>NC_057800.1:692599113-692963964 GCF_018294505.1 Triticum aestivum
GGCGGTTGCCATGTGGCGGCAGACGGTTGGCCGCGGTCGTCTCGTCCGGCACGGGCGGACATTGTCCGGCGCGCTGCGGGGGAAATTTTAGGGTTAGGGGGAGAGGAGACCCGGGATTTTTGGGGAGAGATCTATATATATAGGTAGGTGGAGCTAGGAGGCTCCATATTGAGCATGGTTTTCGGCCATGCGATCGTGATCGAACGGCCTAGGTGATGGAGGAGGTTTAGATGGGTTTTGGGCCACTTTGGAAGGGTGTTGGGCTGCAACACACATGAGGCCTTTTCGGTCCCTCGGTTAACCATTGGAGTATCAAACGAAGTCCAAATGGTACGAAACTTGACAGGCGGTCTACCGGTAGTAAACCAACGCCGCATGGCAAGTCTCGGTCCAATCCGAGAATGTTTAATACCCACACATGAAAAAGAGGTAGAAAGGGACACCGGAGGACATAGGAGTGCCGGAATGCAAAACGGACAACGGGGAAAATGCTCGGATGCATGAGACGAACATGTATGTAAATGAAATGCACATGATGATATGATATGAGATGCATGACAAAGACGACAAAAACCCGACAATGAGGAAATAAAATAACTTAGTGCCGAAAATGGCAAGAGTTGGAATACAAATATGGCATGTTACATACGGGGTGTTACAGTACCGTAGAGAGAGCAAGTTGGCTGACATAGAGGCCACAATCCTACTTCGATGAGAAAGCGAAGGAAGATCCAGATTTCTTCTACAGGATAAGGTTGGACGATGAGGACCGTGTCAGGAACATGTATTGGGTGGATGGTGCTGCAAGGAGAGCCTACAAACATTTCCGAGATTGCATTTCATTAGACGCGACGTATCTCACTAATATGTACAAGATGCCATGCGCTCCATTCATAGGAATAAATAACCACAATCAGTAGTTGCAGTTCGGATGCGGGCTCGTTCGGAACGAAGACACGGATGGGTACGTTTGGATGTTCAAGACCTTCTTGGAGTGCATGGATGGACTTGCTCCGATGAACATAATAACAGACCAGGATTTTAGCATGTGTGCAGGCATAGAGGAGGCCTTTCCGTTGGCAGTGCACAGGCACTACAGGTGGCACATTATAAAGAAGGCTGAGGAGACGCTAGGACCGTTCTTTGCTGACCGTCCAGAGCTGCACAAGGCATTCGAGCTGTGCGTGGACCACAGCTTGACGGTGGAGGAGTTTGAAAGGAGCTGGATGGCCATGATTTAAACATATCAAGTCCCAGACAACGAGACTCTTGCTAGCCTATGGGAGAAGCAAATGTACTGGGTGTTGGCCTACTTCATGCAGTGCTTCTTCCCGTTTCTGCAGACTACGTAGTGCAGCGAGGGGTTCAATGTTGTTTTGAAGCGGTACGTGAGCCCTGGCAACTCATTGCTGCAATTTGCCAAGCAGTACACAACTTTGCAACAAAAAATACTGGGATCTGAGCTACAGCAAGAAGTGAACACCGCGCTAAAGCAGCCAAAATTGCTAACCTATTTACCGATGGAGAGGCAAATGAGCAAGATATACACCAACAAGATCTTTAACAAGTAAGTCAGTTGCGTTACAGTCTTATTTGCGCAAAGCATGAAGGCAGTAGGTGCCATATAGAATGCAATGCAGTTGCCATGATATGTGGTTGCCATGTTTAATGAAATACTGTTTGTCATGCTTACTCAGCTGCAGTTGCCATGTTCAATGGAAATTCTGTTTGCCATGCTTACCCGGATGTAGTTTTCATGTTCAATAAAATGCAGTTGCCATGTTTAATGCACTGTACTTCCATTGAGCATGTTGGTATGCAAATGCCAATGTCAACTGAAAAATGTTATGTTGTTGCCATATCTACTGAAATGCAATTGCCATGTTTACTAAAATGCAACTGCCATGTTTGCTGAAATGCAATTGTCATGTTTACTCAACTGTAGTTGCCATGTTTAATAAAATGCAGTTGCCATGTTTTATGCAATATGCTTCCATTGGGAATTGGTGTGGAAATGACGATGGCCAGTTGAAAATGTTATGCAGTTGCGTTTAATGTACTGCAATTGCCATGTCTAATGTACTACAGTTGCCATGTCTGATGTACTACAGTTGCCATGTCTTATGTACTATATTTGCCATGTTCAAGGTACTATATTTGCCATGTTCAATGTACTATATTTTCCATGTTCAAACAAAATGTATTTCTATTTCCATGACAACATAAGGTGCTACAAAAAAAGAGCGCACGATAGTTTAACAAAAAACACACAAAACTTGCAGATTCCAGGAAGAAATAAAGCGTGCCAGCATGTTCACGGCTTTCCAGGTAGACGAACATACGTTCAAGGTGTGTTCTATTTTGGGCATGTCAGATTCAGAACCTGAACACCCGGACAAAGGAAGGAACTACTTCGTGAAAGCCTCGATCGGCCAAGGCGAATACTACTGCCAATGCTGCAAGTTTGAACGAGACGGCATTGTGTGCTGTCACATACTAAAAGTAATGGACATGAACGATGTGACACGGATGCCCCGCCATTTCATAAGGCGGCGATGGACTTGGGACGCTGACGACGCGTTGGCGCCGCAGACAACAAACGCAGTTCTGGCTATGCATGACGAGAGACCTGAGTCAACCATGGAAGCCGTGAGGCACGTTGTGATGACAAAGAACTATGCTGAGCTAATTCATGAAGCGTGCAAGAGTGATGAGACAGCGAGAGTCGCAAAAAACACAGGAAGGCCCTGAAAAGAGAGCTTGATGAGATCAAGAAGAGGAAAGCTGAGGAAGACTTACACAGGTTCCCCCGCACATCAAGTATGCCTTCATCCACGGGGCCATCATCTGAAAACTCGGAAATAGGATCTGGAACAGCAAGCACACAAACCCAGGTCAGGAACCCGCACCATTCCATCACAAAGGGGCGTCCAAAAGAGATAAGGTACAAATCGGGATTGGAGATTCAAGCAAAACACAAGAAAACAAAGAAAGGGACGGGCAATCCGTAAGCAAAATTGGGGCGCTGTGACATGGTCCTTGGGGACATTTTCTTTTGTAACCTAGATGTTGTGAATTTTTTCTAGAAATGGGAGACTAACGCTTGAGGGGCATCAGAAGTTGCAGGAAAATGCATTGAATGGGTAACTGCAGTTGCCATGTTGTGTGTACTTGATCTGCCATGTTATATGTGTTTAATCTGCCATGCTATTTTGTACTAAATATGTCATGATATTTTATACTGAATCTATCATGGTAAATATACTGGGTCTGCCATGTTAATTATACTCAATCCGCCATGTCAAGTATACTGGATCTACCATCTTGTTTATGCTGAATCTGTCGTGTTCTTTGTACTGAATCTGCCATGTTAGCTGTACTGAAAAATGCCATGTTATTTGTAATGACTCTACATCGTGTATATTTTCATGATAATTCGACACACTTTAGTCACACATGTTGTGTTGTGTGCAATCTATGGGAAACAAAGTTAAAAAAGCGTAACGTGCGTCAACCGCAGAAAAGGTTACGGCTACATGATCAAAACTACCATGGTAGCCGGTGCAGTTAGCAATGAAAAAGAAGAAGCAAAACAGCCAAATGAAAAACGACGATGACTTTTAATAACCATGTCTGATGAACTACAGTTGCCATGTTTTAGAACATAGTGCACGCATTCGAAGCAGCAACCTGGTGGTGCAAACGATGAAACCACAATAATAATGATAAACATAAAACGTATCTACTATCACGCCTGAAATAGGTTCACATCCACACAAAATATTACAGAAAATATTCAAATGCCACTCACGAACCACCACTGCGTACTAGGCTACTCGGGGTTGCAGTCATAGCATAGCACACGGACATAGTTTTTGAGAAGAACAAAAGGTAGTACCTTACATTCCTCGGCAACAGAATGTAAGGTATGCGTCCGGTTTGTAACGCCACGTGATCCCCATGTTCCACGAACTCGCGTGCTCCGGACCGCTTGTTGAAATCTTCATTCGTCAACCAGTTCCATGTGTAAAATTTCCGGAGCTCAATGACCGTTGCAGCTGTGACAGCGGGAACAAGTCTACCTTCCCACTTTGCAAGGTATTTCAATGTGTGAAAGCCACAGTCCGTCCTGCACAAGAAAAAGAGTCAGGTGAACTCGCAAAAAGGACAGACATAGCAATGATAAACTTCAATTCAGATGTAACAACAAAGAGGGGTGGGATTGATGTAAATGGCACATGAAGGGGGGGTAGGAAATTACGTGTTCCCTTGATTCGTAGTCGCCACGTACTCAATCGGGAAATGTCTAATCTAGACCTTTGAGTTTTCGTAGTGACGGTTCCATGTCTCTTTGACTTTGTTGATGAAGAACTTAACATGCGAAGTAAGGTCTGCATCGGCTACCGAACGCATTGAATCAAGCACCTCAAAGCGTTGGTTCTTCAAGTCAAGACAGATCGCGTAGTGGTGACCACACTTGTCGTGTGGGTCGTGTGGTGCAAGCTCCTGGAACATGGGGAATAGGACCTGCATGTAAAAGTGAAGGAAATGAGAAGCAGAGTTCATATGAAGAACAGCAGAGGGACAAAAAAAAGTAGAATCATGTAGAATGTTTAGTTATAGTGGGTGGTTGAAAGAAAGTTGTCGTCCATGTATGAACAAAATTTGCCGTGTATTTTACTTTGAAATTGCCACATAGTTTGCACAGGATGCAAAAATCAAAAAGTCAGTTTGCACGGCAGCTGATGCCGCATGAAACATCTGCCACATAAACAGAGTGCAGATAATGGCAAAAAACCATATCATGTGAAAAAAAGTGCAAACAGGGAAGGAGTACTCACATATTTCTTCAGTGTGAGGTTGAATTGACCGTGTTGAGCAAAATGCTTCCTTAGAATTTTGTGGTGGAAGTCACCATCCCATATTTTGCAGGTCACACTGTAATGCATGATTGTTTTGTCGGGAGATATATCCATATGCTTGTTGATGTAGTCAATCCCGCATGCAACTACATTCGTCGACATTTTACCGTTTGGCCTCACGGACTCAGCAAGATCACCCAGGTCGACGTACGTCGCTTCGCATTGAATGACCTTGGTTCTGTCCAAACATGAGCTGTATGAAAATGATATAACATGAAAGAATCATGTCTACTAAGTAAAAAAGGAAGAACTAAAACGTAAGTGGATCATATATAGAAAGTAGAAAAAATATGAATGGTAGAAAGAGCAAAGCAAAATGTGGTCATTACGCTTTCAGCTCCTTCATGTGCTTGCTGCTGGCCCTCGCATTTCCGAATCGCTTGACAATATCGTACAGCTGGGTCTGTTCCTTTGTGGCCCTGACTTCGGGCTCGTAGTCTTCCGCGGGAGGTGGGTGAACTACCCTCTGCTGCCTCACAGAACCAGGGGTGTCACTCCTAATGGTATCCTCAGATACCGTATCTGCAGGCACATTGGAACTTGATTGCCCCTGACGTTGTGAGGACCTCCTCTGCAATGCTGCCTCCTTGATCCTGCGGTAAGGTTCATCAAGTGACGGTGGAATCTCCTTAGGGGTGCCTGCAAGGATCAAAAAAGTGGGTTAGGATACCTAGGAAACAAAACAAATGGAATGTGAAAAGATAGGGTGCATGATGTGAAATGTAGGTACAAAAAGTAGGGAGTTGCCATGTGGAGGCAAATCCAGTTGCCATGTGTAGTGCACTGTAGTTGCCATGTGACAGCAACTACAGTTGCCATGTTGTGTCAACTCCAGTTGCCATGTGCTTGTTGAATGGAAAATGCAGCATGGAAACAAAAATACAGGTGACATGGTGCAGCAAATCCAGTTGCCATGTGACAACAACTACAGTTGCCATGTTGAATCAACTTCAGTTGCCATGTGATTGCCGAATGTAAAATGCAGCATGGCAACAAAAAATGTAGCTGACATGGTGCAGCAAATCTAGTTGCCATGTCATCACATAACAGTTGCCATCACAAGTGAGAACCCCAAAAAATGCTTGGGACAAAAGTCAAACTACACAGATGTATACAAGAAAATGATAAGCACATAAGAAATGTACCTTGGACGATCGGCTCTGCGAACTTGACAGCCTTCCTGCCCTCGACCATTGGTTGTGCCATCATTGCGGGCATGCCTCCCGGGAAAGCAAAGGCAACTGGCATAGGATCTAGCACCACTGGTTGATCTTGACTGATGCCAAGGCTAAAGCTCGGTGGGGTGAAGGCCATTGGGTGCCTCTCATGCCTACCGGCCGGACCGTGAACAACTTGCGGGGCAGAATCCAAGGGTGAAAAATCAACAAACATATCTGAATCGGTCGCTACAGAATGATCGGGCTTATTTGTAGGGCGGAGCGTGTTGTCAGCGGTATCAGCCGCAGCTTCCTTAACAATCTTCTTGTTTGGGCTATAGGGGACACCAACATTGACTGGGAGCCTGGAAGTGCGCAGATTTAAGCTGGGGATTTTCACTGCGGGTAAAGGCGCAGTCTGCTCTGGGCGTTCACCTGCGTCACTCGTGCCCGGCTTGACACCTACATCAGTTGTGCTCCGGTATTCCGGTTTCTCCATCACATTGCTTTTGGCAGGTGGCAGGAATAGTGTGGACGTAGGAACATAACCAGACTCATCTCTGCTGCTCCTAGCTACAGCTGGTGCGTTGGGTATGTCTGTTGATTGCTTGCGGGGGCTATGACGCCTCGGTGGAAGACCAGCACGTGAAACAGTCGCCTTAGCAATATCTGCACCAACAGGAGCTGGAGTTGTTGTGCCAAGACTCTCACCTGTAGATGGCATATCATTATGAACTGCCGCCTCAACCACTTCTGTCGTGGACACAGGAGTGCCATCACGCACGCGCTTGGAATCAGTGTCAGATGAGAGGGAAACTTTCTTGCTTAGGTTGGTCTCGGGAGCATCCACTTCAACGCTTGCTGATGGGGTGGCATGGCTCACAACAGCATCCTTCATTGCCAGAAGAGTTGGCAATATTTCACCTGTCCTGACAGATACCGACTCGTCACTCCCCAATGTACGGATGTCTGTTGTTATAACCTGCACATCTGCAACCGGCGGAGATGGTCGGCCACTTGCGTCAGAGTTAGTGAGAACAGTTGATGGTGCAGCAGCAGTTTTGTCGATTGGCGCCTCATGAACATCTGAGTTGCCCCCTGTTGACAACTTTGAGTGAAGGCGTTCGAGTGGGTCCCTAATGATATGCTTGGCCCCGCGTGTAGTAGTCTTCTTCACCCTACAAAAAAGAGAGCACATGAAAAAGGTATTAAAAATGAACAAAAAATATTTGCCATGGTATAAATCTAAAAAAATGAAAAATAGGTGGAAAAGTTGGTAGTTGCCATGTAAGGGGAATATGAATTGCCACGTGGCATAGTTAGCAGTTGCCATGCAAATCCAGCAAGAGTTGCCATGCTAGCCAACTTGAAGAATGATAAAAATGTCTGATCTGCCAGGAATGCAATTTCAAAACTAGGTATGGGATGAGCACACAAGCCAATGGAAAGATGGCAGTTGCCATGTAGGTACAATAAGAGTTGCCATTTGGCCTAGATAGCAGTTGCCATGTAAAAACAAGCAGGAGTTGCCATGCAGTTAAAAAGGAACGAAATCATTTGAAAAACAGCAGTTGCCATGTGGGGACGATGACAGAAGCCCATGTGGCAAGCTGAACGGATGCATTGAAAAATCAAAAATATAGCACTATGTCAATGAAAGCACATGGAAAACCTACTTCTTGACTGGCTTTCTCAAGTCTGGCAACATGACAGGATCCCTGGTGTTGGACGTCGTCGTACAAGGAGATGACCTGGTGGAAGGGGTGTCACCAGCAATGGGGGTACCTTTGTTCAACCAAGCAGAAACACGGGTTGGAGTTGGTGCCTGTTTCTTTGTAACTGCTCGTCCACCAGCTGTCGCCTCACTGCACGTATAAGATGGAGGAAAAAAGGTGGCAATTGTCAGACAGCAAACTCGTTGCCGCGCTTAGCAAAAACAAATGCAAAAAGGGACCAGTCTGTTTCAAAAATATAGACAAAACAAAAAACTAAAATTAAAGTCGAACCTCCTCCTAGCAGCTACGGGATCGGTCCTAGACCTCTTGCCAGGAGAACCCTGCCCAACATCCTCTGGAGCCCTCCCCCTCTTTGATGGCAACACCCTCTCGCCTCTCGCAGTCGTATGTTCTTTTACTTTCTCTGGTGGGGGGACATCTGGTGCATCCTTGCCCTTCTTACCACCTACACGAACTTTAACATGTTCATCATCATCGGTGTCATGTTGCACGTTCTCCATGTCATCGTCGTCATCCTTGCTGAGACCGGCGTCTCCATCTAGTTCATCTTGTGTGTCAGCAAGCTCTTGGGAACTGTTGTAGTCATACCGGCCACGGCAACCAGTTGGCCTCTGAAACAAATGTAGTGAACCGCCTCGCAACCGCGTCGCTGTCGGAGCCATTAAGGGACGTCCACCCCTCAACCAACTTCCCGAGCAAGCCGGTCATTCCGGATACAAACTTCCCAATTAGATGCTCAACATGTGCCCTCGCATGTGCATGAAACAAGAAGCAGCAATAACCAACCATATTACAGTCACTTGCACAACATCAAAAATAATCCAAGGCAACCATAGATATATATCTTTGATTACCTCGGTAGGGCTAGACGGAGTTGAGTGCACGTCCATCCACTTTCCAAAGTTTTGAGGCCCCCAAACACGTTGTAGTCTATAGCATGCTTGGCCATCAGCTGGAAAAAACCAAAAAAATAGCTAGGATGTAAGAGAGAGAATGATGAACACTGACTAGCAGTTCATGTGTTGCAAATACAAAAAAAAGACGCGAATATAAGTTTCAGCACGAATGACAAAGTTGCCATGTGGAGTGAGACATGGATACCATACGCAGACAACCATGGCTAACAAAGGTAGTCATCTCTTGTTAACCACAAACAGTTGCCACATGACGATATGTTATACCGCAAAAATTTGTAAGAATGTCGTGTAGAGAAAGAAACCAGAACTAACCTGCAGTTTTCCATATTTGGTATCAGTTACCCTGTCTGCATCAAGCACAGCCTTGACAGCATCGATAGTCCATGCAGAAATAGCAAACTTGTGCGTAGGCGGAGGGCCTCCTGTCCCAGTGAAATCCACGATGGACAGATCAAGACAGTCGACGTACATGAGCTGATGTACAACAATTTTAAAAAGAAAGAAATATCATTTGCGATCATGGTATTTTACGAAAAAACAGGATAATATATGTTCCTACGATCATCAAGTTGAAGTGCATGAAAAGAGAAAAAGAAGAAGTTGCCATCTGTATGTGCTAGTTTCCATCATAGTGTGATTGCAGTTGCCATATTGTCATAATGGCAGTTGCCATCATAGTATGATGGCAGTTGCCATATTGTCATGACGACAGTTGCCATATTGTCATTATGGTAGTTGCCATCTTGTTATGATCAGGTTGCCATGCATGAATAAAAGGTGTTAAAAAGAGTGTTCACAGAAAGGACTGGTAAAAAATACCATTAAATGTAGGCAACAACCCTTATGGTACATCTTGCTTGAGAATGCATCATGTAGGAAGTTGGCAATGAACTTACACCAATTCATGTTCTTCACATCTTTCAGTTTCGCCTGCACCGCACAATTTTTAGGACAACGAGTTGCCGCATCAAAAAACAAATGGAAAAAACATCAAAAAACACTGGCAGTGACTAGCTTGCACATGACATTGGATAAAAAAATTGAAGGAAAATAATGTAGTAAAGATAGATCATTCACCAGGATGGGGAAGCATTTGTTGCTTAGGCGAAGAGAAGTGGTCGACGCGAAAACAGCTAAGATGAGGTACATGAGTAGTTTCATCTTAAAAACCTCGCCATGGGATGTTCATGACCTGCAGCGACTCTACCAGTACAGACGTGTTCGGCATGGATTCCAACCCAGGAAACAAATAGGGGAACAACGCTTCCTCGTTCTTGTTATTGACCTCATACGGGACTCTGATTTGTCCACGGGGCACACCCAAAGTGGAGAACACGGATTCCTCGTTCAACGGCAGTCTTCCACGTCCCGGAATCACAAATTCCCTAGAGGCGGGGTCGTAAATCTCACCAACCCAGTCGCATACAGGGTTGACTAGATTCGTGCACCGGACATTCATCAGAGCCTGCATACCCATCTCAGCAGCAGCTCCATTCTGATCGTCGGTAAATCTATCAGTCAATGAAGTCAGTCGTTCCTGGGAGGCCCTGTTGCGAGTACGTTTCTTCTTCTGCAAAAAACAGACAAATGATCAGTTGTTGCCATGTTTTCACTGTCATGAAATTTTAGTTCATGACAGACGACTGCAAAGATCGAGGTGGCAACCAATAACATATGCAGGAGGAAGAGGGTGTGTGGACAGTTACCTTGTCGCCCTCTTTTCTCCGTCCAGTTGCCCGATTCTGTTGTGGTGGATCCATGAAATCATCATCACCGTTTTGATGATCACCGCGAGCCATTCTACTGAGGTAAGAATAGACCAAATTGTCACGGTGGAAATGAAAATGCAGGAAGTAAGCAGTTGCCACCTAACAGAATGTCCTTGCCGCATGGGCTCGAGTGAAAATGTCAACTAGTGAATGCAAAATATCACATGAACACGCACGCACCCCCCCTATGATTGTCAAAAACATAAATGTGGCAATTAAGCACATTTGTTACATTTAAAAAAAATGTACAGATCGTAAATGCACTTAAAAACAAAATGTTGAAGTTGCCATGTTAGCACAAGATAGTACGAAAGAAAGTCACAAAATCCTCCACTGCACAAACCTAAGATGTGGCAGCTCACACCCTGTCCTCATACAACAATGACTTGCCATGTGTTCGATGGCAAAAATGTGCTAGGTTGAAATTGCCATGTTAAAATGCAACACAGAATTCAAAAAAGTGATGAAAAACATCTAATGAACAACCTGAAATTGCCAGTGTGTTCAGATATCACAAGTCATCATGGCAAAACACGAAAATTGCGTCTGCCGTACAATGAATTTGCCACATTATACTGACTGTAACATGGCAACAGACATGCTGTGTTCAGACAAATACTTGCCACATGGAAAGCATATATATGGCATCTGACACAATTGATGTGTAAATTAGTTGCCATGTTATGCAGCCAATTCGCCACATTATCCTGTCTACAACATGGCAACAGCCAAAGTGTGTTCACAGTCTATTTGCCACAAGAATATACTATCCAAGTGGCAATAGACACAGTTGATGTGCAAATTAGTTGCCATCCAGTGCAATTGGTTGCTGAAACTGCAGTGACTACCGATTTACTACACTTTACCATTCCTACAGTGTGGCAACTATCACAATCATTCAGCAAAAATTAGTTGCCACATGGAAAACATGTTTGTGGCAACTATCACAGTCATTCGGGAAATTAGTTGCCACATGGAAAAGCATGTTTGTGGCAACTATCACAGTCATTCAAGAAATTAGTTGCCGCATGGAAAGCAAGTTTGTGGCAACTATCACAGTCATTCAGGATATTAGTTGCCATACAGTCATGATAGTTACTCAAACCACCACGTTTGCCTTCATACTGCAGTTTTAAAAACAACTAACTAGATCTAGGGTTCAATGGCAACTATAATGACTTGAAATTCATCCCCAAAATTCTCCCCGAACTGATCGCAAATACCACTTCGAAGCAATGCGCAACTATCAGATCGGAAAACAACGGCCCAATCCCAAGGCACAACCAGTGTGTGTCTCCGGACAGGCAGAACCACACCGGCGAGACCGCCACCGCGGCGGCGACGAAACTGCCCAGTGCCACCGAAAATGGCAAGCACAGGACTCCGCCGCCGGCGGGAACACCGGCGCATCGCCAAATCGCCTAAACCTCTACAAATCTCGAGCGAAGCATCGAACACGGAGGGAAGGGGAGAAAATGCAGGCAAGGATTGTGAGAGTGGGAGCGAGCATTACCTTCAATTTGTAGGCGCTCCGGTCCGGCGAGTACCACCGACGGTCGCGAACACCATCGACTCTTCCGCCTCCGCCGTCGCCTTCTCCCCTCGTCTTCTCCTCCAATCGTCTGAAATGCGAAGTGGGTTGTGCGAGTAACTGTGGGAATGAGTAAATGGAACCGTGAGGGGGAGGTGGGCGAAGTGCGCGACGTGTTTGACGTCAACCACGGTCGGCGCGTGGCGTGCGGGCGCATAGCAGTTCCACCGCACGCCCCCGAGTGGCAACCGCTGACCGCGAGGGGGGGGGCAACCAACGTGCGGGCGAACTATGTCACACACCACACACGCGCCTTGTCCTACGTGGCACAGAAAATCGGCCAGATTGTGCCAAGATTCGTGCATATAGTACTGGACGGTGATGGATGCGTGTGGTCGAGATGGTCAATGCCCACACGTGTGGGCGTTAACATTTCCGTTTTTTAACACAACACAATCGAAGTCGCTGATATACACGAGCGTATACTCACCCATATGATCACACGCACACCCTACCCTATGAGCACCTTTGAAAGACTGAGCCGGCACATCATCTTGAGATTGACAAAAGAAGCAAAATCTACTATAGCGTTTGGCCAGCCTTTTTTTTGGCTTGATTTTTTATTTCCAATGGTTTCTATTAAAATACATTGCAAAAAAGATATATCAGAGCATTAGACATTTGTGGATTTCAAAAAACATTCATGAATTCAGGGAAAAAATCCAGATTTTTAAAAATGTTTGTGAATTTAAAAAATTGCAAGCTAAAAAATTCAAA
The DNA here is from genome assembly GCF_018294505.1 of Triticum aestivum. Taxonomy (NCBI): domain Eukaryota; kingdom Viridiplantae; phylum Streptophyta; class Magnoliopsida; order Poales; family Poaceae; genus Triticum; species Triticum aestivum. The sequence goes on from NC_057800.1 coordinate 692,611,923, forward strand.
TTTCCAAAAATGCTGGCTTCATAAATGTTTAAGATTTATTATTTCCTGAATTTAGAGAAAAAAATGAATTTTCAAAAAAATCATAATTGTTTAAACGTTCCTAAATTTCAGCAAATCTTCATGATTTTAAAATATATGGTCACAAATATTGAATATGTTCATGGATTCAAAAAAATCGGATATGGAAAAATGTTCTTGAATCCAGAAAAAAAATGTTCGCAAATTCGAAGAATGTTCATGAATGGCTTTCAAAAAATATTAATGAAATTTAATACTTACAAAATAAAGGAAAATAAAAGGGAGAAACCTATAAAATCAGAAAAAAGGAATTTTCACTAGAAGGAAGATTCTAGAAGCAAACCTTCCCAAAACCGATGGGAGAAAGAACAGTGGACCGGCCTACGAACGCTCAGCGGGGGCATGTGGTCGGTATCCAGTGACCCACGTGTGGAATAGAAATCCCATCGACTCTCTACTTGGACTTTCCAATAAAAAGAAAAGGAAAAACACTACAACTTCCAAACTTATGATGTCAAGTGTAAAAAAAACATTTGGTCTCCACCACTAAGGGCATGAGACCTTTGCTAAACATGTATAATTTCCCTAGTTTTCCTTACTAACTTTGTAACATGCTCTTTATGTTACACCATTGTACATTGCCACTACTAATTATAAATGAAAAAGACTCACATTAGGGGTTTCCCTACAGTTTGGGTCAAAAAAAAGAATGTTCAAGGATGAATATGTCTCTCTTTTCTACTATGATTGTTTACTCCCTACTGTGTAGTCTATAGTATAAGTTTAATGGTCATGTCACAATAAAATTGATTCATATGCCGACAAAGAAAATGGAAACATCAAAGGTCAAAAGGAAAAGTAGGGAATAAGACTTCTCTATTTCCTCAAATAACATGGGAACTGCTAAAAGAAATCAATACTTAAGCTCCTACTAAAAAAATTAGCATTGGAAGTGAAAGATTGGGGCTAAATCTTGGGTCATGCAAGGCCTATAATCAGCCGCCAAATGCACGCGCCAAGGTGGAGGGGTTGCGGGGAGGGCAGGAAACAGTGGGAGGTGAAACGGCGGAGCAAGAAGAACAAGACTGAATGTAAATTAACCAACGGTCATTGTACAAGCCCTAAGATGAAAAGATAGGGCAACCCCATGTTAGTTTTCTTTAAAAATATCATGAAGCAACGTTGACAAAACCTACTGAACTAATAGTATTTGGTTGATGACGGCGGAGCAAGAAGAACAAGGCTGCATGTAAATTAACCAACGGTCATTGTACAAGCCCTAAGATGAAAACACAGGGGCAACCATGTTAGTTTTCTTTAAAAATATCATTGAGCAACGTTAACAGAACCTACTGAACTAATTGTGTTTGGTTGATGACAGTGAAACAAAGAGAACAAGGCTGCATGTAAATTAACCAACTGTCATTGTACAAGCCCTAAGATGAAAACACATGGGCAATCATATTAGTTTTCCTAAAAAATATCATTGAACAACATTGACACAACCTACTAAACTAATTGTATTTGGTTGATGACGGCGGAGCAAGAAGAACAAGGCTGCATGTAAATTAACCAACGGTCATTGTACAAGCCCTAAGACGAAAACATAGGGCAACCATGTTAGCTTTCCTAAAAATATTATTTAGCAACATTGACACAACCTACTGAACTTTGTATTTGGTTGATGACATGAGTATTTTTTTACCAACAAAATTGCGCACCTACAGACGGAGATGCTCTAACAGGACTGTCTTCTTTCTGTTTGGCGGAAACTCTACTAGGACTGTCTATTCGCATCATTTTCTCAATGGCAAGTACTATTGTGCAGTCCTGATCCTTTTTGGCATTTATTGCGAAGCACAGAGAGACTGTTCAGGTATTACTATTACTCCCTCAGTTCCATATTATAGTGCGTATAAGGTTTTGGATGAAATTCCGGAATGTAGTGCGCATTAATATTTTTGGACGAAGATATCCACATGCAAGAGAGTCTGACAAAAGCAAAGGGCATTTCTAGTCTAGATAAAAGTGACAGCACATGTGTTGGTATAAACGCCATAAACAAGGCGCACTATATAGAGGAACGGAGGGAGTACTCCTATTATTTACATTGTTGCAAAGAACAGGGACAGCAGTTGAGGTCTGCAAGACTGCAACTGTACTACAGCTTGTTGGGATCATTTTCTTAATGGCATTATTGCCAAGATCAGTTCTGGTCTGCACGAATAAGATTGCACCCGCACAATGTTGGCAGTTGGCACCAAACGGCGCCATTAGCATGGAAGGCGCACCATACAGTGCCGAGTGTTCAACACTGCCCTCCACGACCTTTTCGAACCGGAAGTTTCTTCCCCTAACCCACTCTTCCACTAACCCAGAGAAGAAATTTCCACGCAAGATGCGGAAAATTCCACCGGCCGCTCGATAAAGGAGTCAATAAGAACACACCAGACTTCATTCACCGTCACGCCAAGTTTTCCAACATTCACGCGCCAACGCAAACACGTCAACCACAAGACTAGAACATCACTACTAGTTCCAACACGCAAAGTTTGATCAAACGTATCAAATGAATGAGCACAAAGACAACACGGCCAAATTATCAGCGATTCGAGCCCAATAGAGACAGAAATTTACAGAACATATCATGTTAAAACTCATATTTACATTACCATATCACACTAGCAGCGCACAGAGGCGCCGGCGATTTTGAGCGGAAAATCTGAAGACGAAAGAACTGAATAAATACCAAGAGCGTACAAAAGAACTGTGCTGCTGCACATCCGATCCTCCCCGACGATCTAGAAATCGAAGCCACCGCCGTCGTCGAACCCGGCGTCGTAGCCGGCATCATACCCGCCGGCGGAGTCGGAGATCATGTCGCCGATGAGGAGCCCGCCGAGCGCGCCTCCGAGGAGCCCCGCGCCGAGGCCCATCCCCATGCCGCTCTTCTTCGGCGGCTTCACGGCCTGCTGCTGGTACCCGTACCCGGCGGGCTGCTGTGGTGGATAGCCGTAGCCGCCGTACCCTCCTTGCGGCGGCGGGGGCGGGTAGCCGTACCCGGCCGGCTGCTGCGGTGGGTACCCGTAGCCGTACTGCGGGGGCGGGGCGCCGTAGGGAGCGCCGGTGCTGGGTCCCGCCGCGGCCGCTGGGTAGGCCGTCACTGGCTCGCCTGCCTTCGCCGGCTTTCCTGACGGACCAGCGGGTGGGTAGCCGGCGGGTGCGGGGTAGGCGGTGGATGGCTCGCCTGTCTTGCCAGCGGGTGGGTAGCCGGAGGGAGGCGGGTAGGCACCAGCGGTTGCTGCCCCGTCGGCCTTGGCCGCCTGCGGGTACGCGGACTGAGGCGGGTACGCGTTACCAGGCGGTGGATAGGCGGACGGAGCCCCGTAGGCGTCGGCCTTGCCGGCCGGAGGATACGCGCCCTGCGGCGGGTACGCGGCGGCGGGGGGAGGCTGCGCGTACGCGGCCTGCGCACCACCGTAGGCGCCAGCGGCCTGGCCCTGTGTCACCTCGCCGAGCTTATACGAGAAGTTGAGGACCCCCTGGGGCTTCCCGGACCCGATCTTGCGGACCTGGTAGGCGACGAACTTGACCGGAACAGGGCCCTCAGGGGCGCCGGAGAGCAGCTCGGAGAGCGGGATGTGGACCTCGCCGACGTCGCGGTCGCCGAGGGCGCGCTCGGCGCGGAGCAGCACGTGGACGGACCCCGCGGCGTTGGCGGGGACGGTGAACCGGACAGTCGCGTTCCAGGTCGGGTTGCGGCCGCCGGCGCGGTCGGTGGCGACGCGCTGGCGCGAGCGCGGGTCGCCGGAGAGGGAGACGACCGCGTACACCTCCATGGCCGAGAAGAGGTTCACGTCCTTGAGGTCCTTGCCCGATATCAGGGTCAGCTCCAGCGCCCTCTGCGCCATGGCGTCGACGGTCTTGGCGATCTCGGTGTCGATTGCGATTTCTGTGGATCGAGAGAGAGGGGAGAGCAGATCTGGCTGTGGATGGATGTATCCGAAGACTCGGTGGTGGGATCGTTGGGAGAGCACAGGGCTGCGCGTATTATATGGCGGGGAGGGAGCGGAGGGGGTTGCGAGGGTGCTTCTCCCACGCTCATGCTTGGCCCTTAAGGCTGATGCCTGGGCCATGTTCCCCGTGGGTCCGTCATGACAGTGGAATGAGTATGGGTTGTGGTAGGTCCTTCGTGAATAACGCGTCGTTCTCAGTCGGTTTCGCGACACGCGGACGGCGGGGGCTCCCCACTCAGCATGCATGACGCGTGGTCCCCGGGATGCGGCGGGTCCCACGTGTCATCGAGGGGATTCTAGGCGGCGGCGGTTGCGTCACGAATCATCGCCCCGTCCCCACAGTAGAGGGATTGAATTGAAAAAAAATAGTCGTGCCGTTCAGGTTAGTGCGGTGGGGCCCGCGCGTCGGCTCCCAGCGGACATGACGTCCTTGGGTGTGCCATCCTCTCTACCCAAAGTGGACCCCACGCACGCACGTTGACGGCTGACCGGCGCCCGTGTGGGTGGGGCGGCGCAGCCTCGCGACGAATCTCGGCCGTCGTTAGTGGCGGCGGCAGGTCAGGATTCGTATTCCCTTCTGTTTCCTGTGCGGTTGCACTTGCAGGCCAAGGAAAAGTGAGTGCGCGTGACGGGAGAGAAAGGGAAGCACTCTCTCTCGACGCGGGCACGACGCGGCTGCTCCGTCGCCGTAGCTTTCCGCGCATTGCACCTGTAGTAGTACTGCACACGGAAGGAAGGAGGGATTCGTTCGCCTTTGGTTGGGGCCCTGCACCTGCTGCATCCTGCATGGTGTGGCTCGCCGGACACCGCTCGAGTAAAGTACTAGTAGACGTCCTACGCGCTATGATATGATTTTATTTTTTTAACACTATACATACGCAGGCACTCGTATATACGTGCATATACTCGCTCATACCCGGAACATTATATCCGGCAAAGAATTTGCCTTTACCCACTTGGGTGAAAGCAACTTGGGAAGCTATCAAGTGCAGCCACGTGTACAATTTGGTGGTGACTTTACTCTTTCGGTGTAAATTTTGTTAACATGGTTTGTGTTTTGCGTGTGCGTTTGCGTGTGGACCATGCCATCCTGTTTACCCGTATGTTTTCCAAATGAGATTCTCAAACATGCAATCTGTCCCCCCCTTGGTGTCAGCCGGTGAATTTGGCAGCAAGTGCATGGATGCATGCACGCAGTGGTGAGAAATGACTAGCCTATGTACATGTACTCCTGGTTCCAGCGTTTTTTGGACAGCTGATTAGTATAGGCGGTCGCTGTTTTTTTTTCACTTTGTTATTATCTTCTCTGCGTTTTGTCCCGAAAACTTTTCATGCATATCTCAATCTCATCGCCCCCGCCCGGCCGCTCACCACCGTAGCTCCATATAAAAGGCCCCCAACTCCTCCGGAGGTGGAGGTCACCAGTGTTCGCTCACGCTTCACTGAAGCACCCACACGCGTCGGCCAGCGTCTCGACGAAAAACCTACCGCCGCGCCCTTATCCTCCCTTCCTCTCTTCTCTCTGCCGGAGCCTGAGGGTAGGCCGCACGAGCACAAAGCATGCCGTGCACGGGAGCTCCGGCTTCTACCGGCGCGAACAGGAGGTATGCAGGGACGTGGCTGCGGCGGCGACAACGACGATCTCCACCACGCCTATACCCGCGGCGATGGCGCCTCGAATTTCCGCAGGGCGGCTGTCGGTAGCAACATGGCCTCCGTGTCGTGGCTCTCGACTCCGGAGATCCTATGGCCCCATCCTCCTCCCCACGACGACACCCATGTCTTTCGGCTTCGGCGAGGGGTGGATTCAGAGCGCGGGTCGCCGTGGCGGCCAGCTGCGTGGAAGTTAGGCCTCCACCTTGAGTTAGGGACGGGAGACACGCGTATGCAACCCAGCACGCGAGGCTGGCGACCTCGGCCGCTAAGGTGACGACGACGCATGAGTTCGGTGCGACGCACGCGAGTGTGCCCTGGACACGACGAGCATGGACTGCCAGGCCTTGGGCAACGATCAGATCTTACGTGCTTCCGGTGCAATTCATGCTAGGTCGACGTGCTGGCGACCGCCAAGAGCAACTGGAGGTCCGTGGCCAGTGCCGACGCCGCTACCCTCGCGCTCCTCATTCTTGCCAATTGCCTCGGCTGTTGCGGCCTCCGTGTCAACGCCGCTGCGGCGACGACCGTTACTACTGATCGCTTATTTTTTCGTTCATTGGGGACGGGATGGTTGATTTCATGATTCAGGTTGAGAGAATCAGATTTGACAAACCCTATGAGATAAGAGTCAAGCAATTTTGTCTTTTACAGTAATTTTGATATACTTGTGGTCTTACCGTATCAGTTTCCATTACAGGAATACAGGGTGAAGACTGATGATGCATGCTTCTTTGTTCAATGGCTGGATGCAGAATGTGAGTGCATGAGCCGTGGCTATATTTTCCATCACAATTCTTCATGTGCTTGCTCAAAATGTTAAAATTTATTTGAATATATATTGGAACTGCAGTCCTGATAGCCGTTGGATCATGACTTATTGTGTCGTCCTTCTGGTCAGTATTTGTGAGATATCTATCGACGATGGCAAGAAGGCTGTTGCTTCTCATTTCTTGGTTGTTCGGTAGTTAAGGAGCTAGAGACATATATGCATACTTTTTTTCTTATGGGAAACTAACTGAAACGTCTCTTTGGGATTAAGGTGAATATATGGTTTCTACTTTCCTATACAACCACTCACTATCACAACTAAATATACCTAAAATGATGCAAGTGAGTATAGTTTGTTTGTTATGGGAAACTAATCAGTCAATAGACTACAAAATAGGCAATATCCTTTCTTCAACCGTGTGGCGTGTCACCGCATATATGATACCTCATACAGATGTTTATGTGTTTCCATTCAAAGTTAATTGTTAGCCACAGGTGATGATAACACCGAGATTTACATATACTTTATTTGAATAACAGTTCATAGTAGTTTATGTTACAATTAACAACACCATAAATTTCTGTTAACTTGGCATTGAGGGGAAAGAACTGGACCCTTTGGTGACTTGGCATCGTCAATACATTTCCGAAAGAAATATACCATGTAAGCATGTATTTCCATCTCTTCGAGGTTATAAGAACATATCCGATAGACTGTTTTTGCATCATCTCATTTTAAGTGGGCTAATTGAGAAGAGACAGGATTATTGGTTCTTTGATGCTATGTACAGGATCAGCATATAGTATGGTGGTCTGTTGGCATTGGCGGTTCTGAAGGCATGTAGGAAATAATGTAAGCCTACGCGTCACATTCAACATCTAGCTGGAAAAGAGCTTCCGTTAAAAAATGTGAAAAGCAGAGTGCAGATGTAAATGAGATGACATCATAGTAGCCACTAATTTCATGCAATGGAAAATTAGCTGAATGGGCCTTAAGAAAATTTTCTTCCGTGGCCGAAGAAAAATTAAGGAATAGGCTTGATCACCCGTAGGACCCTAAGGAAAAAATGTTCAGGGTTTTACTGTAAAAAGATAACAAGAGGGATGTACATTCTGCTAACTCATAGCGTAGCTCGCTTCCTCTTTCTTTAACCATTTGCAGAGTTGTCCTATAGAAACAGAGATTCTGAACATATAAAGTAAAATTCAACGGTTCTCCCTAAACAAGGGTGTCTTCCACCATCTAGGGGTGTCCTAACTCCTTCCGGCAACAACCCTAAACCCAGTTTGCCACTGCAAGAAATTTCTAAAAAAAAAGAAAATAGAAACCTACCGGGATATAGAGAAGGTAGTACATTTAGTGAAAAATGTGCCTCCCTGTTCTAAAGTGAAATGACAGTGAGATGCAAGTCGTATCAACAGGAGATTCTACAGTGCGCCATTCTAGAATTTAAGAATATTCTCCTAGCATATGATTAGTTGGTTTTTCAGAGACATACAAAATGTTTAGAGGCTTAAATAATTTCTCTTGACATTAGCACCACTAAGTCAACCTGTAGGCGTAGATGTGGGTCATAACAATTCTGCTGTTTTACCACCGTATACAGACCTCCTTCGTGGTGTCTAAGCAACCAAATCCTTCAATCACTATGGCCATGTTAAAGATCACAAGCTCTAGGCGAGCTATTCCTTTTGATTTCTGCTTCTTTCTATCTTATCTTCGCATGCCAACATTGGCATACAGAACTTTGTCATCTCAAAACTAAACACACTCCATATAGGCAGACTGTATCGACGAGCGCGGTGTGCCGCCGCGCAGGCTTTGCTAGTATATGCTAAATTCAAGCAGCGGTACAATACTCCAGAAAGATATGGAAAATTACAAACAGGTACCTGGGACCAATTCACCGCCTCGCCGGCCACCGCTCACTCCTCAAACCAGCAAGTACCCTTGGGCAATGCGCATATGTTGATGACGTCCGAGAAGTCTACATCTTTGATCCAGTCGGACCAACACGCCGGAAAGAGGATTAACCAATAGAGCAACACCCACATGCGCCACCTCAAGACGTCTTGAGCACGTCGAGACACAGCCACTCACGAAATCCAATACTCCCTCCGTTTCCAAATACTTGTCTTTCTAGGCATTTCAAATGGACTCAACGCCTAAGGATGGGATCCCCACATCACACGGTCGTGGTCATCGCCCTGTCGACCGCGCAAGGGGCACCAAACCTCGCCACAACTCCAAATCCGCAGGTAACAACAACAAGCAGCTTCTCGACGAAGCTCAAGACCACGGCGTTGATACTACGGGGCTGCTTGGATTCAGCCCACGTCCCCTGACCAAAACGTGGGCGTGCCAATTTTTTGGCGATCAAATCCGCTGCCAACGTTTCGCCCAGAAGTTGGTGTGCAATCCTAGCTGGCACCCAAAACATTGGTGTGGCTGAAACGATTTGGCCTCCATCCAAACTGGAACCAATCCTGCTAGCCAACGCCCAACGCCAATATTTCGGCGGGGCAACTCTTGGCCATCATCCAAACAGAACCTACATCATAGTGTCACTGATATGTGGGGTCAAGGGTCCTTCGTAGACGGCACAAAATTGTGCAAAAGTATTGATGCCACCGAACGATTCGTTTTGTATGCTTCCTTAAAACAAGCTGTCATTATATTTCGTTTTGTTGGTTAATTTTACTCTTAATCCCTGTTGGCTGGTGCCAGAGTGATTGTTGTTGTGATGCGCATGACAGGGCGTCATTGGGTGTTAGTCCACTACTCAAGTGAAAGTCAGCTCATATATCTTTATTTTTTTGGCGAAATAAGTCAACTAATAGTTGGGACTGTTTTTTTAGAATAATACATGTGGGACTGCTGAGGAAACACTTTACTTTTTTTTTAGACATACGAAACACTTTACTAGGAAACAATGTTCTTGCTAATCAGTCATTGCTATCGGGCTTCAGATGCTCACTTTTTTGTATTTAGTATGCATACTAGTTTTATCGAAAAACAATATAAACATTTACAATATCAATTATATATGATATACTACCCACAAATATTATTTATGATATAAAAATATATTTACTGATGAATGTAATGGTACTAATTTGAGATTGTAGATGTTAATATTTTTCTAAAACTATGGTCAAAAGTTTACAAATTTTGATTGAAGACAAACATAAAATGCACAATAAATAAAACAGATTCATGAACTTTTTATTCAAACTCGTGAACCTTTTCTGTTTTAATCAATATTTTTCTTTTTTTTAATTTGCGATCTCTTTCCAAATTCTTGAAATTTTTATTCAGACTCGTGAACTTTTTATTTTACAATTAATGAACTTGCTTTGATTCACGAATTGTTTTTCAAATTAATGAACTTTTTCATATTTTCGATTTGTTTTTTCAAAGTTGTGATCTTTTTCTAATATCCGAACGTTTTTTGTGTAACTTTTTTTAAAAAAATTACAAACTTTTTTGTATTTCCAACATTTTCCAAATTCCTAAACTGTTTTGTAATCATGAACATTTTTTAAAATTTGTGATTTTTTTTGTATTTTGAGAACTTTTTTCAAATTCCTAGACGTCTTTCTGCATTTGACATTTTCCCTAAAATTTTGAAAATTCAACGGCCAGGGTAAAGTGGTTAGTGGTCAAAGGTCAAATGGTCAACCGACGAATGAGACTTTTTTGGGAGGAAAACCGATGAATAGGGCTGGCAAAGATCGAGGGAAAAGAATTCTATGAGACCAGGTCTCACGCGAGACCCATCCTGATGGATGACACGTGGCATTCACAAATCACAAAGCATCCCCCATTTCCATGTTTTGTGATTTGTGAATGTCACGTGTCATCCATCAGGACGGGTCTCATCTACTAACCGTAAGACCCGGTCTCATATAATTTTTTTTCCAAAATCGAGCGAGCGTCCGAATTCTATTCGGCACCCGTTGCGCCAGCTAAATGCATCAACCTGAATGGCGCACACCCCCCACCCTACCTCCATCGATGCTGGATGGGTCAGCCCATTTAAAAGGTATACGAGGGGGTCGCCCGCTGGTTTTGGGAAGCTTCCAAGACACTTTTGTTTTTGTTTGTTTTGATATGTTTTTTGGACTGGTTTTGTTTGGTTATTCAAGGATGTCTCTGACTCAAAGCTCGACTTTGACTGTATATTTTGTTTTAGTGAGCTCAAAAAAGGCTTTTTTGACTTTTACTACAGTTTTGAGATTCATGGAAAAAATTAGATGTTGCTTTTTTTGGGGGGGAGGGGGGGCTTTTTCATTCGACCTTTGCATAAATGTTAGTGACTCGCTAGTGGATTAAGAAAATGCTTGTGGGTACCTTGCAAGGTTCGAAAATATCATATACCAGGTCGTATCAGCTGTCTAGTTCGATATTTTGATTTTATATATATGCAATATGTGTAAAAATGTTATTTATTGTTAGGTTTTTTAGGGATCATTACAAGGTAAGATGTGTAGAAATGATATCTACTTCCTCCGTCCCAAAATATAAAAACATTTTTTACACTAGCATAGTGTCAAAAACATTCTTATATTTTGGGACAGAAGGAGTACATCAGTACATCCTTAAAAACGACGCGTCCATGACCATTCACTGGGGGAGGGGGGCGGCAACAAGCAACAAACGACGGCACATTCGACGGTGCGCGGCTAAAGATGGAGCGGTGGGCACTATAACGTCCGTTCGTTGCGTAGAAAAGTCGGCTAAGGCTAGCCATAGTGGGGATAACATAACTAGTATCATATACTTGGGACTCGCAAACATGCTTACATGGCAGGAAATTTAAAAAGAGAGAAAGGGTCATAGTAATATAGGTAGATATCATAACATAATAAATGTTATGCTATTATGTGTCACGCATGGCAATAAATAAGACCACCTATGATACTACTTTATGATATTATGCACTATGGAGAGAGGGTCATAGTGGGGGTAACATAGTGGGGGTAACCATAGTGGGAGTAACATAACTAGTATCATATACTTGGGACTCGCAAACATGCTTACATGGCAGGAAATTTAAAAAGAGAGTATCATACACTAGTATCATATGCATGCTACTACTCCCTCCGTTCCTAAATACTTGTCTTTCTAGGCATTTCAACAAATGACTACATACGAAGCAAAATGAGTGAATCTATATTCTAAAATATGTCTACATACATCCGTATGTAGTAGTCATTTGAAATGTCTATAAAGACAAATATTTAAGAATGGAAGAAGTAGTATATATTACTCCCCACTATGACCAGCCTAAACCGAGCCGGTGAAACGCTCGAATTTGGCAAACCACGTGCGAGCCGCGGCATATGCCGCCGAGGTTCCGGCTCCGGCGTAGCAATGCAGATCAGCCGACCTACCGGATAGTGACACGTACGTATATTATGTTTTGGCACGCGACGCGAGCGCCAGCGCCGAGCACTAGCATCCGCAGCCAGCCAGGCACGTCGCCTCCAGCTCCAGAATATCTCATGCATCCTCCTCCTCAAATCAAAAGAATTAAAAAATAATTCGCACGGACGAGACCACGAGGTCCACGATGCGTCGTCTGCCTCTCACGAGCACTTGCTTGATACCGCTCAAAAAAAAAACAACACTTGCTTGATATATAATCCTCATCAACAGCATAGATAAGATCGATGCACTTCTTTTCTGGAGGGATAAGGCACACACCTTTTCTTTTAACAGTGAATATACACCTTTTTTCTTCTTTTTAGCATGACCGACCAGAGTGCAATGCGTCTGTTGTCACCCCCCACGACCAATCAAACTTCATTATTTCATTGAAGGGACCACGGTGAGAGATTCTGCCCCTGAATTTTGATTAAAAGGGACCAAAAGTCAATAATAATACGTAAGAGCAACTTCAACGGGTCGGTCAGACGGCGCTTTTGTTCGTTTTTTATTTGTTTAGGTCGGCCTGGCGGACACAAACGTCCAGCGCTGTGCTTTGATTGGCGCGAGCGCTTAACGCTGGCCCGACCCATTTCACCGACGCGTCAAAAAAAGTATTGCAAGCATTTTTTAAAAAATACATGCATTTAATTAAACATAAAAGCCGGTGACGAAGGCCGGCGAAAGTCCACATTACATTAATTAAACACTAAAAACTAGACGACGTGCTGACCTAGGCGTCCTCCTCGACGGCGGCGTATGTGTCAGGACCGACGAGGTCGATCAACGTCGGCGCAGGGCCAGCCCAGGGGAACGCCGTGTTCCAGAGGGCAGCGATGTCGGGTTGTGCCGCCGCTGTCTGGGCCTGGCGCGCCTCCTCTTCGGCCTCGCGCTCGAGCATCTGCAAGCGTTTGGCCTCCCGGCGCTCCTCGGCCAGCCGAACGCGGCGCCCGTGGTCGAGGTAGGCTGCCTCCTGCTTCTTCGTCGCCCCGAGCCATATCGGCGGAGCGCTGACCCACTCGCGCACTACTCCGGTCTAGGAGTAGCGCTCGAGGTAGGCCGGCTCCTCCGGCTCGGCTTTGGGCGGGGACGGCGGGGTCACCGGCGGCACGACGCAGTCGCCCGCCGCGGAGAGGGCCATGGCCTCCGCCATGGCAGCCTCGGAAGCCGCCTCATCCGCCTCCCTCCATCGCTCTCCTTAATGGCCGCCTGGTAGGCGGCCTCGGCCTCCTGGTCCTCGTCGCGGACGACGAGCGCGGGTGGCGGCAGGCTGTGGTCAACATCGCGAACGCCGCGTCGCCTCGCCTCCTCGTGCTCGAAGGCGAACCATCGAGCCCAGTTGGGCGAGTCAACGGCGAAGTGCGGTTCGGCGTGCTGCTCCGACGTCAGCAACGCCCGCCGGCGCACCACCTCCTCCGCATGGGCCCTCGCCGTCCGCGGCGCCGCCGGCACTGGGATCCTCTTCCGATCCAAATGCCAGTCATGCGGCAGCGTCACGTCGGGGTACGACAGAGGCACGCGGTGGTGCCAGTGCCACTCGGCCTAGTGCAACGACAAGTTGATGCGCTGTCTCTGCCGAGGAGCGCGCGCCGGCGCGGGGAGGGAGGGGGAATGGCGGGCGGGGGCCTTGCCCTTGCGGCTGCTGCCGATGTCGGAAAAGAAGCTCGTGTTGGCGGTGGTTAGGGTTGTCGCCGACGTGGGGGCAGGGGTGACCAGATGAGGACGGGGGCCGAGTGGTAGTGGATGAGGACGGCCCCGTCGCACGCCCGACAAGGACGACCGCCGTCGCTGACGCGTGGCCCAAGATGGGCGGTCGTCATAAATTATGTTGACCGTTGTAGTTGGACGGCCGCCAGGTGGGAGCGCAGCGAACAACAAGGAGACGCGGGGTGCGTCCGCGCCGACGAATTCCAGACACAATTAGACCAGAAATGGATCGGCGCGAACGCCGGCCAGACACGATTTAAGTTGGGTCGGCGCGTTGGGCCAACACTTTTATTCGCACCGATCCAAACAAACGCGGGCAGACGAAATAAATCGCCCGATTGAAGTTGCTTTAATAGTAAGGCCATAGACTAGACGCCTTTCTTCAACGGCAGGGCTCGGCTGCGGTCAAAATTAGAGACCACTGATTGATACTAGCTCGGGCCAAAAAGGATAAAAAATGTGGAAACTGAAAAAGAAAGCGCGCGATTTATGGGTCACTACAAAGAAAAGATACCGCCTTCTCCCCAGCCGAAACGGAAACGGAAACCTGGCCCGCCCGCCCACCACCGTCCCAACTCCCAAGAGCCAAAAGAGAGGCGAGAGACCTGGCCTGGCCGCCTCCTTCACACAAGCCGCCCAGCCCCGCCCCGCCCCCTCGTCCCTCTGCGCGTCGCCTTGCCTCGCGCCGCCGCGGCCGCCGTCGTCGCCATGGGTGCGGGCGCGGGCGCGGCGGAGGAGCCGTCGCAGACGCGGCGGGCGCTGGTCGACACGGCCGCGGGCGCCATCTCCGGGGGCATCTCCCGCACCGTCACCTCCCCCCTCGACGTCATCAAAATCCGGTTCCAGGTCCCCCTCCCCCTTGAACCCACCCTCCAATTTCGATTGTTTCCCCGCTGCCCAATTTGGGAGCCGGTAGCCGCGAATTCGTCGTGTCGCCAGGCTGGGGTTAGTGGGGGGAATTTTTCTGGTATGTTTCGGGTAGGAAGCCGTAGGGATCGCGCGTGCGCTGGCTGGAGGATGCGGCTGTCTCCGCGGATTCGCGCGTGCATTTGTTTGTCCCCGGGAAATTGGGGCCGGGGGCTTCAGGAGGCCCCGGGTGTCCGCGTCTGGCGCGGATTCACGACGGGCGTGGGAGAGCTGCCTGGTTTGGGGAATTTTGCGGGTGCATTTGGGCCATTCGGGAGCACACGCTCACAATTTAGTTAACCCGTGGCCATGAGGAAATTCTGGGAGCTGTTTTGTTGTTCGAGCAAGCATGGCGGGGTTTCGAATAAATTCTCTACTGTTTAGCGTACCTGGGCGTCACTGTTTGAATCCTTTAGTGCTCAGTTTGATGCTAACGAAATCCGTGTCAGAGCTGCTGTTGAATTCTGATGTTTGAAGATATACTGCGAGAATCAGTATTTCTGGAGCATCACTCCAGTAAACCGCTTTGTGATGAGCTGACGCTCCTTGCTCTTAAGGATTTCCTTGGAGGGAAAATGTAGCTATCTTACCACTTTGGGATGCTGAAGAGCTGCCTCCTGTTATGTACCTTCTTAATACCATTTCTTATTACCATCCCTTTTGTGGCTTGTTCACCCTTGATTGCACAAGGATCTGCCTATCCTTTTGCAAATGTTTCGTATTACATCACTGTTTTTGGTTTGAACACTGTTACATAAACTCAGATGATCATTTTGTGGGAGTTTTGGTTGATTGGGTTTTAGGGGTCTTATTTGTCAGAGATTGGAATATGATGGAATTTATTTTAGTTAGATACCTACTGATTACACTCTTTATACGGCAGAATAGTATTTTCTGACGTGTTTTCTTCACTAGATTGACGACTTCTTTTCTAAATCTTGACCGTTGTATTGAAGCACTCATAATTGCGTTGGATGCAGCCTAACTGTAGCAATCTATAATCATATTTTGGTTACTGATATGCTCTTCAATGCCTTTTTCAGGTTCAATTAGAGCCGACGGCAAAATGGGGTGTACTTCGGAGGGATGTCTCTGGACCTTCCAAGTACACTGGACTTATGCAAGCAACTAAAGATATTCTGCGAGAGGAAGGTTTGCCGGTATCTGCTTTTCTTCAAACACTTAGCTCATGCTTTATTTAGATAAACTTGTCCATGGACTGGTGATCATTAACTTGTTTTCTCATGCTAAATGTCAGCCTTAATATTTATCTGTGAGGTTTGTTCTGTGAATCTTACCAGGCTGAACATGGGCCTAGAATTGAGGGTTACAGTCATGCTAGTTCTTAGTTGTAAATTATGCTTGAGGAGGGGAGTCCAATGCTATAGTCGGTATGGAACAATGCTAACTGCTATGATCAGTATTTAGTGGACTGATCCAATTCTTGGCGGGGTCTTAATTTAACGAGTAAATTACAAAAAATGACCACATTCGGGGAAGTGGTAACAAAGAACTGCCGTTTTGGGGGCTGGGTCATGAAATAATACTGTTCCTGGGCTGAGAGCGTTTTGACAGCGAATCTGATTACCTGGGCCTGGATGTCCAGGCTGATGTGGCGTTTCTGGTGCCATGTGAGTTTTTTACTAGTCTACCTGTACGTCCCAACTGCCATGTACTCTCCCGTCTCTCTCTCTAGGCGACGTGCAGCCGTGGCTCAGCGAGGCGCACAAGTCTCTCTCCCCCCCCCCCCCCCTCCCTTCCTCCCTCTTGATGGCATGCAGCCGTGGCTCAGTGACGCTCAGAAGACCTCATCATTGGTAAACGCTTCACGTCTCCTGAGGTGGGGCGCCCGAAATGTTGTCTGGCTGCTTGTGACGAATCTTCAATCCATCAGTTCTCCACGAATATATCAAATGGCTGACATGTAGTGTTATATTGCTTTTTTACTTATGAGGTTATGTCATTGGTTGCTGGCTTTTTTGGGAAGTGCTTATTCCCTAGATTTCTATTCTGATATCTAATTTGCTTCTTTTTCGCCCCCGGCACTTCTTTTGGTTTATCTACCTTGGGTTTATGCATGCTCTATGTTTGATTTAAATAGTCCATCTAAAACAATTCCATGAAATATGCTCTTACTGTGCAAGATGCTGATCTTTCAGGGATTCTGGAGAGGAAATGTTCCAGCCTTGTTTATGTATATGCCATATACAGCTATACAATTCACAGTTCTACACAAGCTAAAAACATTTGCATCTGGTTCATCGAGAACAGGTATGCCCTTTCAGCTTGGTTTTCGGTCTATATTTTAAAATTAATTACAAATGTCATCCTAGTAAGTGCTTGCAGTAGATAATAGTTTTTTACCCAAACTTTTAATTTGTACAATTGATACATTATGAAATTTGATACTCCCAGAATTATATTGCTATTTGGGAATCTCATCTCAGTGAAATGAGAAATGTTCAAATCCATGTTTCAGAACTGAAGCTTTTAATATGATTTCTCACATCTCTTTAGTACTTATCTGGTCTATTGTTTCTTCTCAGAGGATCATCTGCACTTAAGTCCTTACTTGTCTTACGTAAGTGGGGCTATCGCAGGAAGTGCAGCAACTGTAGGGTCATATCCATTTGACCTTCTCAGAACTATTCTTGCGTCACAGGGTGAACCGAAGGTAAATCTGATCTTATTTGTGATTTGTGGAACTGTTTGTTTCCTTGGAGTGTGAACATTTGAACTTAGTTGCAAACTTATGGTGCCACTAGTTTGGTTTTGCAAGATTGTAGTTAGATCCTTGGTCATCTTTCTTTACCTCGAGTACTTGCAGTGATTTGTAGTACTTCTGTACTTTACTTCCATGCCGATAGTTAGTACTCACTTTACTCATAATATGGACATATCATTGTTAGATTGCTTGAAGTTGAATCCTTTTGTTTTACGGTAGAGTTTCATTCAGTTTCATTTTCAACACAACGGACTTCCCCTTGCACCTTTTTTTGGTTTTGTCATGAAGCCCAGGCTTAATTTTTTTTCTTATTTTCTTTTCTGATCTTTTTTTAGTTTTGTGTTCCATCAAGTGTCAACTATCTGAACAAAAAAATTATTGTTCAGTTATACATGGCAAAGTGGTAAAGCTGCTGCCTTGTGACCATGAGGTCATGGGTTCAAGTCCTGGAAACAGCCTCTTACAGAAATGTAGGGAAAGGCTGCGTACTATAGACCCAAAGTGGTCGGACCCTTCCCTGGACCCTGCGCAAGCGGGAGCTACATGCACCAGGTTGCCCTTATACATGGCAAATCATTTTGTGCTAGCAACAGTTCAAGCCTTCAAGGTAGCCTTGAACAGAGAATTTATCTTCTGTACAGAACTTGAAAGAACATTGATAAATCATTAAATGAGAACACCTAGGAGCAAAGATATTGTTATTCTTTCCTTAAGGAGAAATAGCACCCAATTCTGAAGTAGAGGACTGTGACCTGAGTTGGGGGTGTATACCCACACCTCCCACCAACTGAGCTAGGCTCAGTGTACAATGTTGATTTGTTTATGTGATTCTAAAATAAAAACTGATATTTTAATTCATAATAAGAGTTTTTTTCATTCATAAACGTATTCACAATATGGAATACAATAAATCTTATAACTGCAATATACAAAATACAAGTACACTCATTGTCTTTTTTGGACCGTGCGTGATCATGCTCTTAAATATTTTTTTCAGCTGTGTGTGTTCTATCATTTTGTATTTTTTGAGATGCACATGTGAATACAAATCAAGTGTACACATTATATTACTATGCACTTATTCCCTGTGATTGATTTTTTGCACAATCATTGCAAGCCAACTGCTTGATGGATACTCTTGAGTTGACAATTCTATCATGATGCTTTCTTGTTGATTCACACAAAGTTGTATTTTTCTCTGTAGGTTTACCCCAATATGCGGTCTGCACTTGTTGATATAGTTCAAACTCGTGGTGTTCGAGGGCTGTATGCTGGTTTAATTCCAACTCTTGTTGAAATTATACCATATGCTGGCTTGCAGTTTGGTTCATACGACACTTTCAAACGTTCAATGATGGTAACAAAGCTAAACTCACAGTTTTACATGTACCCTCCAATGATTTGGAGAAGATCTATATAGATGATCTCAGCTGCGAGTTTTATCAGATGATCGTATTAGATGTTGTACTCTTTCCTTAGTTTGTTATCCTTCTAGAATATGGGATATTGAGGTACCAAGAAATGCATTTTTTATGAAACATAAAGTATATGGCATGCTCATATAGGTAACAAGAAACTACTGGTGTTGTAACAATTTATTCAAGACAGGCTTTTTTTCACCAAAGAACTGGCTATGGACAGGGGTGCATGGAAGCTTGCTATCCATGTGCCCGAACCATGAGTTGGTCGCGAGATCTTATGGGTTTCACCTCTAGCCTACCCCAACTTGTTTGGGACTAAAGGCTTTGTTGTTGTTGTTGTTATTGTTATTGTAGGCTTGTTTCTTCATAAGAGAATTACACTTGATTTTTTTTCTTAACTTTGATTAGTATGTGTCTCTGACCGCAATTTTTTCCCATAGTCATGGAATAGATACAGATATGGAATTGAGGAGGATGACTCGGCATCAAGCTTCCAGCTATTTCTTTGTGGATTCGCAGCTGGAACATTTTCAAAAGCTGCATGTCACCCACTTGATGTTGTTAAGAAAAGATTCCAGGTAATTGGTCAATGAAATTTGCTGTTTTCCCATCCACATGTTTCATGAAATAAATCCCATCTGATGAAATCAAGCTGTATTATGATAGTTAAGAAATGATCACTATTATGGTTGTGAGACAATGCCGAGTCCTTGGTATATTTTGGAGCTAATATTTCTTCCAACAATTTGCAGATTGAAGGATTAAAACGTCATCCAAGGTATGGGGCGCGGATTGAGAGCAGCACATACAAGGGCATGTACCATGCCCTAACAGAGATAGTTGTTAAGGAGGGGTTTGGAGGCCTCTATAAAGGGCTTTTCCCATCGGTGGTGAAATCAGCTCCTGCTGGTGCAGTGACATTTGTGGCCTACGAATACATCTCGGACTGGTTAGAGTCATTACTCATGTGAAAGATCGCCATGCAGTATTCTTTCTCTCCTCGATTTGTTTTGAGTTGTCCATAGTCCTTCTCGGCATCTGTATTAGTAAATGGATTTGTGTCTGGAAGAGGCTGCATTTCCCTTGGATCTTGCAGCCAATTCAAGATTTTGGGAGCCTACAAAACCAGCCGGATCATTTATGCTTGTAAGCTTCTTTCATGCGATTTTGAAAACAACCTAAGTTACTCAAAATATGCAGTCAAATCCATGATTAAGCATTTGCCTTGCTAAGTATCTACTGAGCCAGGCATGCTGTTACAATTTTCTTGCATGTGCATCATGTCACACATGCAAGTTACTGAATCTGAAATTTTTTTACAGGATAGGGGCCAAGGCCGGAGTTGAGTGAGTCCTTCAATTGGATAAAGGAGCTAACAGTACCCGCATTCTCGTCATCAGCGGGAACTTTCAGTTGTTTGGAGACCGCAAGGTCGATGGAGAAAGAAAGTGCATACGATCATTCGTTGAGAGTTGATACCTGTAAAGCCTTACACATAGAGCGAGCTATTTTGCCGTTTTCTCTCCCTTAATTTTTTTGCCCCCCATCGCCTAATGTTGTGATAGTGCATTCCTTGAGCTGTAACAGTGAGGCTGAGTAAAACTGATATAGAGCCTGTGACTTGTGATAAATGTCAAGAGCAGCAGGCATTTTTGTTGAGATGCAATCATCGTACGCTTGACTGCTTTTCACTTAACTGTTATCTTTGTCGATTTGCGGTTACATTTGTAGTATCTGTTTAAGCCATTTGCTTGCTTTGTTGCGTTGGTTATGTTTTTGCATGTCTCGGTACCGTGGAAGACTGGAAGTGAGTCGCTATGAATACACAAGCCTGCGCACTGCCAAGAGGTTCACTGATGCAACCTGCATTTGGTACCGGTCATGGCCTGTCTCTTCAGGCTAATGTGTCAGGAGGACGAATGAATGGGCAGCGATGTGGCGATTTATATTATGCAAATCATGTGCAATACAGGCTTTCAGCTATCTGTTAACTGCATCACAATGGCGGCAATGCAGGATTTCACATCTCCTCATTAAACTTGTATTTTCATTTGAACTTACGCTCTGCATAAGTGACCATCTTCGGCGGACTTGAAAATATTTATTTTTTTCAGTCAGTATTCAGATACGTACAGTAATTTTTACCTGTCACTTAAAACTTGCGAAAATCTCAATGCCGAAATCAGATGGTTTTTATATTCAACTTAGCTATGGTTATTTGTCAGTCACCTAAGTAATAAAGAAACCTGTGTTTAATTTAAGATAAACCCAATGAAAAACTGATCTATTGCAGGATCTGTACCATCGATTTCCAAACCGTGCTGTAACACGTCAATGCCAGTGCGGATTGTACATATGCAACGGTGTTGAGCACATAAGAGCATTTCTAATCGATCCCATATAATTTAGAGGGGCAAATGTTTGGGTATCATTCGTAGTAGTATATTTGCTCCGCTAAAAATGCGGTTTCTAACTGATCCTTTAAAGTTCACACCACTGTGGCACAAGTGGGGAGGAGTTCGCCACTGCGGCAGCCTGCCCTCTACTAAGGTTCGAACAACCAAATTATTCAAATTCAAACACACCGAAGGGTTAACATGAAGTAAAAAGCACGATAAAAACACAACTATGAAGTGCTATAGAGATGCCACTGAGGCTCAACAAGATCATCTAGGAGCTGGATGTGAACTTCTCGTTTTTCGATACTTCAATGCACCACGAGGAATCTACGTATCTTTGTTTGCCTCGTGCTCCGGCTCAACAGCATCCCCATTGGGGATGTACCAAAAGTTCTCAAGTATGTCTCTGTCATCTTCAATGATCATGTTATGCAAGATGGTGCAATATGTCATTATTTGCCATAGGATCTTGGCGTTCCAATACCCTGCAAGGCCACGAATGATACCAAAGCGCTTTTGAAGCACCCCAAAAGCTCTCTTCACATCCTCCCTTGTCGACTAACCAAGTTTGTAAGGGTGATCCAACTTGTTCATGAAATGCAATGACATGGCATTTGCAAGGGTGATATGCAACACAATCTGAAGCAATAACCAAGTTAAGTGAAGTGTCGACCACACACAATGATACTTCATATTTAGGAAGGGTTCCATCTTGTTTAGCTACACATCAAGTGTTGTTTAGCTTGAAACGGGGTGAAACGGAAGTAAACTACCATATCTAGTCAATTTAAATGGGGTGGGAAACATATATATAGTATTTTCCAAAATACCCCGTGTTAAATAAAATGTTAATTAAGGTTCTGCACTAAAAAATATTTTAGAGGTGGTCAAACATGAAAAGTAATAGCATGGTTGCAATCTACACATTTTCCTAATCATTTTACATTTATAACATGTCTCACTACGAGTTACGGATGAAAAGATATAATATGTGCAAGTTCAATCATGTTTCTGTGATTACTCATATAAAGGATTCTGGAATACCCGCCACTTGAGGCTTCGCTGGTGAGAGTGCCCTCTGCGCCGTCCGATCTGCCTAAATGACATGCACCTGTGCGACCCCCCCCCCCCCCCCCGGGCTCCATGACAGGTGGACCCCCAGCTGGAAGGGCCCACCGTCATGGGGCGACTTTGTTCACGCCCGCGGGGCCTCTTCCGTGCGCCCTCTCGTGCATGATGGGAGGACGGACCCGGCTGTCGGCGTCTTTCGGCCCCGGGCTGGTTTGTCTATTGCGCCAGCCGACAAGACGTGTGCGCCCGGCTCGTGCGAGTTGCCTGCTCGGCCTTGACGTTTGGGGTTCTGAGAGGTTTGGATGACCGGCGATGTTTGCGTGCGCCCGGGCATGCGCTTTCGCCTCGGCTATGTCGGCCCGAACCGTTGCCGCCACGAGCCCTAGCCAACTGCTGGCATCTGTGGGGTGGTTTTCCCGACTCACCCGTTGGTCTTGGTTGGATGCAGTGGTGCTTTGCCTGCCCATTTTCTTGTCATCGTCTGGCCTGGCCGGTTGGCGTGTTTTCAAATGCATGCACCTTTTTCACCACGGGAATGAATGTCTGGGCATGCTCTTCCCCTGGATCATCTGATTGATTTGCTCAGTTATATTTTGCATAAGTCACCCCAGGTTGGTGTAGGGTTGATGACCCACAAATATATGGGATCAATCGTAGTCTTTGCAGTAAGTTAGAGTGTCGAACCCAATGAGGAGCAGAAGAAAATGGCAAGCGATTTTCAGCAAGGTATTCTCTACCAACACTAAAATTATCGGTAACAAATAGTTTGATAGCAAGGTAATTTGTAACGAGCAACAAGTAGCAATGGTAACAAAGGTGGAGCAAAGTGGCTCAATCCTTTTTATAGCAAAGGACAAGGCGGAACAGTCTCTTATAATAAGCAAAGTGTTCTCGAGGACACATGGTAATTATTATCTAGTTACTTTCATCATGTTTATTTGTTCGCGTTCGCTCCTTTGATAATTTGATATATGGGTGGATCGGTGCTTGCAAGCTGCTCTTACTTGAACATGCCTCCCACTTATGATTACCCCCACTTGCAAGCATCTGCAACTAAAAAAGAAGAATTAAGATAAATTTAACCATAACATGAAAATATAGATCCAAGTCAGCCCCTTATGGAATAACGCATAAACTAGGATTTAAACTACTGTCACTTTAGCAACCCATCATCTATTTATTACTCCATAGTGCCTTCTCTTAGGCCTAGTATGGTGATGTGTCATGTAGTCGATGTTCATATGACACCACTAAAGGAAGCAACAACACACATATCATCAAAATATCAAAAGAATATACCAAATTCACATGGTTACTTATAACTAGACTTCTCCTATGTCCTCAAGAACAGAAGTAACTACTCACATATTATATTCATGTTCAATATCAGAGGGGTATTGAATATCATCAAGGATCTGAACATATAATCTTCCACCAAATAAACCAACTAATATCAACTACAAGATATAATCAACACTACCAGCAACTATGGAGTTTTGAGACAAATATTGAATGAGATGAACTAGGGTTTGAGATGAGATGGTGCTGATGAAGATGTTGATGAAGATTGGTCATCCCACGATGAAAGGATTGTTGGTGATGTCGATGTCTTCGATTTCCCCCTCCCGGCGAAATCGCTTCGCCGAAGAGCAAAAGTGCTCCTGCCCAGGTTCCATCTCGAGACAGTGACACTTTGTCCTAAAAGTTCTCTCTTTATTTTTTCTACATCAAAACTCTTCATATAGTAGAAGATGAGGGCTGGAGGCCAGCTGTGGGCCCCACAAGGCATCAGGGATGTGTTGTTCTAGGTGGTAAGCTCATCCGGATAAGGCCAGTGGCATTCCCATCAAACATGCACAAGCCAGTGCCATGGAGGTGGCTGGGCTACCGTATGTGCCCGCGAGCCTGTGTGGCGGGCCGGCGGTGCGAGTGGACAGTCTTTTTCTTCTCTTACGCGCCAGCCCCGCGTCGGATGGGACATGTAACATTGGTTGCTTCCCAGTCGTGCCGAGTCAGGATGTTTCATGGGCATTTCAGTCTATCCTTTAGGTCGGTTGTTTTTTCTATAAATCCTTCACCCCACCGTGGCACATCAAGCAAATTCCCCTAGCTTCCTCTCGCTTCACTCCAACCAGCTGCCCGAGGTTCATACGTTGCATCTTTAATTCTTGTGCGAGCTCTCGTATGCCATATCGTTGTTCATTCTCTTTCTCTTTGTGCGCACAACCATTGTGAGTTTCTTTCGGTATTCGCTTACAGACTTTCTTGGTTATTTGCCTGCCAACGTGCGATGGCATGCGTGATGTTGGCAAGGGTGGCGCTCGCTACCATTGATACCCTTTGGTATATGTTGTGTCAGGTTATGCCGGGTATCTCTCGTGAGGTGTTGCCTGGTCGATGTAGTATCCTTACTCCCTGGGTCCAGTGTGTCCTCATCGGTTGTCAGCGCGCTCTATGAAGGGTCATGTTGGGTACCTCTCGTGAGATGTTGCCGGGAGAGCGCTAGCCATTGAGGAGATTAAAGAACTTATATTATAATTAGCAAGATGGTTGTGCTCTGTAGGATGATTTTCCGTGTATTTGAAGAGTATGTACCGCCTGTGGTGTTTTGGTGTCAGTCTTCAGTTGCAATGGAGGTTGTTCGACCACACTCCCAATCCACTTTTGTGTTGCAATGATGTCATATCAACCATCCAAAATTAATCCACGATGCTCCCCAACAGGGGGGTCGGGGTGGGGTGGGGGCAGAATGGTGGTCCTTCCTAGCCGTAGAGCCAGCCTGCGGATCCACAGACGGGAACACCGCGAGGCAATGGTGTCAAAATGTTGTAAAGGCAGCAACACATGCAACCAAGAGAGGTGCTATATGTCCTATCCCACGACAACATATATTAGTATTGTAAGGACCAAACACTAGTAGAAAACATGGCTTTGTGATACGTCTCCGTCGTATATACTTTTCCAAACACTTTTGACCTTGTTTTGGACTCTAACTTGTGTGATTTGAATGAAACTAACCCGGACTGACGCTGTTTTCAGCAGAATTGCCATGATGTTGTTTTATGTGCAGAAAACAAAAGTTCTCGGAATGACCTGAAACTCCACGGAATATCTTACAATAAATAATAAAAAATCCTCGCCAAAGATGAAGACTAGGGGGCCCACACCCTGTCCATGAGGGTGGGGGGCGCCCCCCTAGGGCGCGCCCCCTACCTCGTGGGCCCCCTGGAGACCTCCCGACTCCAACTCCAACTCTATATATTTGCTTTCGGGGAGAAAAAAATAGAAGATAAGAATTCATCGCGTTTTACGATACAGAGCCACCGCCAAGCCCTAAAACCTCTCGAGAGGGCTGATCTGGAGTCCGTTCGGGGCTCCGGAGAGGGGGATTCGTCGCCGTCGTCATCATCAACCATTCTCCATCACCAATTTCATGATGCTCACCGCCGTGCGTGAGTAATTTCATCATAGGCTTGCTGGACGGTGATGGGTTGGATGAGATTTACCATGTAATCGAGTTAGTTTGGTTAGGGTTTGATCCCTAGTATCCACTATGTTCTGAGATTGATGTTGCTATGACTTTGCTATGCTTAATGCTTGTCACTAGGGCCCGAGTGCCATGATTTCAGACCTGAACCTATTATGTTTTCATCAATATATGAGAGTTCTTGATCCTATCTTGCAAGTCTATAGTCACCTATTATGTGTTATGATCCGTTAACCCCGAAGTGACAATAATCAGGATACTTACCGGTGATGACCGTAGTTTGAGGAGTTCATGTATTCATTATGTGCTAATGCTTTGTTCCGGTTCTCTATTAAAAGGAGGCCTTAATATCCCTTAGTTCCCATTAGGACCCCGCTGCCACGGGAGGGTAGGACAAAAGATGTCATGCAAGTTCTTTTCCATAAGCATATATGACTATATTCGAAATACATGCCTACATTACATTGATGAATTGGAGCTAGTTCTGTGTCACCCTATGTTATGACTGTTACATGATGAACCACATCCGGCATAATTATCCATCACTGATCCGATGCCTATGAGCTTTCCATATACCGGTTTACGCTTATTTACTTTCTCGTTGCTATTGTTACAATCACTACATAATACCAAAAATATAACTTTGCTTTCATTACTCTTTTGTTACCGTTACCACCACTATCATATTACTTTGCTACTAAACACTTTGCTGCAGATACTAAGTTTCCATGTGTGGTTGAATTAACAACTCAGCTGCTAATACTTGAGAATATTCTTTGGCTCCCCTTGTGTAGAATCAATAAATTTGGGTTGAATACTCTACCCTCGAAAGCTGTTGCGATCCCCTATACTTGTGGGTTATCACTTTGGTTCGGGCCTGGCCAGCCCATTAGTCCCGGTTCAGTCACGAATCGGGACCCATGGGGGTATATGTCCCGGTTCGTGAGCCCGGGGGCAGGCTGGGGCCTCGTGGGCATTGGTCCTGGTTCGTCTAGACCCATTTGTCCTGGTTCTAGGCATGAACCGGGACCAATGGGCCTCGCTCCTGGCCCACATACATTGGTCCCGGTTCGTGGCTCGAACTGGGACAGAAGGTGGAGCTTTAGTCCTGGTTCCAGCCACAAACCGGGACAAATGAGCTGCCTATATATACCCCATCGCCGAAGCAGAGCACTCCATAGTGCTCTGTTTTTTCTGCCCGGCGAGGGAGGGCATTTGGGTGCTCTAGCTCAGCTCCTATGCACATGAGGTGTTCGATGAAATGCCCGAGCCACACTAGTTAAGATTTCTCCTCTCGAAGCTCGCCCCCCAAGCTCCATTTTCCCCAAGAGTTGCATAGGTTTAGCGGTTCGTCACGTCCCGTCCCCTTCTTCACCGACGTCGATCGCCTGCGCCGATCTCGTCGCCAGCACCACCATGGTGAGCCTCTTGTTCTTATCTTCTTTCTGAAAGAAAAAATATTCTTACTTTAGATAGATACTTGTCTAATTTTCTTACTTTTATTATTGCTTGTTATTATATAGTGTGATGGTTTTGGTATCCGCCCCCGTCGGCCCTCGTCCTGACTATGATTCGGATGTGGTATATATTATCTTTTTATAACTATTTGGTTCATTTATTGCTTATGATAATTATGCCAACCAATGTGACATAGATTTTATTTATGTAGGAGGTAGTTGAACCGGAAATTCCAACCGACCCTATTGTCGAGAGGTTAAATTTAGTTGAAGAAGAAAACAATTACTTGAAGGAAAAAGTAAAAAAATTGAGGAGGAGAAGATGATATTGGAGTTGCATGTTGCGGATGTCATCGATGATCACAAGATCAAGATGGATGCAATGCGGTTGAAGATGAGAAAGATTAGAAAATATGCCATTCATACCGAGGCTTGGTATCATTATGCCGTTGTATCAACTGTTACCTTGGTTGTGATTATGATCGCATTTGTTGTTGCATTGAAAGGTTTTACATAGTTTCAATGTATGGTTTAAGTAGATGCTCTGGAGAGCTATGTGTTGTTCAATTTGAACTATGTATGTACTTTGGCTTTAATGTGATGATGAACTTCTATTAATTTGGTCACTTATCTACCCATGTGAATCTGTAATGGTTTTTGACACACATAATTATATATAATGCAAAGCAGATGAACCGGCAATGGATGTACGGTGACAGACACACATAATTATGTTTCTCGAAGTGGCTGAGGCAAACAAGCAGAATGGTTGCATGAAAGATAACAAATGAAGTCAGAAATGGTTGAAAATTGATGATGTGGCTTTGAATGGTGCATTTTGAACACACAAAAAGTTTGGAGTTCAAATAAGTTCAAAAAAATGAAATCCCTTTGTAACAGATGAGTTTTCGTCCGAAACCCTGATACTTCGAAAGAGATTGTCCATTTTGTACACGAAGTGCATCTAGTTTTTGCTGTAATCATCTCTACTTTTTAGCACATGCTATGTGGGTGAAATGATGATACCATGCCAAGTTTCAACCTTTTCAGAGTTTATTTGTAGTGCTTTTCAATTTCAGGGTCATTTAGTGCAAAAAGAATGAACTAATAGCAAAAATAATGAACTAGAAAACTTTTATGAAACCCTGATAGAAAAAAAAGAAACTAAAAGAATGAACTAGAAAACTTTAATGAAACTCTAATAGAAAAAAACAATGAACTCAAAAACTTTAATGAAACTCTAATAGCAAAAGGAATCAACTAAAAAGCTTTCATAAACCTCTAGTATTATTGAAACTAAAATTATATAAAATTTATGTAACTAAAATTATCAAAGTATTTTCTGTTCAAAACATTATAAGCAAAAAGAATTTTCATAAGTCACTTTTTTTGTTAGAAACTTTAATAGCAAAAAGAATTATCTTAAAAAAATTGTTAGAAACTAAAATAACAAAAACAGTTTTTGAATATAATGATAAAACACAGTAATATTAAATAGCAGGAAAAAGAATCACTCCAAAATCTATTTTATAGTAAAGTTAATCACAAACTAGTGATTCACACAAATTTCAAAGAATTCAAATTTAAATTATTCAAATTGGAAAACTAATGGCACTAACAGAAAGTTTATTATTTTTATTACCTAAAATCAAAAAGAATCACTGAAAAACAGTAAGTATTTTATTTTTATAGTAAAGTTAATCACAAACTAATGATTCACACAAATTTCAAAGAATTCAAATTTAAATTGTTCAAATTGGAAAACTAATGGCACCAACAGAAAGTTTATTATTTTTATTACCTAAAACCAAAAAGAATCACTAAAAAACAGTAAATATTTTATTTTTATAGTAAAGTTAATCACAAACTAGTGATTCACACAAATTTCAAAGAATTCAAATTTAAACTATTCAATTTGGAAAACTAATGGCGCTAAAAGAAAGTTTACTATTTTTATTACCTAAAATAAAAAGAATCACTGAAAAACAGTAAGTATTTTGTTGTAAGTAGAAACAAAATAAAATAAATAAAGCAACAAAGATAATAAAAAATTGGAAAAAAAAAAAAAATGCCACATACTGGGCCACCACGGCGTGAATACGACTAGAAACTCACCCATGGGCCAGGATTCAGGCCAGCAGTAGGCCCAGTAGGCTCACAGGCAGATAAAGTGACTTTAGGCCCGTAAGCCTGCATTAGAGAGGAGCTCGAAGTGGTCAGCGCACCATCGCTTATAAACCACTTTCGAAGCCTCTCGGCTAGCGAGGTGGGACTAAACATCCCACCGCACCGCGACAGTTCCAGTACAAGACCATTGGTCCCGGTTCGTGACTCGTACCGGGATGAAAGGGGGCCTTTGGTCCCGGTTCATGGTACCAACCAGAACCAATGCCACCCCTTTAGTCCCGGTTGGTGCCACCAACCGGGTCTAAAGGGGTGCATTGGTCCCGGTTCACGGCACCAACCGGGACCAAAGCTTTGGGTATATAACCAACACTTGTGAAAATTTTCATCTTCATCTCGCAGTTGCCCCCGACGACCCCTCGACGACATCGACGCCGCCCGCCGCCCCCGCCATCGCCGTCGCCCACGCCCTCGCCGTCGCACGCGCCCTCACCTAACATCGTCGCCGCGCGCTGCCCCTGCCCCGACGCCGTCGCCCGCGCCCTCGCCGTCGCCCGACGCCGTCGCCGCGCGCCGCCCCTGCCCCGCCGCGCGCTGCTCCTGCCCCGCTGTCGCCGCTAAATATAACCTTTTAGTTATACATGCTATTTTTTACATGTTTTTAGATTTTCCTATATGTATGTATGTATTTTTTTGATGTATGTTCATATATGTATGTATGTATTTTTTACATGTTTTTTGTATGTATGTATGTATTTTTTCAATTGTAATATATGCAAAAGTTAGTTTTTTTAGAAAAGCTAGATCTATATATGTTCTCTGATTTAGTACATTTTAGGTTAGTTTCATTTTTAGAAAAGTTTTACATATTTAGGAAGAAGGAAGAGAAGGAAGAAGGAAGAAAAAAAGTTTTATATATGCAAAAGTTACATTTTTAGAAAAGTTTTATATATCTAGCTAGGAAAGGAAGAAGAAGAAAAAGAATGAGAGGAAAAAGGAAAATAAGAAGAGGAAGAAAGGAGAAGAAGAGGAGAGGAAGAAGAGAAGAAATAAATAAGAAGAGGAAAAAAGAAGAAAAAGAAGAGGAGAAGAAGAAAGGAATAGAGTAGAAGAAGAAAAAATAGAAAATTCTCTATTTTTTTCTTCTTCTCCTCTTTTTTTTCTTTGATCTTCTCCTCTTTTTATTTCTTCTTCGTCTTCTTATTTTTATCGGGTATGCCATTGTCGATATACCCCCCGATAACTTCAACACGAGGGGGGTCGATATACCCCCTCCCTGATAACATTATTTTCCCATGTATGTATGTCGTCGTTGTCGATATAACCCCCTCCCAGATAACTTTGACATGAGGGGCGGTCGATATATATACCCCCTCTCGACCGTGATAACTTATTCCACGGGAGCACCCCCTGGCCCTCTCGCTCGACCAAAACTCTCGAGGACACCCAAACCCTAGAAAAAAAAGATGTCGGTCTCCTACCCCCTCCCGCCGCGATGACAGGTGGACCCCCAGCTGGAAGGGCCCACCGTCATGGGGCGACTTTGTTCACGCCCGCGGGGCCTCTTCCATGCGCCCTCTCGTGCATGATGGGAGGACGGACCCGGCTGTCGGCGTCTTTCAGCCCCGGGCTGGTTTGTCTATTGCGCCAGCCGACAAGACGTGTGCGCCCGGCTCGTGCGAGTTGCCTGCTCGGCCTTGACGTTTGGGGTTCTGAGAGGTTTGGATGACCGGCGATGTTTGCGTGCGCCCGGGCATGCGCTTTTGCCTCGGCTATGTCGGCCCGAACCGTTGCCGCCACGAGCCCTAGCCAACTGCTGGCATCTGTGGGGTGGTTTTCCCGACTCACCCGTTGGTCTTGGTTGGATGCAGTGGTGCTTTGCCTGCCCATTTTCTTGTCATCGCCTGGCCTGGCCGGTTGGCGTGTTTTCAAATGCATGCACCTTTTTCACCACGGGAATGAATGTCTGGGCATGCTCTTCCCCTGGATCATCTGATTGATTTGCTCAGTTATATTTTGCATAAGTCACCCCAGGTTGGTGTAGGGTTGATGACCCACAAATATAGGGGATCAATCATAGTCTTTGCAGTAAGTTAGAGTGTCGAACCCAATGAGGAGCAGAAGAAAATGGCAAGCGATTTTCAGCAAGGTATTCTCTACCAACACTAAAATTATCGGTAACAAATAGTTTGATAGCAAGGTAATTTGTAACGAGCAACAAGTAGCAATGGTAACAAAGGTGGAGCAAAGTGGCTCAATCCTTTTTATAGCAAAGGACAAGGCGGAACAGTCTCTTATAATAAGCAAAGTGTTCTCGAGGACACATGGTAATTATTATCTAGTTACTTTCATCATGTTTATTTGTTCGCGTTCGCTCCTTTGATAATTTGATATATGGGTGGATCGGTGCTTGCAAGCTGCTCTTACTTGAACATGCCTCCCACTTATGATTACCCCCACTTGCAAGCATCTGCAACTAAAAAAGAAGAATTAAGATAAATTTAACCATAACATGAAAATATAGATCCAAGTCAGCCCCTTATGGAATAACGCATAAACTAGGATTTAAACTACTGTCACTTTAGCAACCCATCATCTACTTATTACTCCATAGTGCCTTCTCTTAGGCCTAGTATGGTGATGTGTCATGTAGTCGATGTTCATATGACACCACTAAAGGAAGCAACAACACACATATCATCAAAATATCAAAAGAATATACCAAATTCACATGGTTACTTATAACTAGACTTCTCCTGTGTCCTCAAGAACAGAAGTAACTACTCACATATTATATTCATGTTCAATATCAGAGGGGTATTGAATATCATCAAGGATCTGAACATATAATCTTCCACCAAATAAACCAACTAATATCAACTACAAGATATAATCAACACTACCAGCAACTATGGAGTTTTGAGACAAATATTGAATGAGATGAACTAGGGTTTGAGATGAGATGGTGCTGGTGAAGATGTTGATGAAGATTGGTCCTCCCACGATGAGAGGATTGTTGATGATGTCGATGTCTTCGATTTCCCCCTCCCGGCGAAATCGCTTCGCCGAAGAGCAAAAGTGCTCCTGCCCAGGTTCCATCTCGAGACGGTGACACTTTGTCCTAAAAGTTCTCTCTTTATTTTTTCTACATCAAAACTCTTCATATAGTAGAAGATGAGGGCTGGAGGCCAGCTGTGGGCCCCACAAGGCATCAGGGATGTGTTGTTCTAGGTGGTAAGCTCATCTGGATAAGGCCAGTGGCATTCCCATCAAACATGCACAAGCCAGTGCCATGGAGGTGGCTGGGCTACCGTATGTGCCCGCGAGCCTGTGTGGCGGGCCGGCGGTGCGAGTGGACAGTCTTTTTCTTCTCTTACGCGCCAGCCCCGCGTCGGATGGGACATGTAACATTGGTTGCTTCCCAGTCGTGCCGAGTCAGGATGTTTCATGGGCATTTCAGTCTATCCTTTAGGTCGGTTGTTTTTTCTATAAATCCTTCACCCCACCGTGGCACATCAAGCAAATTCCCCTAGCTTCCTCTCGCTTCACTCCAACCAGCTGCCCGAGGTTCATACGTTGCATCTTTAATTCTTGTGCGAGCTCTTGTATGCCATATCGTTGTTCATTCTCTTTCTCTTTGTGCGCACAACCATTGTGAGTTTCTTTCGGTATTCGCTTACAGACTTTCTTGGTTATTTGCCTGCCAACATGCGATGGCATGCGTGATGTTGGCAAGGGTGGCGCTCGCTACCATTGATACCCTTTGGTATATGTTGTGTCAGGTTATGCCGGGTATCTCTCGTGAGGTGTTGCCTGGTCGATGTAGTATCCTTACTCCCTGGGTCCGGTGTGTCCTCATCGGTTGTCAGCGCGCTCTATGAAGGGTCATGTTGGGTACCTCTCGTGAGATGTTGCCGGGAGAGCGCTAGCCATTAAGGAGATTAAAGAACTTATATTATAATTAGCAAGATGGTTGTGCTCTGTAGGATGATTTTCCGTGTATTTGAAGAGTATGTACCGCCTGTGGTGTTTTTGGTGTCAGTCTTCAGTTGCAATGGAGGTTGTTCGACCACACTCCCAATCCACTTTTGTGTTGCAATGATGTCATATCAACCATCCAAAAATTAATCCACGATGCTCCCCAACAGGGGGGTCGGGGTGGGGTGGGGGCAGAATGGTGGTCCTTCCTAGCCGTAGAGCCAGCCTGCGGATCCACAGACGGGAACACCGCGAGGCAATGGTGTCAAAATGTTGTAAAGGCAGCAACACATGCAACCAAGAGAGGTGCTATATGTCCTATCCCACGACAACATATATTAGTATTGTAAGGACCAAACACTAGTAGAAAACATGGCTTTGTGATACGTCTCCGTCGTATATACTTTTCCAAACACTTTTGACCTTGTTTTGGACTCTAACTTGTGTGATTTGAATGAAACTAACCCGGACTGACGCTGTTTTCAGCAGAATTGCCATGATGTTGTTTTATGTGCAGAAAACAAAAGTTCTCGGAATGACCTGAAACTCCACGGAATATCTTACAATAAATAATAAAAAATCCTCGCCAAAGATGAAGACTAGGGGGCCCACACCCTGTCCATGAGGGTGGGGGGCGCCCCCCTAGGGCGCGCCCCCTACCTCGTGGGCCCCCTGGAGACCTCCCGACTCCAACTCCAACTCTATATATTTGCTTTCGGGGAGAAAAAAAATAGAAGATAAGAATTCATCGCGTTTTACGATACAGAGCCACCGCCAAGCCCTAAAACCTCTCGAGAGGGCTGATCTGGAGTCCGTTCGGGGCTCCGAAGAGGGGGATTCGTCGCCGTCGTCATCATCAACCATTCTCCATCACCAATTTCATGATGCTCACCGCCGTGCGTGAGTAATTCCATCATAGGCTTGCTGGACGGTGATGGGTTGGATGAGATTTACCATGTAATCGAGTTAGTTTGGTTAGGGTTTGATCCCTAGTATCCACTATGTTCTGAGATTGATGTTGCTATGACTTTGCTATGCTTAATGCTTGTCACTAGGGCCCGAGTGCCATGATTTCAGACCTGAACCTATTATGTTTTCATCAATATATGAGAGTTCTTGATCCTATCTTGCAAGTCTATAGTCACCTATTATGTGTTATGATCCGTTAACCCCGAAGTGACAATAATCAGGATACTTACCGGTGATGACCGCAGTTTGAGGAGTTCATGTATTCATTATGTGCTAATGCTTTGTTCCGGTTCTCTATTAAAAGGAGGCCTTAATATCCCTTAGTTTCCATTAGGACCCCGCTGCCACGGGAGGGTAGGACAAAAGATGTCATGCAAGTTCTTTTCCATAAGCATATATGACTATATTCGAAATACATGCCTACATTACATTGATGAATTGGAGCTAGTTCTGTGTCACCCTATGTTATGACTGTTACATGATGAACCACATCCGGCATAATTATCCATCACTGATCCGATGCCTATGAGCTTTCCATATACCGGTTTACGCTTATTTACTTTCTCGTTGCTATTGTTACAATCACTACATAATACCAAAAATATAACTTTGCTTTCATTACTCTTTTGTTACCGTTACCACCACTATCATATTACTTTGCTACTAAACACTTTGCTGCAGATACTAAGTTTCCATGTGTGGTTGAATTAACAACTCAGCTGCTAATACTTGAGAATATTCTTTGGCTCCCCTTGTGTAGAATCAATAAATTTGGGTTGAATACTCTACCCTCGAAAGCTGTTGCGATCCCCTATACTTGTGGGTTATCACTTTGGTTCGGGCCTGGCCAGCCCATTAGTCCCGGTTCAGTCACGAATCGGGACCCATGGGGGTATATGTCCCGGTTCGTGAGCCCGGGGGCAGGCTGGGGCCTCGTGGGCATTGGTCCTGGTTCGTCTAGACCCATTTGTCCTGGTTCTAGGCATGAACCGGGACCAATGGGCCTCGCTCCTGGCCCACATACATTGGTCCCGGTTCGTGGCTCGAACTGGGACAGAAGGTGGAGCTTTAGTCCTGGTTCCAGCCACAAACCGGGACAAATGAGCTGCCTATATATACCCCATCGCCGAAGCAGAGCACTCCATAGTGCTCTGTTTTTTCTGCCCGGCGAGGGGAGGGCATTTGGGTGCTCTAGCTCAGCTCCTATGCACATGAGGTGTTCGATGAAATGCCCGAGCCACACTAGTTAAGATTTCTCCTCTCGAAGCTCGCCCCCCAAGCTCCATTTTCCCCAAGAGTTGCATAGGTTTAGCGGTTCGTCACGTCCCGTCCCCTTCTTCACCGACGTCGATCGCCTGCGCCGATCTCGTCGCCAGCACCACCATGGTGAGCCTCTTGTTCTTATCTTCTTTCTGAAAGAAAAAATATTCTTACTTTAGATAGATACTTGTCTAATTTTCTTACTTTTATTATTGCTTGTTATTATATAGTGTGATGGTTTTGGTATCCGCCCCCGTCGGCCCTCGTCCTGACTATGATTCGGATGTGGTATATATTATCTTTTTATAACTATTTGGTTCATTTATTGCTTATGATAATTATGCCAACCAATGTGACATAGATTTTATTTATGTAGGAGGTAGTTGAACCGGAAATTCCAACCGACCCTATTGTCGAGAGGTTAAATTTAGTTGAAGAAGAAAACAATTACTTGAAGGAAAAAGTAAAAAAATTGAGGAGGAGAAGATGATATTGGAGTTGCATGTTGCGGATGTCATCGATGATCACAAGATCAAGATGGATGCAATGCGGTTGAAGATGAGAAAGATTAGAAAATATGCCATTCATACCGAGGCTTGGTATCATTATGCTGTTGTATCAACTGTTACCTTGGTTGTGATTATGATCGCATTTGTTGTTGCATTGAAAGGTTTTACATAGTTTCAATGTATGGTTTAAGTAGATGCTCTGGAGAGCTATGTGTTGTTCAATTTGAACTATGTATGTACTTTGGCTTTAATGTGATGATGAACTTCTATTAATTTGGTCACTTATCTACCCATGTGAATCTGTAATGGTTTTTGACACACATAATTATATATAATGCAAGCAGATGAACCGGCAATGGATGTACGGTGACAGACACACATAATTATGTTTCTCGAAGTGGCTGAGGCAAACAAGCAGAATGGTTGCATGAAAGATAACAAATGAAGTCAGAAATGGTTGAAAATTGATGATGTGGCTTTGAATGGTGCATTTTGAACACACAAAAAGTTTGGAGTTCAAATAAGTTCAAAAAAATGAAATCCCTTTGTAACAGATGAGTTTTCGTCCGAAACCCTGATACTTCGAAAGAGATTTTCCATTTTGTACACGAAGTGCATCTAGTTTTTGCTGTAATCATCTCTACTTTTTAGCACATGCTATGTGGGTGAAATGATGATACCATGCCAAGTTTCAACCTTTTCAGAGTTTATTTGTAGTGCTTTTCAATTTCAGGGTCATTTAGTGCAAAAAGAATGAACTAATAGCAAAAATAATGAACTAGAAAACTTTTATGAAACCCTGATAGAAAAAAAAGAAACTAAAAGAATGAACTAGAAAACTTTAATGAAACGCTAATAGAAAAAACAATGAACTCAAAAACTTTAATGAAACTCTAATAGCAAAAGGAATCAACTAAAAAGCTTTCATAAACCTCTAGTATTATTGAAACTAAAATTATATAAAATTTATGTAACTAAAATTATCAAAGTATTTTCTGTTCAAAACATTATAAGCAAAAAGAATTTTCATAAGTCACTTTTTTTGTTAGAAACTTTAATAGCAAAAAGAATTATCTTAAAAAAATTGTTAGAAACTAAAATAACAAAAACAGTTTTTGAATATAATGATAAAACACAGTAATATTAAATAGCAGGAAAAAGAATCACTCCAAAATCTATTTTATAGTAAAGTTAATCACAAACTAGTGATTCACACAAATTTCAAAGAATTCAAATTTAAATTATTCAAATTGGAAAACTAATGGCACTAACAGAAAGTTTATTATTTTTATTACCTAAAATCAAAAAGAATCACTGAAAAATAGTAAGTATTTTATTTTTATAGTAAAGTTAATCACAAACTAATGATTCACACAAATTTCAAAGAATTCAAATTTAAATTGTTCAAATTGGAAAACTAATGGGACCAACAGAAAGTTTATTATTTTTATTACCTAAAACCAAAAAGAATCACTAAAAAACAGTAAGTATTTTATTTTTATAGTAAAGTTAATCACAAACTAGTGATTCACACAAATTTCAAAGAATTCAAATTTAAACTATTCAATTTGGAAAACTAATGGCGCTAAAAGAAAGTTTACTATTTTTATTACCTAAAATAAAAAGAATCACTGAAAAACAGTAAGTATTTTGTTGTAAGTAGAAACAAAATAAAATAAATAAAGCAACAAAGATAATAAAAAATTGGAAAAAAATGCCACATACTGGGCCACCACGGCGTGAATACGACTAGAAACTCACCCATGGGCCAGGATTCAGGCCAGCAGTAGGCCCAGTAGGCTCACAGGCAGATAAAGTGACTTTAGGCCCGTAAGCCTGCATTAGAGAGGAGCTCGAAGTGGTCAGCGCACCATCGCTTATAAACCACTTTCGAAGCCTCTCAGCTAGCGAGGTGGGACTAAACATCCCACCGCACCGCGACAGTTCCAGCACAAGACCATTGGTCCCGGTTCGTGACTCGTACCGGGATGAAAGGGGGCCTTTGGTCCCGGTTCATGGTACTAACCAGAACCAATGCCACCCCTTTAGTCCCGGTTGGTGCCACCAACCGGGTCTAAAGGGGTGCATTGGTCCCGGTTCACGGCACCAACCGGGACCAAAGCTTTGGGTATATAACCAACACTTGTGAAAATTTTCATCTTCATCTCGCAGTTGCCCCCGACGACCCCTCGACGACATCGACGCCGCCCGCCGCCCCCGCCATCG
Source organism: Triticum aestivum (assembly GCF_018294505.1). Lineage (NCBI taxonomy): Eukaryota > Viridiplantae > Streptophyta > Magnoliopsida > Poales > Poaceae > Triticum > Triticum aestivum. The sequence continues at coordinate 692,650,051 of NC_057800.1, forward strand.
CCGTCGCCCACGCCCTCGCCGTCGCACGCGCCCTCGCCTGACGTCGTCGCCGCGCGCTGCCCCTGCCCCGACGCCGTCGCCCGCGCCGTCGCCGTCGCCCGACGCCGTCGCCGCGCGCCGCCCCTGCCCCGCCGCGCGCTGCTCCTGCCCCGCTGTCGCCGCTAAATATAACCTTTTAGTTATACATGCTATTTTTTACATGTTTTTAGATTTTCCTATATGTATGTATGTATTTTTTTGATGTATGTTCATATATGTATGTATGTATTTTTTACATGTTTTTTGTATGTATGTATGTATTTTTTTCAATTGTAATATATGCAAAAGTTAGTTTTTTTTAGAAAAGCTAGATCTATATATGTTCTCTGATTTAGTACATTTTAGGTTAGTTTCATTTTTAGAAAAGTTTTACATATTTAGGAAGAAGGAAGAGAAGGAAGAAGGAAGAAAAAAAAGTTTTATATATGCAAAAGTTACATTTTTAGAAAAGTTTTATATATCTAGCTAGGAAAGGAAGAAGAAGAAAAAGAATGAGAGGAAAAAGGAAAATAAGAAGAGGAAGAAAGGAGAAGAAGAGGAGAGGAAGAAGAGAAGAAATAAATAAGAAGAGGAAAAAAGAAGAAAAAGAAGAGGAGAAGAAGAAAGGAATAGAGTAGAAGAAGAAAAAATAGAAAATTCTCTATTTTTTTCTTCTTCTCCTCTTTTTTTTCTTTGATCTTCTCCTCTTTTTATTTCTTCTTCGTCTTCTTATTTTTTATCGGGTATGCCATTGTCGATATACCCCCCCGATAACTTCAACACGAGGGGGGGTCGATATACCCCCTCCCTGATAACATTATTTTCCCATGTATGTATGTCGTCGTTGTCGATATAACCCCCTCCCAGATAACTTTGACAAGAGGGGCGGTCGATATATATACCCCCTCTCGACCGTGATAACTTATTCCACGGGAGCACCCCCTGGCCCTCTCGCTCGACCAAAACTCTCGAGGACACCCAAACCCTAGAAAAAAATGATGTCGGTCTCCTACCCCCTCCCGCCGCGCCCCTACCGGACAAACTCTCCCGAGGCCACCCAAATTTACTAAGTTAAAAGAGTGTTGTCGTCGAGGCCACCCCAAACCCTTGAAGCGTTGCCGAGGCCACCCCAAACCCTAGAGAAGCATCGAGGCCACTAATATGATTCCTTATTGTGATTAGCTAGCTAGTTCTATGTTTGCCACTAATATATCCATCTTTCATGTTTGAATAATAATTGCCATGTTGTAAATATTTGCAGAAACTATGGAGCACCCCCGAGACGAAGCAACAGAAGCGGTGTTGGGGGACATAATTGAGCCGGAAGTGATGATGTCATGTCGTTTCTCAATGAAACCGATGGTCTGGAAGGACAGGGTGAAGAAGCAGGCTACGGTGATCAAACAATGGAGGAGGAAGGACATGATTATGATGACTCCGGTGACCGAATGCCGGTGGAAGAAGGACACCGTGATGACGGCTCCGGTGACCGAACGGAGTCCGACCAGGTATATATATTAATTAAGCATGTGCTGACTATAGCTAATTGATGCATTAATTGTTTTTGGTATGTACACATATTAATTAACAACTCTCGTCTTTCTTCTTTTTTCTAGCCCTCCGAATCGAGCACAACTTCGGTAAAGAGACGAGGCCCGAAGAAAAAGTTGCGCTCGGATGAAAGGTTTGAGATCACAGTAATCGCGCGCGATGGCCAACTGATTGAACCCATTCGGACAAAGGAAGCATTTGCTGCTCAGTGCGGGGTTCTTGTTAGGGACAAGATCCCGATCAGCATCCACCAATGGTATAAGCCGGCTAAAGATGACCCTGAGGTGTCTTATGTCAACGATATGCAGAAAGATGATCTTTGGACCACGCTGAAGGCAAATTTCACCCTACCGCCTGAGGAGGGTCCGAAGAAGCCAGTTAAAGAGCAATTGATCAAGTCTCATGCTCTTAAGAAGATGGCATAACTATTCAGGAGGTGGAAGAATGTAACACCCCGGATGTAATTTACCTTATTTGTACTCCAACTCTTGCCGTTTCCGGCACTAAGTTATGATATTTCCTCATTGTCGGGTTTTTGTCTCCGTGTGTTTTGTCTTTGTCATGCATCTCATATCATGTCATCATGTGCATTGCATTTGCATATGTGTCCGTCTCTTGCAGCCGAGTATTTTCCCCATTGTCCGTTTTGCATTCTGGCGCTCCGATGTCACCCGGTGTCCCTTTCTACCTCTTTTCGTGTGCGGATGTTAAACATTTCCGGATTGGACCGAGACTTGCCATGCGGCCTTGGTTTACTACCGGTAGACCGCCTGTCAAGTTTCGTGCCATTTGGACTTCGTTTGATACTCCAACGGTTAACCGAGGGACCGAAAAGGCCTCGTGTGTGTTGCAGCCCAACACCCTTCCAAAGTAGCCCAAAACCCACCTAAACTATTCAATGATCTAGAGCGTTCGATCACGATCGTGTGGCCACAAACCGCACCTCATTTGGAGCTTCCTAGCTCTCTCTACCTCTATAAATAGACCTCCTCCTGAAATTTTTGGGTCTCTTCAACCCCTAACCCTAGAAATTCGTCCTCCGCGCCGCCGGAAGTGTCCGTTTCGGCCGGACACGCCCGCGCCGGCGACCGCAACCACTCCCTGATCGACACATCGCGCAGCGCCTCCACCGCCGCTGCGGCCCGTCCCGGCCCAGGGTGGGCCCTCTCCACCGCCCGCGGCCGGAAGCCGCACACCCGCGCCCACCGTCTTCCTACTCCTCCACGGCGCCCGGCTCCGCCGCCGGCCGCCTCGTCGCGCGCCAGCGTCGCCTCCATCGCCAGACTCCGCCGCCCCGTCCACCGACGCCCACCGCGTCCCCAAACTCCGGCGCGCCCCCGCGGCCACTCCGACCAAGTCCGGCGACCCCCTCCGACGATCTCCGATAGCTCCGGCAAACATCGGACTCCGTGCATCTACAGTGTTTCTAGCCGGATCCAGATCTGAGATTTTCTCCTCAGTTGACTTTTTCCTCCACGAAACACTATATTTTTTCATACTTTGGCATGCCATAACTTCCTCATCGTAGCTCCGATTCGTGCGTGTAGCATATCAAAATGTTCGCCTCGACGAGTACATCATTTCATCTCATTGCATAATTTTCATTTGAGCTCATCTTGATGCCCGAAATGCTGTTGGAAGATGGCTATGTGATGATTTTGTCAGATCTGTTTCAGCCAATGGCCTTTTGTCATTTTTGCCATGATTAATATGTGCATGCTATGATCCTGAGCCCTACATGTGTTTTGTAGAATGTCATGCCATCTTTACAGGGGTGTATGCCATGTATTTTTGTGATCTTTGTGGTGATTAGCATAAGCATGCAAAGTAGCTTACTCAATGATGTTGATTTCAGAGACTTCGAATTTCACTAAGTCCTTGCCCTATCCTTGCCATGTCTTTGCTTTTATGCCATATGTTCATGTTGTTTCCTAGTGATCCGTGCCTCTTTTGTGGATGGTTAGTAAGGACGTTTTGTAGATAATGTTGTGATCTATCTATCCGCGTCTTTGTTTGCAATTATGGAGCAACCTAGATTGAGTCAATCGAGCTCTACTTTTGCTATAAAATGTTCCTGGCAAATTGTTAACATGTTTAGCAATTTTGCCGAGGTTGTTGCTATTGATCCGTGCATGCTATGTTGTTGTTCTTGCCATGTATAGCTTCAATGCCATGTCTTCTTGATGGGTGTATGCTTAGTTTGTCATGCAATGCCTCGTAGTGAGTGCATCGAGATCGTAAACATGCCTACTTGTTAATCTGTTTTGCATGCTCCAGTTTTTCACTAAGTCTGAATCTGTTTATGTTTTGCTATGTTCACAGACTTGCAATTGTATTTTCTGATCCCTTTTGGCTCATGGTCACTAAGGAACTTTTGTTATATGCTTAGAGTAGCTTCATGCCATGCCTTGCTTTGCCAAGATATGTTCTTGTAGCATGTAGTTTTCATGCTCTAAAGATTGCTTCCTGATGATAAATTTCTGACTTGTCAATTTCACTAAGTCTGAAACCTGTTATCTTTTGCACTTTTGCCATGCTTGTTTGAACCTATTAATGAGTGAATTAGCCATAGCTCAGTGTTCATATTTTGTCAAGCATCATGAGTGGATCCCTGCCATGTATTTCATTGCTATGTTTGGGTGCTGTAGCATAAATATCTTGATGCTTTTAGATGGCTACTTGCTGATTATCGCAGACCGGTGCCATATTTGTTTTGCTTGCCTTTTCCAAACCGTGCATCCGATTCCGGTGATCTTTATATCACTTTCAACCGAAATCATCCCACCTTTCTAGTGGCACTCTTGGATTTCCAAGTTGAGTCCAGGTTCAATCATTTTTTTCCAAATCTTGCATATGCATCACATATCGCATCCCGCATATCATACCATGTTTGCATCATGTTGTTTGAGCATTGCACATGGTTAATCGTGTTCCTTTTGCTTGTTGTTCTTGTTTGGGTAGAGTCAGGAGACGAGTACGTGAACGAGGAGCCCTTTTAGTTCATTTACGAGGATTAAGGCAACTCTAAGAACTTTGCAGGCAAGATGACCATACCCTGGAAATCACTTCTATCTTTGCTTGCTAGATTCTCGCTCTTTTGCTATGCCTATGCTACGATACCTACCACTTGCTTATCATGCCTCCCATATTGCCATGTCAAACCTCTAACCCACCTTGTCCTAGCAAACCGTTGTTTGGCTATGTTACCGCTTTGCTTAGCCCCTCTTATAGCGTTGCTAGTTGCAGGTGAAGATTGGAGATTGTTCCTTGTTGGAACTTGTTTATTGTTGGGATATCACAATATTATCTTGTTTATCTTAATGCACCTATATACTTGGTCAAGGGTGGAAGGCTCGGCCTTATGCCTGGTGTTTTGTTCCACTCTTGCCGCCCTAGTTTCCATCATATCGGTGTTATGTTCCCGGATTTTGTGTTCCTTACACGGTTGGGTTATAATGGGAACCCCTTGACAGTTCGCCTTGAATAAAACTCCTCCAGCAATGCCCAACCTTGGTTTTAGCATTTACCACCTAGCCTCTTTTTCCCTTGGGTTTCCGGAGCCCGAGGGTCATATTTATTAAACCCCCCGGGCCAGTGCTCCTCTGAGTGTTGGTCCAAAACAGAGCCACTTGTAGCGCCACCTCGGGGAAATTTGAGGGTTGGTTTTAGTTGTACGTAGTGTTCATCTGAGTGTGCCCTGAGAACGAGATATGTGTAGCTCCTATCGGGATTTGTCGGCACATTCGGGCGGTGTTGCTGGACTTGTTTTACCATTGTCGAGGATGTCTTGTAATCGGGATGCCCAGTCTGATCGGAATGTCTTGGGAGAAGGAATATCCTTCGTTGACCGTGAGAGCTTGTGATGGGCTAAGTTGGGACACCCCTGCAGGGATTTGAACTTTCGAAAGCCGTGCCCACAATGATGGGTAGATGGGAATTTGTTAATGTCCGATTGTAGATAACCTGAAACTTAACTTGATTAAAATGCACCAACCGCGTATGTAAACGTGATGGTCTCTTCTCGGCGTAGTCCGGGAAGTGAACACGGTGTTGGAGTAATGCTTGACGTAGGTTGTTCTAGGATCACTTCTTGATCATAGTTGTCCGACCGTGCTTTTGCCTTCACTTCTCGCTCTCTTTTGCGAATATGTTAGCCACCAAATATGCTAGTCGCTTTCTGCAGCTCCACCTCATACCTTTACCTTACCTATAAGCTTAAATAGTCTTGATCGCGAGGGTGTGAGATTGCTGAGTCCCCGTGACTCACAGATTCCTTCCAAAACTAGATGCAAGGACCGATGATGCCGCTCCAGATGATATGACCGAGCTCAAGTGGGAGTTCGATGAAGACTCTCGTCGTTACTATGTGTCTTTCCCAGATGATCAGTAGTGGTGCCCAGTTGGGGCGATCGGGGACTTTGTCACATTTGGGGGTTGATCTTTATTTTTGTTCCGTAGTCGGACCCTGAGTGTATTGGATGAATGTAATGACTTATTTATGTATTTGTGTGACGTGGCGAGTGTAAGCCAACTATGTATCCTTTCCCCTTTATTTATGTACATGGGTTGTTTGCGAAGATTACCTCACTTGCGACATTGCTTTCAATGCGGTTATGCCTCTAAGTCGTGCTTCAACACGTAGGAGTTATAGCCGCATCGAGGGCGTTACAAGTTGATAATCAGAGCCTTCCCCGACCTTAGGAGCCCCCTGCTTGATCGAATCGTTGGCGTTGTTGAGTCTAGAAAAATGTTTTGAGTCATTTAGGATTATATATATCGGAGAGTTAGGACTTCTCTTTACTCCTCAGTCCCTTCATCGCTCTGGTGAGGCATCCTGACGTAGAGTTTTGAATCTTCTCTTCTCAAATTTCACTAAATATTTTTTAGGATCACGCGGGTATCTTGGAATCGTTCCGATGGTTTTGTGACGAGAACATTGTTCTTGGTGCCTCCTGACATTTAGGGGTTGTGGCAGTGTCCCGGGGAGTTGAGCTCCGAGGTGTTGTCGTCACAATTTTATCATTGAGATTCTGGAATACCTGAGTTTCGCCGACATCGAAAATCTCTTTTATGCAGTTGTTGGTGAGATAACCTCGACGCCACCCAGTACTGGGGCGGGAGTTCGGGAGTATTGCCATAACTTGTATAGCAGATGCTTTTCGAAGGTTGAGGTAAATGATTTCCGAAGGTTTCTTGGTTATGTGTTTGGATGGATACAGCTGGATGTAGGATTTGCTAGCTTTGGGTGAGATATTATGCTTCCCCTGTATCCCCAACACCTGATTGCATAACCAGAAAGGTTCGGGAGTTTCATAGGTGGGAATTCATGTAGCTCTAGTTATTCTTCCGCGGATATTTGGTTTGGGATTGGGTAATCCTCACCAAGTATTTGTTCTTGTCCATACCTTGTTGTTTTATTTCTTCTACCTCTATATAAGTGGCTTCTCAATTTATGGAAATGTGACCATTTCAATTGGAATGCATTCGTTCATTTTGTTCGGATGTGAAGACTATAAGTTGCAATTTCCATCCATTTGATTCAGCTTGAATTTATGTCTGTCAATATGCTAACGGATGTCACCCTCTTTAGGATGGCTCCTGCTAAGGGTCAGAATCAGAATCAGGATCCGCCACCACCACCTCCACCTCCGGAGGCATGGCAAGCTGTGATGGCTTCTACCAATGCAAACACGCAGCTGATCATGAAAATTCTGCAAGAGCACAACCAAGGCCATGGCAACAATCAGAATCAGTTTGCTACACTCAACCAGTTCCTTGCTAACCAGCCAAAGAACTTCAGCAACTGTGTCGAGGCCCCAGACGCTGATGATTGGCTCGTGGACATATGCAAGCATTTCGAGTGCAGTAACGTCAGGCCTGAGGACTTTGTGTCAAGTTTGCCTCCTTCCAACTCAAAGACCAAGCTGCAGAATGGTTTCAGCAATACAAAGATTCCAAAGGAGACCATGTGATTACCTGGGATGAATTCCATCAAGACTTCAAAGCTCATCACATTCCTCAGAGTGTTGTTGAAAGCAAGCATGAGGAATTTGCAACCTGAAGCAAGGCAGCTTGTCTGTTTACCAGTATAACATTCTGTTCCAGAGGCTCGCTCGTTTCGCCAAGCAGGACGTCCCTGACGAGAAGAGCATGATTTATCAGTTCAAGGGTGGCCTCAGAGAAGATCTTCAACTTGCTCTCGTGCTTTTCGAGCCTCATAAGTACGATGAGTTTTACAACATGGCACTGAAACAAGAGGCTGCTCAACTCAAGTGTGATGCTTCCAAGAAGCGAGTCAGAGATGCAACTCCTTCTTCCTCAACTCAAGTGGCTAAGCAGAAAAAGTATTGGCTGCCTCCTCCTCCGTTCCGTCAGCCTTATCAGCAGAAGAGCAAAGGTGGCAATGGATCTTCCCACCCACCCAACCCTGGCTTTCAGAACAAGACTTCGTCTCAAGCTCCAAGATCAAGTGCTCCATCTCACCGTCCGCTTTCAGAGGTCACGTGCAACAAGTGCCAACAGAAGGGTCACTATGCCAACAAATGCTTCAATCAGAGGCATCTTCCTCCCCCTCCTCCTCCTCCTGTGAGATCTGTCAGTACCGCAGTGGTCAAGCATAACCCCAAGCATGCCAAGGTCAACTTGCTGAATGCAGCTCAGGCAGAGGACTCGTCAGATGTCATCATGGGTAACCTTCCTGTTAACGATGTTCCTGCAAAAGTTCTTTTTGACACTGATGCATCGCTTTCTTTTATTTCAAGACCATTTGTTGCCAAGCATGAATTTGTGACCGAAAGGATTCCTTTCCCATTGAAGATTGTGTCCCCGGGCAAGCAAATGACATCTAACAATTGCGTCTCGGATGTTACTATCACGTTGGGTGACTATAAGTTTCTATCCTCTCTAGTGGTCCTTGGTAACTCGGATATTGATCTTATTCTCGGAATGGACTGGCTTTCTAAGCACAAGGCTCAGCTTGATTATGCTGCCAGGCAGATTCAATTGACTCATTCGTCTGAGGATGTAATTGTCTTTGCCGCTCGTGATGATACCATCCGACTGTTTTCTCTCAATGAGAAGGGCGAGCTGGACGCTATCTCTCAAATTCCAGTCGTTTGCGAATATCAAGACGTCTTTCCAGAAGAGCTTCCAGGAATGCCTCCACACCGGCCAGTTGAATTCGTCATCGATCTTGAGCCTAGCACGGAACCTGTTTGCAAACGTCCTTACAAGCTTGGACCTGAAGAGTTGAAGGAGCTGAAGAAGCAACTCGATATTCAAGAGCGTATGGGTCTCATCCAACCAAGTTCTTCTCCGTGGGGTTGTGGAGTTCTTTTTGTGAAGAAGAAGGATGGAACAGACTGACTTTGTGTCGACTACCGTCCATTGAACAAGAAGACTATAAATAACAAGTACCCACTTCCCAAAATCAACGAGCTGTTTGAACAACTCAAAGGTGCTCAAGTATTCTCCAAGCTTGATCTCCGTATGGGCTATCATCAGATTCGCATTCGTGAGCAAGATATCCCTAAGACAACATTCAGAACAAGCTATGGTTCATATGAATACACTATCATGTCTTTCGGCCTCGTCAATGCTCCGCCAACATTCTCTCGCATGATGAACTTCATCTTCAACCCCTACACAAATGACTTCGTCTTGGTCTACCTCGATGACATTTTGGTCTTTTCCAAGAACAAGGAGGATCATGCCAAGCACTTGTGTTTGGTGCTGGATAAGCTCAGAGAACATCAGTTCTATGCCAAGTTTTCAAAGTGCGAGTTTTGGCTCGATGAGGTTCTCTACCTTAGGCATATCATTTCTGCCAAGGGCATTGCTGTGAATCCTGAGAAGGTGTCTGCAATTGTGAATTGGGAACCACCTCAGAACGTGAAGCAACTCTGTAGCTTCCTTGGTCTCTCAAGCCATTGTTGAAGATTCGTCGAGAACTTCTCAAAGATCGCGAAGCCTCTTTCTAACCTTCTCTAGAAGCACGTCAAGTACGTCTGGTCTCCTGAATGTGACATTGCTTTCAACACCCTGAAAGAGAAGTTAGTCACTGCTCCAGTTCTGACTCCTCCTAATGAACCCAAACCGTTTGAGGTCTTATGTGATGCTTCCCTTCAAGGTCTTGGTGCAGTGTTGATGCAAGAGAAGAAAGTTGTGGCTTATACCTCTTGTAAGTGTATCTAGTGCCACCCCTAGTTGGTTTTGGAGTATTGACGACAAACCTAGTTGAGGGACTAATGTGTTTGTGAGAATTGCAGGATAACACAGGCAGAAGTCCCTCACTGATTCGGTTTTCCTACCAGAGATGACCCCTAAAAATGTATGAAGACATTGATGTCAAAGGTGGTATATGAAGATATTCACATTGAAGACTATGACAAAAGAAGACATCGCATGAAGCCTATGGAGCTCGAAGACTTAGATCTTTCGTAGTTCTTTTTCTTCTTTGTTGAGTCATAGGAACCACCGTACTGTTAAGTGGGGTCCAAGAGAACCAGTCAGAATGACTGAAGTGATGCTTAACCAAAACCTATGTCTTTGAGTGAAGACTATGAGAGCGAATCTTGTCCAGAGTCGGACAAGTCAGCTTTGCTTGTAGCCCAAGTAAATGTAACGCCCCAGATGTAACTTTCCCCATTTGTACTCCAACTCTTGCCGTTTCCGGTGTCAAGTTATATTTATTTCTCGGGTTCGGGTCCTTGTCTCCGTGTGTTGTTTTCGTTTTCATGCATCTCATACCATGTCATCACGTGCATTGCATTTGCATACATGTTCATCTCATGCATTCGAGCATTTTCCCCGTTGTCCGTTTTGCATTCCGGCGCTTCGTTCTCCTCCGGTGGTCATTTCTAGTCTTCTTTCGTGTGTGGGGTTTAAACATTTCCGGATTGGACCGAGACTTGCCAAGCGGCCTTGGTTTACTACCGGTAGACCGCCTGTCAAGTTTCGTATCATTTGAACTTCGTTTGATACTCCAACGGTTAACCGAGGGACCGAAAAGGCCTCGTTTGTGTTGCAGCCCAACACCCCCCAAATTTGGCCCAAAACCCACCAAACTCTGCTCCATGTCCTAGAGCGTTCGATCACGATCGTGTGGGCAAAAACCGCACCTCATTTGGACTCTCCTAGCTTCCTCTATGCCTATTTAAACACCCCCATTTCGGATCTCGTCTTCCTCCCCGTCCTCCTCAAAAAAAAAAAAAACCCAGCACATCTCCCCGCACCGACGGACACGTCCGCCCCAGCCGGACGCGTCCGCCGCCGCGCCCTCGCCCAACCACCGCGTGCCACATGGCACCGCCGCCGCCGCCGCCGCGGGCCGGGAGGCCCGGATCCGGCCCCCGCGACCCGGCTCCTCCACGCGCGCCCCGCCGCCTCCTTCCTCCACGCGCGCCGCCGCCTCTTCGGGCTCCGGCGACCGGAGCCGCCGTCGCCGCCGCGGGTCATCTCCGGCGAGCCCGAGGCCGGCCGCCGCCCGCACCTCCTCGCCGGCGCGCGGGCCGCCACCGCCGCCGTCGGGCGCTGCTCCGGCCTTCCCCGACCTTCCCGGCGCCGCCCCGGCCTCTCCCCGCTGCTCCGGCCGCCTCCACCGGCTCCGGCGAGCCGTCTCCGGCGAACTCGCGCGGGTGCTACAGTGCTGCTACAGTAACCGCCAGATCTGGAAACCCTAGATCCGGTTGACTTTCCCTCTCCCCCTTATTTTTTTCGTGCTAGCTTTGACTGCTCGTATCTCCGCAACCGTAGCTCCGTTTTGGGCGTATGATATATAAAAATCTTCGCCTCGACATGTACATCATTTCATTCCATTGCATCATTTGCATTTGAGGTCATCTTGATACCAAAAATGCTGTTAGAAGGAGGCTTCGTGAGTTAAATTGCAGATCCGTTAGTTCATCATGCACTTTTGTCATTTTTGCCATGTTTAATACGTGCATGATATGCCTGTGCCCCTTTGGGATGAATTGTGAAGCATTTTGTCTTCTTTCCAGAGGTGCCACCCATGCATTTTTAGGATGTGTGTGTTGTCTTGTGCAAGCTTGCGAAGAGAGGTACCTGAGATTGCAGATTTCAGGGACTTAGTGATTTTCACTAAGTCTGGGATATTTTAGTTCATGATGCTACATGTCCAGCTTGTTTCCTAATGATCCGTGCCTCTTTTGAGGATGATCAGTAAGGGAGTTTTGATATTTATGTTATGCTCTATCCATCCATGTCTTTGTTGGCATTTGTGGAGTGCTCTAGGTTGACTCAATCGAGCTCAACTTTTGCTTCGTTGTTAATCTGGGCAGATCGTCAACTCGTTTGCGATTTAGCCGATGCTCCCGTTAGTGTTCCTTGCATGCTATGCCTTCGTTCTTGCCATGTGTAGCTAGCACTTTGTGCCTTCTTGCTGGTTATATGCTTTCCTTGCCATGACTTGCACCGTAGTGAGTGCATCGAGCTCGTTTACATGCCTTCGTGAGTTAAATTTCAGCATGTCTCAGTTTTCACTAAGTCTGAAAACTGATTGTGTTCGAGCGATGTTCGTGAGCTCGGTAGAGTATTTTGTGAACCCTTTTGGCCCCAGGTCACTTTGGGTGTTTTATTAAGCTTGTTGAGTAGCTCCATGCCATGTTCTTACTTGTCATGTTCAGGTTTTCTATCATGTTGTTTTGCTGCTCCGAAGAGAGCATCGTGATCTGAAATTTCAGACTAGTGTTAATTTCACTAAGTCTGAAATCTGTTTTGCATTTGCGTTTTAGCCATGCTTGTTTGAACCTCTTAATGGATGAATTTGCCTATGGCTCAGTGCTAGTGTTTTGTCAACCATCTTGTGTACATCACTGCCATGTATTTTGTTTTCATGTTTGGTGGCTGTAGCATGTTCATTTCGTTGCATTTAGATGCCTACTTGCTGCAAATCGCAGACCGGTGTCATATCTTAAAACGCTTGCCATTTCTAAACCGTAGCTCCGATTCCTTTGATCTTTATATCGTTTTCAAGCGATTTCATCCCCTCTATCCAGTGGCACACTTGGTTTTCCAAGTTGATGCCAGGTTCATGTATTTTCCTGTCATATCTTGCATTTTGCATCCCGCATCGCATCCCGCATAGCATATCGTCATTTCATCGTATTGCTTGGTCTTGCCCGTGGTTGATTGTATACTTGTTGCTTGTTTGTCTTGTTGGGTAGAGCCGGGAGACGAGTTCGCTACCGAGGAGCCCGTTGAGTTTGCTTGTGAGGATCCAGTCAACTCTGACAACTGTGCAGGCAAGATGATCATACCCTCGAAATCACTACTATCTTTGCTATGCTAGTTTGCTCGCTCTTTTGCTTTGCCACTGCTACGATGCCTACCTTTTTGCTTGTCAGCCTCCCAATTGCCATGTTGATCCCCTAACCCACCATTGTCCTAGCAAACCGTTGATTGGCTATGTTACCGCTTTGCTCAGCCCCTCTTATAGCGTTGTTAGTTGCAGGTGAAGATTGGAGCCGTTCCTTGTTGGAACTTTTATTTACTTGTTGGGATATCACAATATATCTTACTTAATTAATGCATCTATATACTTGGTAAAGGGTGGAAGGCTCGGCCTTATGCCTGGTGTTTTGTTCCACTCTTGCCGCCCTAGTTTCCGTCATATCGGTGTTATGTTCCCGGATTTTGCGTTCCTTACACGGTTGGGCTATTATGGGAACCCCTTGACAGTTCGTCTTAAGTAAAGCTCTTCCAGCAATGCCCAACATTGGTTTTACCATTTGCCACCTAGCCTTTTCTTTCCCTTGGGTTCTGCAGACTCAAGGGTCATCATTATTTTACCCCCCCGGGCCAGTGCTCCTTTGAGTGTTGGTCCACCTGTCAGCTACCGGTGGCTACCAGGGGCAACTCTGGGCTGGCCTACCCGTACCTAGGACAATCTGAGTGTGCCCTGAGAAAGAGATATGTGCAGCTCCTATCGGGATTTGTCGGCACATTCGGGCGGTGTTGCTGGTTTAGTTTTACCCTGTCGAAATGTCTTGTTGTACCGGGATACCGAGTCTGATCGGAATGTCTCGGGTGGAGGTCTATTCCTTCGTTGACCGTGAGAGCTTGTCATGGGCTAAGTTGGGACTCCCCTGCAGGGATTGAACTTTCGAAAGCCGTGCCCGCGGTTATGGGCAGATGGGAATTTGTTAACGTCCGGTTGTAGAAAACTCGAAGTTGACCTTATTTAAAATACGTCAACCGTGTGTGTTACCGTGATGGCCCCTTCTCGGCGGAGTCCGGGAAGTGGACACGGTGTTGGAGTTATGCTTGCGCAGGATGTTCCTTTAGTTTCTCGCTCGTGCTTCGCCTTCTCTTCTCGCTCTCTTTTGCGAATAAGTTAGCCACCACATATGCTAGTCGCTTGCTGCAGCTCCACATATATTTGCCTTATCCATTTCCATGAGCTTAAATAGTTTTGATCGCGTGGGTGTGAGATTGCTGAGTCCCTGTGGCTCACAGATATTACAACTCCAGATGCAGGTCCAGGTGTTTCTGCTCCAGTTGACGATTACGAGCTCAAGTGGGAGTTCGATGAGGACTCTCAGCGTTACTATGTGTCTTTTCCGGATGATCAGTAGTGGTGCCTAGTTGGGGTTATCGATTCAGGACCTTGTCGCATGTTGGGTTCTTTTCTATTTTGGCGCCGTAGTCGGGCCATGAGTGTTTGTTTGATGGATGTTATTTATGTACTCTGATGTGACGTGGCGAGTGTAAGCCAACTATGTTATCTCCCCCTTTTATTATATTTTACATGGGGTGTTGTAATGATTGCCTGACTTGCGACATTGCTTTCAATGCGGTTATGCCTCTAAGTCGTGCCTCGACACGTGGGAGCTATAGCCGCATCGAGGGCGTTACAAGTTGGTAATCAGAGCCATCCCCGACCTTAGGAGCCCCATTGCTTGATCGTTTTTAGCAGCCGAGTTGTGTCTAGAAAAATGTTTTGAGTCCTTAGGAATTATATATCAGAGAGCTTAGGAATTCTTTTTACTTCCCAGTCTCCTCATCGCTCTGGTAAGGCATCCTGACGTAGAGTTTGGACTCTTCTCTTCTCAAATTTCACTAAATTTTTTTTAGGATCACGCGAGTATCTTGGTTTTGTTCCGATGGTTTTGTGACGAGAACATTGTTCTTGGTGCCTCCTGTCTTTAGGGGTTGTGGCAGTGTCCCGGGGAGTTGAGCTCCGAGGTGTTGTCGTCACAATTTTATCGTTGCAATTCTGGTATACTTGAGATATGTTCGCCGACATCGAAAATCTCTTTTATGCAGTTCGTTGGTGAGATAACCTCGACGCCACCCAGTACTGGGGCGGGAGTTCGGGAGTATCGCCATAACTTGTATAACGGATGCTTTTCGAAGGTTGAGGTAGATGGTTTCCGAAGTTTTCCTGGTTATGTGTTGAAGGATGGATACAGCTGGATGTAGGATTTGCTAGTTTGGGTGAGATATTGTGCTTCCCCTGTATCCCCAACACCTGATTGCATAACCGGAAAGGTTCGGGAATTTCATAGGTGGGAATTCTAGTAGCTCTAGTTCTTCTTCCACGGATATTGGTTTGAGATTGGGAGAGCTGAAGAAACAACTCGATGAGCAAGAAAGATTGGGTCTCATTCGGCCTAGTACTTCTCCGTGGGGTTGTGGTGTTCTTTTTGTGAAGAAGAAGGATGGATCGAGTCGACTTTGTGTTGATTACCGTCCAGTAAACAAGAAGACCATAAAGAACAAATACCCACTTCCCAACATCAATGAGCTGTTCGAACAACTCAAGGGTGCTCAAGTATTCTCCAAGCTTGATCTCCGTATGGGTTATCATCAGATTCGTATTCGTGAGCAAGATATTCCCAAGACGGCGTTCAGAACAAGCTTTGGTTCATATGAATACACCGTCATGTCTTTTGGCCTCGCCAACGCTCCTCCGACGTTCTCTCGTATGATGAACTTCATCTTCAACCCCTACACCAATGAATTCGTTTTGGTCTATCTCGACGACATTCTGGTTTTCTCGAAGAACAAGGAAGATCATGCCAAGCACTTGCGTTTGGTTCTTGACAAGCTCAGAGAACATCAGTTCTACGCCAAGTTCTCCAAGTGTGAATTTTGGCTCGATGAGGTTCTTTATCTTGGTCATATCATCTCTGCCAAGGGCATTTCCGTGAATCCTGAGAAGGTGTCTGCAATTGTGAATTGGGAACCTCCTCAGAACGTGAAGCAACTCCGCAGTTTCCTCGGTCTCGCAAGCTATTGCAGAAGATTCGTTGAAAACTTTTCTAAGATCGCCAAGCCTCTCTCAAATCTTCTTCAGAAGCACGTCAAGTACGTTTGGTCTCCGGAGTGTGATATTGCTTTCAACACTTTGAAAGAGAAATTGATCACTGCTCCAGTTCTGACTCCGCCTGATGAAACCAAACCGTACGAGGTCTTTTGTGATGCCTCTCTCCAAGGTCTCGGTGCTGTACTGATGCAAGAGAAGAAAGTTGTTGCTTATACCTCTCGCCAGTTGAAACCTAATGAGAAGAACTACCCCACTCATGATCTCGAGTTGGCGGCAGTTGTGCACGCTTTGTTGACTTGGAGACATCTTCTATTGGGAAGGAAAGTGGATATTTTCACTGATCACAAGAGTCTCAAGTACATCTTCACTCAGCCTAATCTCAACCTCAGGCAGACTCGATGGGTCGAAATGATTCAAGAGTACAATCCGAGTATCGAGTATACTCCAGGCAAGGCTAATGTGATTGCTGACGCTTTGAGCAGAAAAGCATATTGCAACAGTCTGATTCTCAAGCCTTATCAACCCGAGCTTTGTGAAGCTTTCCGCAAACTTAATCTGCAAGTTGTTCCTCAAGGTTTCCTCGCCAACCTTCAAGTCTCTCCTACCTTAGAAGACCAGATTCGCCAAGCCCAACTTTTGATGCTATGGTGAAGAAGGTGAAGATTGGTATTGCAAAGAGTCAGTCCAAGTACAAGTGCTACCGACTTGATGACAAGGACACTCTCTTCTTCGAGGATCGAATTGTTGTGCCCAAAGGTGAACTTCGTAAGGTGATCATGAACGAGGCTCACAACTCTCTCCTCTCCATCCACCCTGGTAGTACGAAGATGTATCAGGACCTCAAGCAAACTTATTGGTGGACTCGAATGAAGCGCGAGATCGCTCAATTCGTGAATGAATGTGATGTCTGCAGAAGAGTGAAGGCAGAACACCAAAGGCCAGCTGGTCTCCTCCAACCTCTTGCCATTCCAGAATGGAAGTTTGACCACATTGAAATGGACTTCGTGACTGGGTTTCCAAAGTCCAAGCGTGGCAATGATGCTATATTTGTTGTCATCGACAAGCTCACCAAAGTGGCTCACTTTCTGCCTATCAAAGAGTCGATCACTGCAGCTCAATTGGCGGAACTCTATACCTCTCGCATTGTCTCTCTGCACGGTATTCCTCAAGTGATATCTTCAGACCGTGGCAGCATCTTTACCTCCAAGTTTTGGGATTCTTTTCAGAAGGCCATGGGCACCAACATCCGCTTCAGCACAGCGTTCCATCCTCAAACGAGCGGTCAAGTCGAGCGTGTCAATCAGATTCTTGAAGATATGCTCAGGGCTTGTGTGATTTCTTTCGGCATGAAGTGGGAGATTGTCTTCCTTATGCTGAATTCTCTTACAACAACAGCTTTCAAGCAAGTTCGGGCAAGGCCCCCTTTTGAAATTCTATATGGCAGGAAGTGCCGTACCCCTCTCAACTGGTCTGAAACCGGTGAACGTCAGCTGCTGGGTAATGACTTAATCACAGAAGCAGAAGAAATGTGCAAAGTCATTCGTGATAACCTCAAAGCAGCCCAGTCCCGCCAGAAGAGCTACTATGATAGTAAGCACCGTGATCTGGTTTTCGAGATCGGAGATCATGTTTACCTCCGCGTCTCTCCCATGAAAGGTACTCGTCGCTTCGGTATCAAAGGGAAGCTTGCCCCTAGATACGTGGGACCTTTCAAGATTGTCAGCAAGAGAGGCGACCTCGCCTATCAACTCGAGCTTCCTTCAAACTTTGCAAATGTTCATGATGTGTTCCATGTCTCTCAGCTTCGAAAGTGCTTCAAGACTCCTGACCGCACCGTCAACTTCGAGGACATTGAGCTCCAAGAAGATCTCTCTTATCGTGAGCACCCAGTTGCTATTCTTGAAGAGACTGAACGCAAGACTCGCAACAAGTCAATCAAATTTCTCAAAGTTAAGTGGTCTCACCATTCCGACCGTGAAGCCACCTGGGAACGCGAGGATCACCTCCGTTCTGAGTACCCGGAGTTCTTTCAGTCCTAGATCTCGGGACGAGATCTTTTCGTAGTGGTGGAGTGTTGTAACGCCCCAGATGTAACTTTCCCCATTTGTACTCCAACTCTTGCCGTTTCCGGTGTCAAGTTATATTTATTTCTCGGGTTCGGGTCCTTGTCTCCGTGTGTTGTTTTCGTTTTCATGCATCTCATACCATGTCATCACGTGCATTGCATTTGCATACATGTTCATCTCATGCATTCGAGCATTTTCCCCGTTGTCCGTTTTGCATTCCGGCGCTTCGTTCTCCTCCGGTGGTCATTTCTAGTCTTCTTTCGTGTGTGGGGTTTAAACATTTCCGGATTGGACCGAGACTTGCCAAGCGGCCTTGGTTTACTACCGGTAGACCGCCTGTCAAGTTTCGTATCATTTGGACTTCGTTTGATACTCCAACGGTTAACCGAGGGACCGAAAAGGCCTCGTTTGTGTTGCAGCCCAACACCCCCCAAATTTGGCCCAAAACCCACCAAACTCTGCTCCATGTCCTAGAGCGTTCGATCACGATCGTGTGGGCGAAAACCGCACCTCATTTGGACTCTCCTAGCTCCCTCTATGCCTATTTAAACACCCCCCATTTCGGATCTCGTCTTCCTCCCCGTCCTCCTCAAAAAAAAAAAACCCAGCACATCTCCCCGCACCGACGGACACGTCCGCCCCAGCCGGACGCGTCCGCCGCCGCGCCCTCGCCCAACCACCGCGTGCCACGTGGCACCGCCGCCGCCGCCGCCGCGGGCCGGGAGGCCCGGATCCGGCCCCCGCGACCCGGCTCCTCCACGCGCGCCCCGCCGCCTCCTTCCTCCACGCGCGCCGCCGCCTCTTCGGGCTCCGGCGACCGGAGCCGCCGTCGCTGCCGCGGGTCATCTCCGGCGAGCCCGAGGCCGGCCGCCGCCCGCACCTCCTCGCCGGCGCGCGGGCCGCCACCGCCGCCGCCGGGCGCTGCTCCGGCCTCCCCGACCTTCCGGCGCCGCCCCGGCCTCTCCCCGCTGCTCCGGCCGCCTCCACCGGCTCCGGCGAGCCGTCTCCGGCGAACTCGCGCGGGTGCTACAGTGCTGCTACAGTAACCGCCAGATCTGGAAACCCTAGATCCGGTTGACTTTCCCTCTCCCCCTTATTTTTTTCGTGCTAACTTTGACTGCTCGTATCTCCGCAACCGTAGCTCCGTTTTGGGCGTATGATATATCAAAAATCTTCGCCTCGACATGTACATCATTTCATTCCATTGCATCATTTGCATTTGAGGTCATCTTGATACCAAAATGCTGTTAGAAGGAGGCTTCGTGAGTTAAATTGCAGATCCGTTAGTTCATCATGCACTTTTGTCATTTTTGCCATGTTTAATACGTGCATGATATGCCTGTGCCCCTTTGGGATGAATTGTGAAGCATTTTGTCTTCTTTCCAGAGGTGCCACCCATGCATTTTTAGGATGTGTGTGTTGTCTTGTGCAAGCTTGCGAAGAGAGGTACCTGAGATTGCAGATTTCAGGGACTTAGTGATTTTCACTAAGTCTGGGATATTTTAGTTCATGATGCTATATGTCCAGCTTGTTTCCTAGTGATCCGTGCCTCTTTTGAGGATGATCAGTAAGGGAGTTTTGATATTTATGTTATGCTCTATCCATCCATGTCTTTGTTGGCATTTGTGGAGTGCTCTAGGTTGACTCAATCGAGCTCAACTTTTGCTTCGTTGTTAATCTGGGCAGATCGTCAACTTGTTTGCGATTTAGCCGATGCTACCGTTAGTGTTCCATGCATGCTATGCCTTCGTTCTTGCCATGTGTAGCTAGCACTTTGTGCCTTCTTGCTGGTTATATGCTTTCCTTGCCATGACTTGCACCGTAGTGAGTGCATCGAGCTCGTTTACATGCCTTCGTGAGTTAAATTTCAGCATGTCTCAGTTTTCACTAAGTCTGAAAACTGATTGTGTTCGAGCGATGTTCGTGAGCTCGGTAGAGTATTTTGTGAACCCTTTTGGCCCCAGGTCACTTTGGGTGTTTTATTAAGCTTGTTGAGTAGCTCCATGCCATGTTCTTACTTGTCATGTTCAGGTTTTCTATCATGTTGTTTTGCTGCTCCGAAGAGAGCATCGTGATCTGAAATTTCAGACTAGTGTTAATTTCACTAAGTCTGAAATCTGTTTTGCATTTGCGTTTTAGCCATGCTTGTTTGAACCTCTTAATGGATGAATTTGCCTATGGCTCAGTGCTAGTGTTTTGTCAACCATCTTGTGTACATCACTGCCATGTATTTTGTTTTCATGTTTGGTGGCTGTAGCATGTTCATTTCGTTGCATTTAGATGCCTACTTGCTGTAAATCGCAGACCGGTGTCATATCTTAAAACGCTTGCCATTTCCAAACCGTAGCTCCGATTCCTATGATCTTTATATCGTTTTCAAGCGATTTCATCCCCTCTATCCAGTGGCACACTTGGTTTTCCAAGTTGATGCCAGGTTCATGCATTTCCTGTCATATCTTGCATTTTGCATCCCGCATCGCATCCCGCATAGCATATCGTCATTTCATCATATTGCTTGGTCTTGCCCGTGGTTGATTGTATCCTTGTTGCTTGTTTGTCTTGTTGGGTAGAGCCGGGAGACGAGTTCGCTACCGAGGAGCCCGTTGAGTTTGCTTGTGAGGATCCAGTCAACTCTGACAACTGTGCAGGCAAGATGATCATACCCTCGAAATCACTACTATCTTTGCTATGCTAGTTTGCTCGCTCTTTTGCTTTGCCACTGCTACGATGCCTACCTTTTGCTTGTCAGCCTCCCAATTGCCATGTTGATCCCCTAACCCACCATTGTCCTAGCAAACCGTTGATTGGCTATGTTACCGCTTTGCTCAGCCCTTCTTATAGCGTTGTTAGTTGCAGGTGAAGATTGGAGCCGTTCCTTGTTGGAACTTTTATTTACTTGTTGGGATATCACAATATATCTTACTTAATTAATGCATCTATATACTTGGTAAAGGGTGGAAGGCTCGGCCTTATGCCTGGTGTTTTGTTCCACTCTTGCCGCCCTAGTTTCCGTCATATCGGTGTTATGTTCCCGGATTTTGCGTTCCTTACACGGTTGGGCTATTATGGGAACCCCTTGACAGTTCGTCTTAAGTAAAGCTCTTCCAGCAATGCCCAACATTGGTTTTACCATTTGCCACCTAGCCTTTTCTTTCCCTTGGGTTCTGCAGACTCAAGGGTCATCATTATTTTACCCCCCCCCGGGCCAGTGCTCCTCTGAGTGTTGGTCCACCTGTCAGCTACCGGTGGCTACCAGGGGCAACTCTGGGCTGGCCTACCCGTACCTAGGACAATCTGAGTGTGCCCTGAGAAAGAGATATGTGCAGCTCCTATCGGGATTTGTCGGCACATTCGGGCGGTGTTGCTGGTTTAGTTTTACCCTGTCGAAATGTCTTGTTGTACCGGGATACCGAGTCTGATCGGAATGTCTCGGGTGGAGGTCTATTCCTTCGTTGACCGTGAGAGCTTGTCATGGGCTAAGTTGGGACTCCCCTGCAGGGATTGAACTTTCGAAAGCCGTGCCCGCGGTTATGGGCAGATGGGAATTTGTTAACGTCCGGTTGTAGAAAACTCGAAGTTGACCTTATTTAAAATACATCAACCGTGTGTGTTACCGTGATGGCCCCTTCTCGGCGGAGTCCGGGAAGTGGACACGGTGTTGGAGTTATGCTTGCGCAGGATGTTCCTTTAGTTTCTCGCTCGTGCTTCGCCTTCTCTTCTCGCTCTCTTTTGCGTATAAGTTAGCCACCACATATGCTAGTCGCTTGCTGCAGCTCCACATATATTTGCCTTATCCATTTCCTATGAGCTTAAATAGTTTTGATCGCGTGGGTGTGAGATTGCTGAGTCCCTGTGGCTCACAGATACTACAACTCCAGATGCAGGTCCAGGTGTTTCTGCTCCAGTTGACGATTACGAGCTCAAGTGGGAGTTCGATGAGGACTCTCAGCGTTACTATGTGTCTTTTCCGGATGATCAGTAGTGGTGCCTAGTTGGGGTTATCGATTCAGGACCTTGTCGCATGTTGGGTTCTTTTCTATTTTGGCGCCGTAGTCGGGCCATGAGTGTTTGTTTGATGGATGTTATTTATGTACTCTGATGTGACGTGGCGAGTGTAAGCCAACTATGTTATCTCCCCCTTTTATTATATATTACATGGGATGTTGTAATGATTGCCTGACTTGCGACATTGCTTTCAATGCGGTTATGCCTCTAAGTCGTGCCTCGACACGTGGGAGCTATAGCCGCATCGAGGGCGTTACAAGTTGGTAATCAGAGCCATCCCCGACCTTAGGAGCCCCATTGCTTGATCGTTTTTAGCAGCCGAGTTGTGTCTAGAAAAATGTTTTGAGTCCTTAGGAATTATATATCGGAGAGCTTAGGAATTCTTTTTACTTCCCAGTCTCCTCATCGCTCTGGTAAGGCATCCTGACGTAGAGTTTTGGACTCTTCTCTTCTCAAATTTCACTAAATTTTTTTTAGGATCACGCGAGTATCTTGGTTTTGTTCCGATGGTTTTGTGACGAGAACATTGTTCTTGGTGCCTCCTGTCTTTAGGGGTTGTGGCAGTGTCCCGGGGAGTTGAGCTCCGAGGTGTTGTCGTCACAATTTTATCGTTGCAATTCTGGTATACTTGAGATATGTTCGCCGACATCGAAAATCTCTTTTATGCAGTTCGTTGGTGAGATAACCTTGACGCCACCCAGTACTGGGGCGGGAGTTCGGGAGTATCGCCATAACTTGTATAACGGATGCTTTTCGAAGGTTGAGGTAGATGGTTTCCGAAGTTTTCCTGGTTATGTGTTGAAGGATGGATACAGCTGGATGTAGGATTTGCTAGTTTGGGTGAGATATTGTGCTTCCCCTGTATCCCCAACACCTGATTGCATAACCGGAAAGGTTCGGGAATTTCATAGGTGGGAATTCTAGTAGCTCTAGTTCTTCTTCCACGGATATTGGTTTGAGATTGGGAGAGCTGAAGAAACAACTCGATGAGCAAGAAAGATTGGGTCTCATTCGGCCTAGTACTTCTCCGTGGGGTTGTGGTGTTCTTTTTGTGAAGAAGAAGGATGGATCGAGTCGACTTTGTGTTGATTACCGTCCAGTAAACAAGAAGACCATAAAGAACAAATACCCACTTCCCAACATCAATGAGCTGTTCGAACAACTCAAGGGTGCTCAAGTATTCTCCAAGCTTGATCTCCGTATGGGTTATCATCAGATTCGTATTCGTGAGCAAGATATTCCCAAGACGGCGTTCAGAACAAGCTTTGGTTCATATGAATACACCGTCATGTCTTTTGGCCTCGCCAACGCTCCTCCGACGTTCTCTCGTATGATGAACTTCATCTTCAACCCCTACACCAATGAATTCGTTTTGGTCTATCTCGACGACATTCTGGTTTTCTCGAAGAACAAGGAAGATCATGCCAAGCACTTGCGTTTGGTTCTTGACAAGCTCAGAGAACATCAGTTCTACGCCAAGTTCTCCAAGTGTGAATTTTGGCTCGATGAGGTTCTTTATCTTGGTCATATCATCTCTGCCAAGGGCATTTCCGTGAATCCTGAGAAGGTGTCTGCAATTGTGAATTGGGAACCTCCTCAGAACGTGAAGCAACTCCGCAGTTTCCTCGGTCTCGCAAGCTATTGCAGAAGATTCGTTGAAAACTTTTCTAAGATCGCCAAGCCTCTCTCAAATCTTCTTCAGAAGCACGTCAAGTACGTTTGGTCTCCGGAGTGTGATATTGCTTTCAACACTTTGAAAGAGAAATTGATCACTGCTCCAGTTCTGACTCCGCCTGATGAAACCAAGCCGTACGAGGTCTTTTGTGATGCCTCTCTCCAAGGTCTCGGTGCTGTACTGATGCAAGAGAAGAAAGTTGTTGCTTATACCTCTCGCCAGTTGAAACCTAATGAGAAGAACTACCCCACTCATGATCTCGAGTTGGCGGCAGTTGTGCACGCTTTGTTGACTTGGAGACATCTTCTATTGGGAAGGAAAGTGGATATTTTCACTGATCACAAGAGTCTCAAGTACATCTTCACTCAGCCTAATCTCAACCTCAGGCAGACTCGATGGGTCGAAATGATTCAAGAGTACAATCCGAGTATCGAGTATACTCCAGGCAAGGCTAATGTGATTGCTGACGCTTTGAGCAGAAAAGCATATTGCAACAGTCTGATTCTCAAGCCTTATCAACCCGAGCTTTGTGAAGCTTTCCGCAAACTTAATCTGCAAGTTGTTCCTCAAGGTTTCCTCGCCAACCTTCAAGTCTCTCCTACCTTAGAAGACCAGATTCGCCAAGCCCAACTTCTTGATGCTATGGTGAAGAAGGTGAAGATTGGTATTGCAAAGAGTCAGTCCAAGTACAAGTGCTACCGACTTGATGACAAGGACACTCTCTTCTTCGAGGATCGAATTGTTGTGCCCAAAGGTGAACTTCGTAAGGTGATCATGAACGAGGCTCACAACTCTCTCCTCTCCATCCACCCTGGTAGTACGAAGATGTATCAGGACCTCAAGCAAGCTTATTGGTGGACTCGAATGAAGCGCGAGATCGCTCAATTCGTGAATGAATGTGATGTCTGCAGAAGAGTGAAGGCAGAACACCAAAGGCCAGCTGGTCTCCTCCAACCTCTTGCCATTCCAGAATGGAAGTTTGACCACATTGAAATGGACTTCGTGACTGGGTTTCCAAAGTCCAAGCGTGGCAATGATGCTATATTTGTTGTCATCGACAAGCTCACCAAAGTGGCTCACTTTCTGCCTATCAAAGAGTCGATCACTGCAGCTCAATTGGCGGAACTCTATACCTCTCGCATTGTCTCTCTGCACGGTATTCCTCAAGTGATATCTTCAGACCGTGGCAGCATCTTTACCTCCAAGTTTTGGGATTCTTTTCAGAAGGCCATGGGCACCAACATCCGCTTCAGCACAGCGTTCCATCCTCAAACGAGCGGTCAAGTCGAGCGTGTCAATCAGATTCTTGAAGATATGCTCAGGGCTTGTGTGATTTCTTTCGGCATGAAGTGGGAAGATTGTCTTCCTTATGCTGAATTCTCTTACAACAACAGCTTTCAAGCAAGTTCGGGCAAGGCCCCCTTTGAAATTCTGTATGGCAGGAAGTGCCGTACCCCTCTCAACTGGTCTGAAACCGGTGAACGTCAGCTGCTGGGTAATGACTTAATCACAGAAGCAGAAGAAATGTGCAAAGTCATTCGTGATAACCTCAAAGCAGCCCAGTCCCGCCAGAAGAGCTACTATGATAGTAAGCACCGTGATCTGGTTTTCGAGATCGGAGATCATGTTTACCTCCGCGTCTCTCCCATGAAAGGTACTCGTCGCTTCGGTATCAAAGGGAAGCTTGCCCCTAGATACGTGGGACCTTTCAAGATTGTCAGCAAGAGAGGCGACCTCGCCTATCAACTCGAGCTTCCTTCAAACTTTGCAAATGTTCATGATGTGTTCCATGTCTCTCAGCTTCGAAAGTGCTTCAAGACTCCTGACCGCACCGTCAACTTCGAGGACATTGAGCTCCAAGAAGATCTCTCTTATCGTGAGCACCCAGTTGCTATTCTTGAAGAGACTGAACGCAAGACTCGCAACAAGTCAATCAAATTTCTCAAAGTTAAGTGGTCTCACCATTCCGACCGTGAAGCTACCTGGGAACGCGAGGATCACCTCCGTTCTGAGTACCCGGAGTTCTTTCAGTCCTAGATCTCGGGACGAGATCTTTTCGTAGTGGTGGAGTGTTGTAACGCCCCAGATGTAACTTTCCCCATTTGTACTCCAACTCTTGCCGTTTCCGGTGTCAAGTTATATTTATTTCTCGGGTTCGGGTCCTTGTCTCCGTGTGTTGTTTTCGTTTTCATGCATCTCATACCATGTCATCACGTGCATTGCATTTGCATATATGTTCATCTCATGCATTCGAGCATTTTCCCCGTTGTCCGTTTTGCATTCCGGCGCTTCGTTCTCCTCCGGTGGTCATTTCTAGTCTTCTTTCGTGTGTGGGGTTTAAACATTTCCGGATTGGACCGAGACTTGCCAAGCGGCCTTGGTTTACTACCGGTAGACCGCCTGTCAAGTTTCGTATCATTTGGACTTCGTTTGATACTCCAACGGTTAACCGAGGGACCGAAAAGGCCTCGTGTGTGTTGCAGCCCAACACCCCCCAAATTTGGCCCAAAACCCACCAAACTCTGCTCCATGTCCTAGAGCGTTCGATCACGATCGTGTGGGCGAAAACCGCACCTCATTTGGACTCTCCTAGCTCCCTCTATGCCTATTATATACACCCCTCCATTTCGGATCTCGTCTTCCTCCCCGAACCCCTCAAAAAAAAAACCAGCACATCTCCCCGCACCGACGGACACGTCCGCCCCAGCCGGACGCGTCCGCCGCCGCGCCCTCGCCCAACCACCGCGCCACGTGGCACCGCCGCCGCCCGCCGCCGGGCCGGGAGGCCCGGCCGGCCCCCGCGACCCGGCTCCTCCCGCGCGCCCCGCCGCCTCCTTCCTCCCGCGCGCCGCCGCCTCCGGCTCCGGCGACCGAGCGCCGTCGCCGCCGCGGGCTCCCGCGCGCCCGAGGCCGGCCGCCGCGCCGCCCTCCTCGCCGGCGCGCGGGCCGCCACCGCCGCCGCCGGGCGCGCTCCGGCCCCCGACCTCCCGGCCCGCCCCGGCCTCTCCCCGCTGCTCCGGCCGCCTCACCGGCTCCGGCGGCGTCTCCGGCGAACTCGCGCGGTGCTACAGTGCGCTACAGTAACCGCCAGATCTGGACCCTATCGGTTGACTTTCCCTCTCCCCCTAATTTTTCGTGCTACTTTGACTGCTTGTATCTCCGCAACCGTAGCTCCGTTTTGGGCGTATGATATATCAAAATCTTCGCCTCGACATGTACATCATTTCATTCCATTGCATCATTTGCATTTGAGGTCATCTTGATACCCAAAATGCTGTTAGAAGGAGGCTTCGTGAGTTAAATTGCAGATCCGTTAGTTCATCATGCACTTTTGTCATTTTTGCCATGTTTAATTCGTGCATGATATGCCTGTGCCCCTTTGGGATGAATTGTGAAGCATTTTGTCTTCTTTCCAGAGGTGCCACCCATGCATTTTTAGGATGTGTGTGTTGTCTTGTGCAAGCTTGCGAAGAGAGGTACCTGAGATTGCAGATTTCAGGGACTTAGTGATTTTCACTAAGTCTGGGATATTTTAGTTCATGATGCTATATGTCCAGCTTGTTTCCTAGTGATCCGTGCCTCTTTTGAGGATGATCAGTAAGGGAGTTTTGATATTTATGTTATGCTCTATCCATCCATGTCTTTGTTGGCATTTGTGGAGTGCTCTAGGTTGACTCAATCGAGCTCAACTTTTGCTTCGTTGTTAATCTGGGCAGATCGTCAACTTGTTTGCGATTTAGCCGATGCTACCGTTAGTGTTCCATGCATGCTATGCCTTCGTTCTTGCCATGTGTAGCTAGCACTTTGTGCCTTCTTGCTGGTTATATGCTTTCCTTGCCATGACTTGCACCGTAGTGAGTGCATCGAGCTCGTTTACATGCCTTCGTGAGTTAAATTTCAGCATGTCTCAGTTTTCACTAAGTCTGAAAACTGATTGTGTTCGAGCGATGTTCGTGAGCTCGGTAGAGTATTTTGTGAACCCTTTTGGCCCCAGGTCACTTTGGGTGTTTTATTAAGCTTGTTGAGTAGCTCCATGCCATGTTCTTACTTGTCATGTTCAGGTTTTCTATCATGTTGTTTTGCTGCTCCGAAGAGAGCATCGTGATCTGAAATTTCAGACTAGTGTTAATTTCACTAAGTCTGAAATCTGTTTTGCATTTGCGTTTTAGCCATGCTTGTTTGAACCTCTTAATGGATGAATTTGCCTATGGCTCAGTGCTAGTGTTTTGTCAACCATCTTGTGTACATCACTGCCATGTATTTTGTTTTCATGTTTGGTGGCTGTAGCATGTTCATTTCGTTGCATTTAGATGCCTACTTGCTGTAAATCGCAGACCGGTGTCATATCTTAAAACGCTTGCCATTTCTAAACCGTAGCTCCGATTCCTATGATCTTTATATCGTTTTCAAGCGATTTCATCCCCTCTATCCAGTGGCACACTTGGTTTTCCAAGTTGATGCCAGGTTCATGCATTTCCTGTCATATCTTGCATTTTGCATCCCGCATCGCATCCCGCATAGCATATCGTCATTTCATCATATTGCTTGGTCTTGCCCGTGGTTGATTGTATCCTTGTTGCTTGTTTGTCTTGTTGGGTAGAGCCGGGAGACGAGTTCGCTACCGAGGAGCCCGTTGAGTTTGCTTGTGAGGATCCAGTCAACTCTGACAACTGTGCAGGCAAGATGATCATACCCTCGAAATCACTACTATCTTTGCTATGCTAGTTTGCTCGCTCTTTTGCTTTGCCACTGCTACGATGCCTACCTTTTGCTTGTCAGCCTCCCAATTGCCATGTTGAACCTCTAACCCACCATTGTCCTAGCAAACCGTTGATTGGCTATGTTACCGCTTTGCTCAGCCCTTCTTATAGCGTTGTTAGTTGCAGGTGAAGATTGGAGCCGTTCCTTGTTGGAACATTTATTTACTTGTTGGGATATCATTATATTGCTATGTTATCTTAATGCATCTATATACTTGGTAAAGGGTGGAAGGCTCGGCCTCTCGCCTAGTGTTTTGTTCCACTCTTGCCGCCCTAGTTTCCGTCATATCGGTGTTATGTTCCCGGATTGTTGCGTCCCTTACACGGTTGGGCTATAATGGGAACCCCTTGATAGTTCGTCTTGATTAAAGCTTTCCAGCAATGCCCAACATTGGTTTTACCATTTGCCACCTAGCCTCTTTTTCCCTTGGGTTTCCGGAGCCCGAGGGTCATCTTATTTTACCCCCCCCGGGCCAGTGCTCCTCTGAGTGTTGGTCCGAACTAGAGCCCTGTGCAGCGCCACCTCGGGGAAACTCGAGGTTTGGTTTTAGTTGTACGGATGCTCATCTGAGTGTGCCCTGAGAAAGAGATATGTGCAGCTCCTATCGGGATTTGTCGGCACATTCGGGCGGTGTTGCTGGACTTGTTTTAACCTGTCGAATTCTCTTGTTGTACCGAGATACCGAGTCTGATCGGTGTGTCTTGGGTGGAGGTCTATTCCTTCGTTGACCGTGAGAGCTTGTTATGGGCTAAGTTGGGACCCCCCTGCAGGGATTGATCTTTCGAAAGCCGTGCCCGCGGTTATGGGCAGATGGGAATTTGTTAATGTCCGGTTGTAGATGACTTGAACTAAACTTAATTAAAATGAATCAACCGTGTGTGTTACCGTGATGGCCCCTTCTCGGCGGAGTCCGGGAAGTGGACACGGTGTTGGAGTTATGCTTGCGCAGGATGTTCCTTTAGCTTCTCGCTCGTGCTTCGCCTTCTCTTCTCGCTCTCTTTTGCGTATAAGTTAGCCACCACATATGCTAGTCGCTTGCTGCAGCTCCACATATATTTGCCTTATCCATTCCTATGAGCTTAAATAGTTTTGATCGCGTGGGTGTGAGATTGCTGAGTCCCTGTGGCTCACAGATACTACAACTCCAGATGCAGGTCCAGGTGTTTCTGCTCCAGTTGACGATTACGAGCTCAAGTGGGAGTTCGACGAGGACTCTCAGCGTTACTATGTGTCTTTTCCGGATGATCAGTAGTGGTGCCTAGTTGGGGTTATCGATTCAGGACCTTGTCGCATGTTGGGTTCTTTTCTATTTTGGCGCCGTAGTCGGGCCATGAGTGTTTGTTTGATGGATGTTATTTATGTACTCTGATGTGACGTGGCGAGTGTAAGCCAACTATGTTATCTCCCCCTTTTATTATATTTTACATGGGGTGTTGTAATGATTGCCTGACTTGCGACATTGCTTTCAATGCGGTTATGCCTCTAAGTCGTGCCTCGACACGTGGGAGCTATAGGCGCATCGAGGGCGTTACAGTAAAGTTGCCGTGTGAGTTTGAAATCTGACCGTTGGAACACGTGTCAGTTCCTTAGTGACCCAGGGTCATTTCGGAAAAATTAGGTCGGGTTGCCTAGTGGCTATAAATAGCCCATCCCCTACAACCATAAATGGTTGGCTGCTCAGAGTTAATGTACGACTTTTGTCGTTTGAGAGCAACCCACCTCGAAGCCTTTGAGAGAGAATTCCTTGCGAGGATAAAGCCCTAACCACCCAGAGCCAAAGAGAATTAGGCATCACTTAAGTCTTCTTGTCTGTGTGATATGAAGACTTATTACACTTGAGGACTGTGAATCCTCCAGCCGGTTAGGCGTCGCGTTCTAAGCATCCAAGAGACATTGTGGATCTCCGGTGAACGAAGTCTGTGAAGGTTTGGGAGTCTAGCTTGAAGACTTACCAGAGTGATTGGGCGAGGTCTATGTGACCCTAGCTCAAGGGGAATACGGTGAGGACTGGGTGTCCTGAGCTGCGTGTTCAGGACTGGGTGTCCGGGACTGTGTGTCCTCAGATTTAAATACCTAGCCGCCCTAACCAGACGTACAGTTGTCACAGCAACTGGAACTGGTCCAACAAATCATTGTCTTCAATGTGTCACTGGTTTCATCCTTTCCTTCCCTTTACTTACTGTTGGTCCTTGTGAAGTCATTGTATGATTGCACTATCTTTTATCTTCACTGAGTGACTGTGTGTTCTGTTTGGCTTCATAATATCTTCCTACATGATCCTTACTACATTGCTGCTATTAGTCATTGTGCTTTCACTCCATTGAATACTTGACTATGGTTTGCCTAGTGTAGTCTACCTTCCGCTGCATGGTAATAGGTTTATTTCTATCGTTTGTCTTCATAACTTCCACGTTTTGAAGACTTTCATAAAAATCGCCTATTCACCCCCCCTCTAGTCGATATAACGCACTTTCAATTGGTATCAGAGCAAGGTACTCCCTTGTTTTGTGTGATTCGGTTTAACCACCTGGAGTTTTAGCTATGTCGACTGCAGGGATAATCAAGGTCTCCGCTGCGTGCCCCGTCTTCAATGGAACTGAATATCCCTACTGGAAGAATAAGATGCGCATGCATCTTGAAGCCATTGACGTCGACCTATGGTATGTCGTCAAGAACGGTGTTCCCAAAGATGGAGAAGGTGTCACTGCTGCTAACGTCAAGAAGTTCGTTCAACTGGACTCTACTGCCAAGAATATCATATATGGTCATCTGACCAAAGGACAGTATGGCCGCGTGAGTGCTTTGGAAACATCTAAGCTAGTCTGGGACTGGCTCTCCAAGGTCAACGAAGGCGTCTCAACCCAGAGAGATCAGAGAATCAATGTCCTTCGCAACCTCTTCAACCGCTTCAAGAGAAATGACAATGAGAATGTCCAACTCACGTTTGATCGACTCACTGACATCACGAATGAGCTTCAAGCCCTTGGTGCTACTGAGATCACCAAGCATGAAGTCGTCAAGACACTACTGAGATCACTTGACAGTTCATTTGAAACTGTAAGTGCATCTAGTGCCACCCCTAGTTGGTTTTGGAGTATTGACGACAAACCTAGTTGAGGGACTAATGTGTTTGTGAGAATTGCAGGATAACACAGGTAGAAGTCCCTCATTGATTTGGTTTTCCTACCAGAGATGACCCCTAAAAATGTATGAAGACATTGAAGTCAAAGGTGGTATATGAAGATATTCACATTGAAGACTATGACAAGAGAAGACACCACATGAAGCCTATGGAGCTCGAAGACTTAGATCTTTCGTAGTTCTCTTTCTTCTGTATTGAGTCATAGGAACCACCGTACTGTTAAGTGGGGTCCAAGAGAACCAGTCAGAATGACTGAAGTGATGCTTAAAAAAACCTATGTCTTCGAGTGAAGACTTTGAAAGCGAATCTTGTCCAGAGTCGGGCAAGTCATCTTTGCTTGAAGCCCAAGTAAAGTTGCCGTGTTTGTTTGAAATCTGACCGTTGGAACACGTGTCAGTTCCTTAGTGACCCAAGGTCATTTCGGAGAAATCAGGTCGGGTTGCCAAGTGGCTATAAATAGCCCACCCCCTACAACCATAAACGGTTGGCTGCTCAGATTCAGAGTATGGCTTTTGTCGTTTGAGAGCAACCCACCTCGAAGTCTTTGAGAGAGAATTCCTTGCGAGGATAAAGCCCTAACCACCCAGAGCCAAAGAGAATTAGGCATCACTTAATTCTTCTTGTCTGTGTGATCTGAAGACTTATTACACTTGAGGACTGTGCATCCTCCAGTCGGTTAGGCGTCGCGTTCTGAGCATCCAAGAGACATTGTGGATTGCCGGTGAACGAAGTCTGTGAAGGTTTGGGAGTCTACCTTGAAGACTTACCAGAGTGATTGGGCGAGGTCTGTGTGACCTTAGCTCAAGGGGAATACGGTGAGGACTGGGTGTCCTGAGCTGCGTGTTCAGGACTGGGTGTCCGGGACTGTGTGTCCTAAGGTTTAAATACCTAGCCGCCCTAACCAGTCGTACAGTTGTCACAGCAACTGGAACTGGTCCAACAAATCATTGTCTTCAGCGAGTCACTGGTTTCATCTTCCCTTCCCTTTACTTACGGTTACTCCTTGTGAAGTCATTGTATGTTCGCACTATCTTTTGTCTTCACTGAGTGACTGTGTGTTTTGTGTGGCTTCACAATATCTTCCTACCAGATCCTTACTACATTGCTGCTATTAGTTATTGTGCTTTCACTCTATTGAATACTTGACTATGACTTGCCTAGTGTAGTCTACCTTTCGCTGCAGGGTAATAGGTTTATTTCTATCGTTTGTCTTCATAACTTCCACGTTTTGAAGACTTTCATAAAAATCGCCTATTCACCCCCCTCTAGTCGATATAATGCACTTTCAATTGGTATCAGAGCAAGGTGCTCCCTTGTCCTGTGTGATTCGGTTTAACCACCTGGAGTTTTAGCTATGTCGACTGCAGGGATAATTAAAGTCTCCACTGCGTGTCCCATCTTTGATGGAACTGAATATCCCTACTAGAAGAATAAGATGTGCATGCATCTTGAAGCCATTGACGTCGACCTATGGTATGTCGTCAAGAACGGCGTTCCCAAGGCTGGAGAAGGTGTCACTGCTGCTAATGTCAAGAAGTTCGTTCAACTAGACTCTACTGCCAAGAATATCATCTGTGGTCATCTGACCAAAGGACAGTATGGCTGTGTGAGTGCTTTGGAAACATCTAAGCTGGTCTGGGACTGGCTCTCCAAGGTCAATGAAGGCGTCTCAAACCAGAGAGATCAGAGAATCAGTGTCCTTCGCAACCTCTTCAACCGCTTCAAGCGAAATGACAATGAGAATGTCCAGCTCACATTTGACCGACTCACTGACATCACAAATGAGCTTCAAGCCCTCAGCGCTACTGAGATCACAAAATATGAAGTCGTCAAGACACTACTGAGATCACTTGATAGTTCGTTTGACACCCTAGCCCTGATGATTCAAGAACGTCCTGATTTCAAGACACTCGATCCGTCTGACATACTTGAGAGGCTTAACACACATGAGTTTCAGCTTTCTGAGAAAAGAGATATCTACGGTCCAAACTATGGGCGAACTCGTGCCTTGAAGGCAAAAGCTGTCTCCTCATCTGAAGAAGAATCTGACAGCAGTTCTGATGATCCTGAAGACATTGGAAGGGAACTTGCTATGCTTGTGAAGAAGTTCCAAAAATTCACCAAGAAGAAAGGCTTCAGAAAGTCTTCCCGATCAAGCTCAAGGAATGATGAAGCTTCTGCTCATGACTACAAGAAGAAAACGTGTCACAAGTGCAAGAAACCTGGACACTTCATCTCTGAGTGTCCGCAGTGGGACAATGAGAAGAAAAAGAAGAAGAAGAGCAAGGAATATAACTCTGACGACAAGAAGAAGAAGAAATACTCAAAGTCTTCTTCCAAGTCTTCTTCAAAGTCTTCATCACACAAGAAGAGCTCATCTGGCAAGGCACGTGCGTTTGTTGGCAAGGAAATGGATTCAGAGGAGGAGTCTGCTTCTGAGGAGGCGGAGGTGGAGTCTGAGGAGGAGTCTGATTCAGGCGTCGCAAGTCTGGCTACAGCATACGTTGCCAAGTCCATCTTCAACACTGAAGACAATGACTTCATCACCGACACCGATGCAAATGACAAGGACTACTCTGCTTCTACCTACTGCTTCATGGCACGCGGTGCCAAGGTAAACACGCGCACTGCTCACTATCAAACATCTAGTGACGATGACTCTGATTGTGGTTCAAAAACCAGCTACAAAACACTTGCTAAAATTGCAACTGAACAACAGAGAGCTATGGAACATATTCAAAAACTGTTAGACAGAAGCGATGATCTGTTAGGTGCTGAAATGACTCAATCTGAATCCTTAATTGAAGACATAAAAAATCTTCACGTTAAGTATGAGGAACTTGAAAGTCGTCATGAAACTCTCTCAACAACTCATGAAAAGCTTTCCTATGATTATCTTCAAAGGAAGCAAGATCTTGAGAAATTGAGATCGGCTCATGAAGATCTTCAAAAGGAAAACGAGTCACTTCGCGCCAAACAGATCAGTTCTGCTCAGGAAGGATTTGAACCACCATGTCTTAAATGCATTGAGCGTGATAATGCTACTTCTGTTGCTGAATGTTCTACTGCTACTACTGTTGCAATATCTTCAGCTGTTGATGTGGTAACTAACCCCTCTGCTGAGGATACCACTGCTATTGCTGATGAGAATGCTAGGTTGAAGACATTGCTTGAAACAGGGATGTACAAAAGTCTTAAAGGGCATCAGACACTATGTGATGTCCTCAAAAAGCAGATTTTGAACCGAAACCTGAGGAAAGAGGGTGTTGGGTTTGTAAGGAAAATAATGATATCCCAACAAGTAAATAAAAGATGTTCCAACAAGGAACGGCCTCCAATCTTCACCTGCAACTAGCAACGCTATAAGAGGGGCTGAGCAAAGCGGTAACATAGCCAATCAACGGTTTGCTAGGACAATGGTGGGTTAGAGGTTTGACATGGCAATTTGGGATGCTTGCAAGCAAGTGGTAGGCATCGTAGAAATGGCATAGCAAAAGAGCGAGCAAACTAGCATAGCAAAGATAGTAGTGATTTCGAGGGTATGATCATCTTGCCTGCACAGTTGTCAAAGTTGACGGGATCCTCAAAAGCAAACTCAACGGGCTCCTCGTTAACGAACTCGTCTCCCGGCTCTACCCAAACAAGACAAACAAGCAACAAGGATACAATCAACCACGTGCAAACTCAAGCAACACGATGCAAGGATGATATGCTATGCGGGATGCGATGCGGGATGCAAAATGCAAGATATGACAGGAAATGCATGATCCTGGCCTCAACTTGGAATTCCAAGGGTGCCACTGGAAAGATGAGATGAAATCGCTTGAAAACGATATAAAGAACGCCGGAATCGGAGTTACGGTTTGGAAATGGCAAGCGATTCAAAAATGACACCGGTCTGCGATTTACAGCAAGTAGGCATCTAAATGCAATGAAATGAACATGCTACAGCAACCAAACATGACAACAAAATACATGGCAGGGATGCACACAAGATGCTTAACAAAAGTCTAGCACTGAGCTACGGCCAATTCATCCATTAACAGGTTCAAACAAGCATGGCAAAAACGCAAATGGTAAAACATATCTCAGACTTAGTGAAATTAACACTTGTCTGGAATTTCAGATCATATAGCCCTCTTCGGAGCAACAAAACAACATGCTACAGGACCTGAACATGACAAATAAAGACATGGCATGGAGCTACTCAGCAAGCTTAACAAAAGTCCCTTAGTGACCTTGAGCCAAAAGGGATCACAAAACATACTAACAAGCACACGAACATATCAAAAAAACATAATCAGTTTCCAGACTTAGTGAAAACTGGGACATGCTGAAACATAACTCACGAAGGCATGTTTACGAGCTCGATGCACTCACCACGGTGCAAGTCATGGCAAGACAAGCATACATGCCTTAATAAGGCACAAAATGCAAGCTAGACATGGCAAGAACAATGGAATAGCATGCACGGATCAACTACAATAACATCGGCAAAATAGCAAACAAGTTGATGATCTGCCCAGATTCGCAACGAAGCAAAAGTAGAGCTCGACTAACTCAAGCTAGGGTGCTCCATAATTGCAAAAAAAGACATGGATGGATAGAGCACTACAATATTAACAAAACTCCCTTATTGATCATCCTCAAAAGAGGCACGGATCACTAGGAAACAACATGAACATATGGCATCATGAGATAAACAATCCCAGGACTTATTGAAATCACAAAGTCCCTAAAAACAGAATTAGCAAGTGCACCTCTTTGCAAGCTTGCACAAGTTACCACACATATCCTAAAAATACATGGGTTGCACCTCTGGAAAGATGACAAAACCCTTAACAAAACATATGAAGAACTCACGGGCATATCATGCACACATTAATCATGGCAAAAATGACAAAAGTGCTAAACGGAGTAGCAGATCTGACAATTAACTCAAGTAGCCCTCTTCTAACAGCATTTTGGGCATCAAGATGAGCTCAAATGAAAATGATGCAATGGACTCTCTGAGATGAACATTTTGATATGCTATATGCATGAATTGGAGCTACGGATGCAAAGTTACGGAGCCTCGAACAGGAGCACTTGGACTAAAAATTCTGGAGACTTAGGAAAAATTCAACCTCCGGATCTGGATCTAGGGTTTGCATGGAAACCGAGGCGCGGCGCTGCACTGTAGCTGTTCGAGGACCGCCGGAAGAAAAAGAGCCGCGGCGGCCGGAGCTCTCGCCGGAGAGGCCGCTGGCGACGAGGAGGCGGGGCGCCCGGAGCTTCACGGAGGCGGGGCGGCGGTCGCGGGGCGCGGGGCTGCCGGCGACGAGTCTTGGCGGTGGGGCGGCGAGTGGCGAGGCGGCGGTCGGCGGTGAGCAACTCCGGCCGGCGCGGGCGGCGCGGCTGCCGGCTCCGGAGGAGAAGGGCGGCACTGGGGAGGCGGAAGGCGGCGCGGGAGGGCCGGCCTCGGGCCCCTGCGGGCCGCGGGCGGCGGCGGGCGCCGGGCGCCACGTGGTACGTCCTGGTTGGGCGGCGGTGGCGGCGGACGTTGTCCGGCTCCGCCCGGACACGTCCGGAGCGGCGGATCTGGGATTTTTAGGGTTAGGGGGGAGAGGATCCGCGAATTTGGAATGGGGGTGTGTATATATAGGCATAGAGGGAGCTAGGAGAGTCCAAATGAGGTGCGGTTTTCGGCCACACGATCGTGATCGAACGCTCTAGGACATGGAGCAGAGTTAGGTGGGGTTTGGGCCAAATTGGAGGGGTGTTAGGCTGCAACACACACGAGGCCTTTTCGGTCCCTCGGTTAACCGTTGGAGTACCAAACGAAGTCCAAATGGTACAAAACTTGACAGGCGGTCTACCGGTAGTAAACCAAGGCCACTTGGCAAGTCTCGGTCCATTCCGGAAATGTTTAATCCTCACACACGAAAGAAAGCTAGAAATGGCCACCGGAGGAGAACGAAGCGCCGGAATGCAAAACGGACAACGGGGAAAATGCTCGAATGCATGAGACGAACACGTATGCGAATGCAATGCACATGATGACATGATATGAGAAGCATGACAACGATAACAACACACGGAGACAAAACCCAAACCCGAGGAAATAAATATAACTTAACGCCGGAAACGGCAAGAGTTGGAGTACAAATTGGGAAAGTTACATCCGGGGTGTTACAATCAAGGACCCACATCACACCTCAAAGTTTGCACCAAAAGCACATGAGGGTTTTATGCTTGGATATGGAAAGGATTCGCACTCCTACAGAGTCTTCAATCTCTTTTATTACAAAGTGGTTGAAACAGTGGATGTGCGGTTCGGTGAGACCAACGGTTCACAAAGAGAGCAACTGCCAAATGTGCTAGATGAAGTTCCATCCAGTGAATCAATCAAGCTAATGGGAACTGGAGAAATTATACCTTCTGAAGCTCATCCTGAAGAAGAACTTATCATCTCAGCACCTGATCAACATGAAGACAATGCTCAGCCTGAAGACATTCCTTCTAACAACGACAATGATCAGCAAGAGCAAAATCTTCGCCCTGTACATCCTCGCGTTGCCAATGAAGTGCAGATTGAAAGAATAATTGATAGCATCAATGCACCCGGTCCACTCACTCGTTCAAGGGCAACTCAGCTAGCAAATTTCTGTGGGCACTTCGCATTCGTCTCAATAACAGAACCCAAGAAAGTTGAAGAAGCCTTCATGGAACCTGAATGGATTCAAGCTATGCAAGACGAGCTTCAACAGTTTGAGCTGAATAATGTATGGGAACTGGTCAAGCGTCCCGATCCTCGGAAGCACAACATAATAGGCACCAAATGGATATACCGCAACAAGCAAGATGAGCGTGGTCAAGTTGTCAGAAACAAAGCTCGTCTCGTTGCTCAAGGATATACTCAAGTGGAAGGCATTGACTTTGATGAAACATTTGCCCCTGTGGCTAGACTTGAAGCCATACGCATACTGCTGGCTTATGCAAATCATCATAACATACTTCTATATCAAATGGATGTGAAGAGCGCTTTTCTCCGGCAAGATTGAAGAAGAAGTGTATGTTGCACAACCGCCTGGCTTTGAAGATCCAAAACATCCTAACATGGTATACAAGCTCAACAAGGCACTGTATGGCCTCAAACAAGCCCCTCGGGCTTGGTATGACACACTCAAATACTTCCTGAAGAGCAAAGGCTTCATACCTGGTTCCCTCGACCCCACTCTCTTCACGAAGACATATGATGGTGAACTGTTTGTGTGCCAAATATATGTGGATGACATTATCTTCGGCTGCACCAATCGGAAGTACAGTGAAGAGTTTGGATATATGATGCAAGAGCAATATCAAATGTCTATGATGGGAGAGCTGAAGTTCTTTCTCGGTCTTCAAATACGACAGCAACGCAACGGCATCTTCATATCTCAAGAGAAGTATCTCAAAGATTGCCTGAAGAAGTTCGGTATGCAAGACTGCAAAGGCTTCACGACACCAATGCCAGCCAAGCATCATCTGGGTCCTGACGACAATGGTAAAGAGTTCGATCAAAAGGTATACCGCTCCATGATTGGTTCTTTACTTTATCTATGTGCATCTAGGCCAGATATTATGCTTAGTGTTTGCATCCTTGTCAGCAGAAGATACAGAGACAACCATTAAGTCTGTTTTCAATGCTCATTCCTTCACCTGAAACCCGGAGAAGTGGGAACGACCACCCGACAATCCAGGCGTGCGTGGGACGTGGAACAACCCCTGATATGTTGCATGATGGCCACGTGTTCCTCAGATGTGAATCTCCAGGGGCACCTGTGTAATAACGTAGTGCCGCCCCTGTACCTATAAATACACACCTCACAGCAGTCATTATCTCTTCTTCCACTCTCGCACGAACCCTAGCGCCACCGCTAGCCCTCGACGACGCCGACGACGAAGCGCTTCGCTGCCACAACCTCTACGACGCCGTCTTCATGTCGACCGCGGACATCGTCTTCTCCGCCGTTGCCGTAGGTGTCCTCCGTTGCCAAGTTAGGGCACGGACGATCGAACTGCTCGGCCTCCTCTTCCACTCCGTCTAGCAGTTCTTCGTGTGGTAAATAAAACTTCCTTTTTACGGCCCCTTTGATCCTATAGCTTTATCACTTTCTACCACAAGCAGTTTCTATTCACACAAGTTGGATCTCTTTCATACTGCATCTCATAACATGCCTAGTATATTCACTTATGCTTCACAAAGTAGTTAGATTCCTCACTTGTATTGATCCGTGGATTCGTACAAATCTGGAACCAACTCCTTATCTATGAGTGAATGTCTTCGCATGATGAGGTCAATGTCTTCTAAACTGATTTATCTTCAAAATCTTCTGAGAATGCATATCACCTCTTCCCCTTCCCTCGCACCTTAATGCTGTCACAGGTACATGTCCGTGGGGGAATCCCTTGGTTCTCATAGTCTGCATTCATTTGCAGAATTCTTACAACATCACATAAATTCTCCCGAAGCCAGTTCATGTTTGTCTAGCAAGCGAAAACCTTTGAAGCCTTTGAACGTGTTGAAGCCTTTCACTTTAAAGTTCATGGCTTCAGAGAAATCAGCAAGGAAGGGTGGCAGAAAGCGTCGAGGAGAAACATCAAGAGATCTGCCAGATGACCTCTCAGAGCTGTACAAGACAGATCCTGAAGAGGATTACAATCAGCACAAGACACGAATCCAATGGATTCGACGCTATTGGGCAGAACAGTGGTTCAAGTACAGATTTGTGACAAAGGAATATGCTGAAAAGAATGCCATCAAGCGACCATGGGGAGACATCCTCTACAAAAATCTTCAACCCAGGACCAGAGATGAAGCCATTGAACAAGGCTTCTATCCCTGCATGGTCCGTGGACCACAGCCTGCGGATGCTGACCCATCGTCCCTGCTATGGTGTCGTGACGACAATCTGTTTAAGCGCAACTTCCAGTTTGCCCAGAACTCAGCGAAGCAGAACAAGAAGTCTTTGGGATTAGATTTCAACCCTGGTCCCTCTGCTCCCCGCGCCGATGGAACTCGTGAAGCTGAACCCAATCTTCTTGGGCCCTTCTACAACTTGGAAGGTCTCATCACTCACATCCTGGTTCAAGGGACAGCCGTGAATGAGCCTGCAGATGACGCTGAAACAGATGAAGCGCCTGCAGCGCCGAAGCCAAAGAAGCTGAAGCAGCCAAAAGCTTCAAAGCCGGCCTCTGCACCAAAAATCTCACGGGCGAAGCCACTGGCAACTGCACCTCCTGAAGACAGTGTGCAGTCTGAAGATTTGTCACGCATCTCCAAGCCCCAGAAGGTCAAGATGCCTCTGCCACACACCGGCCAAGAGCTGACAGCTGCTGCCATTCTGCGCAACGATGCCATTGATCTGTCAAGTGATGAAGATCTTGCAGATGACGCTCTTGAGCAACTCATCAAGAGCAAAGAAGAAGCAGAAATCTTCAATGATCCGCCTCTCTTTGACGTGACAATCATCCACAACTTCATTGATGAGTGGTTTGACACGCCAAACATCAGCTTCGAAGATCTGCAACTACCCATTGGCCTCAGTGTCGCCTTCCATGGCGCCATTGCTTCAGAGCTAGCTCTCGCTCAGCGCATCGTTGAACTGAAGCAAAAGATTGACTATGAAAAGGCTCAGTTCAAGAAGCATATGGCCAAGCTCAGTGTGCAAGAGGTGAAAAACTTCAAGATTATGCTGCACGAGCTCAAAGAAGCCTTTCTCAAGAAACACGCAGAAGCTCATGGTTCTCGGGAGCGCATGAAGAGCCTGGCTGACAAGTGTGTGCAAGGCTACAACGAGGCTGAGAAGCGCAAGGCCCTTGGGCATCCGGGCATTGATCCCAGGATGGCTGCTAAGCAGAAGAAGAAGCCAATTGTGGCCGAACCTCTCGCACCAAGGCAGGAAGCAGATCCCATTGTCCTCCCAACCAGCATGACTGGCTCGAAGCCAAAAGCCCGGTCAACCGCTTCAGAGCTGAAGAAGACGAGGACTGCTGAGGCTGAAGCCAGTAAGAGGAAACATCCTGAAGCCTCTCCTACTGCCCCCTCCAAGAAGAAGAGGAAGACCAAGAAAGAACGGGCTGCTCCCACAGAGCCTTTGATTGTTGAACCCATTTCCATGGTTCGTCCTGACGCTGAATCACAAGAACGTCAACTGACTATCCATGAGCCTGCTTTCACAGAGCCTCATGAAGCTGAAGACTTTCCAGCAGCTGATCCCATCGTTGCTGAAGACATTGGTCACCATGACCATGTTGAAGATGATGCAGTCCTTCCTCAGCTCGAGCACAGCAAACT
Organism: Triticum aestivum; assembly: GCF_018294505.1. Classification (NCBI taxonomy): domain Eukaryota; kingdom Viridiplantae; phylum Streptophyta; class Magnoliopsida; order Poales; family Poaceae; genus Triticum; species Triticum aestivum. The sequence goes on from NC_057800.1 coordinate 692,691,874, forward strand.
CATCAGCATTGGTCGTCCTCTGACGCCAATTGCTCAGGATGCTTCATGGGCTGATCACCCACAAGAGGAAGAAGACTTTGAGGCCCAGCCAACACCAACTCCACTGGCGTCGCCTGCGTTGCGCAGGCTTCGCAAAGGACCAAGGCCTCCAGTCTCTGCGTCTGAAGCTGAAGCTGCTGAAAACATTCCGGCTGCATCAGCCGATGAAGAAGAAGCCCCACAAGCTGCTACTCCCCTGTCCCACCAAGAAGCGGTTCTCGAGGAGAACGTGACTGTGACCGACCCTCCAGCTCATCAAGTGGAGGTTGAAAATGTTGAGGCTGCCACCACCAACACCACTGAAGCCACTGACGCTGTCATGGCTGAAACTAATGTGGAGCCTTCACCAACCCAAGCACCAGAAGTCAGTGAAGCCACTGATCCCACTGCTTCTGTTCCTGTGCCTGCTGCCGTTCCTCAGTTCGACTATCATGTTGAGCACAGGCCTCAGGTACAGAAGCCAATCCCAAGATTGCCCAGGTTCCCAGGTCCTGCATCAGCACCTGGATCCTTCAATATCAATGGCTTCAAAGCAGACAACACATTCTTCAATAGCTCCAGGAACCCCTACTCAAGGGAAAGAATATCATCTGATCGGTTCTGGAGCTATCCGCAGCGAAGCTATTACTCCTGCATTCTTTACAATCAAGGTCGCCTCTTCCCACACAAGCGTCTTGGCATTGAAGCAATAGCTGGTCTGCCCTGTCTGGAAGAAGCTCTGGATTGCTTCAAAGAGGTTGGATTGCTGCCGTTCGTCACCGACCAAGAGCATTGGAATGAAGAGTTGCTGCTCCAATTCTATGCCACACTTCACATCCGCGGGTATAACAGAGATCCGAAGACTTGGGTCCTGGAGTGGATGACAGGAAATGTTCATCACGAAGCCAAAGCCTTTGACATCATTGAGCTCACTGGTCTACCCACTCCTGGCGATCTCTACGAATCTGGCTGTCAACTTCACAGTGAAGCTGTGGAGAGCATCTTTCAGAAGCCTGAACCTAACATGAGTCAGATGCTCAGTATGATGAAGCCATTGCCCCAAGATGCTGCATATCCCAAAGAGTTCTTTGTTGAAGACCTTGAGTATCTGCCAAGGACTATTTATCACATCATAAGGCGAACTCTCTGGCCCATCAAAGGACACTCTCCACATGCCAAGCTGGAAGGTGCAATGAAGACTTTGGTCTTCTATATTCTTCATGGCAAATGCTTCAATGCACAGGACTTCTTCATTCGCCAACTTGCTGCATCAGGCTCTGATCTGTTTGGCTTGAAGTTCTACGCCCCATGGGTAATGCGGCTGATCAAACTTCACTCCGCTATCTCATATCAGCCATCTGCTCGCAATCATCGGATCTTTCTGCCTGATGTGGATATGTCTATTGAAGCCATCTATCCTGAGCCTGCCAAGGAACCTCTAAGTCTTCAGAATGCAGAGCATCAAAGTTTTTCTCAGAACATTGAAGGAGTTGAAGCAGTCACTCGTGTGTATCCTTTGGCTGGCACTACACGTGCACCGCATCCTGCTCTCACTGAAGCCACTGATAGCACCATTGCCCAACGACCCAAGAAGCGCACTCGTGTTCTCAATGACCGAGAGCTTCTTGTGGCTCTTCATCAGAAACAGGATAGGCATCATGACTGGCTGAAGCGTCAAATGCAAAGCCTCTTGGTGGATGTTAATCGCATTCGCAATCTTGCCACCAAGAATGCCTTTGTTGCCCATGAAACCTCTCGACGCACATGGAAAGGGCTGACGCTGATGTGTTCTGAAGATGATCTTCAAGAGGATGGCTTCTCTGAGCGCTTCAAGTTTGACTCCACACCTCCTCGAAGGGCAGTGCTGCGACGAACTCCATCTCTTGAAGACTCTGAGTTCTCTTCCTCTGCTGCAACTGTGAATGCCAGAGTGATCGAGGATGAAGACGATGCTACTTCACCGCCACCTCCTTCAGCATGCTTCGACACTGCTCCAAGTTCTTCTGCACCGCCGAACACCACCGACGACCCTGCTGCTTCACCTACTCTTCATGGGAACGAGTAGATGCTCTATGTCTTCAAACCTTTTTGGTCCTTACTGACAAAAGGGGGAGAAGCATATGAGTTTGATAGTCTTCAAGCGGGTCCATATGGGCGGGTGCTTCATATTTTGCTTCGTGTTTACAACTCTCGTTTTGATACATTTGGTTCTTTGAGTTGTAACACTTAAACTCGATGGTCGTCTGCTACTTATTTGCCATTTTGTGATGCGATGATAAATTCCGCATGTGCGACGATAAATTCCGCACTTAGATCATTTTGCAGACGTCCATTTTCCATTATGCATGTCATTATCTTCACATACCTTCACATGCATAGTGGATTGTCATCATAAGTTGAAGAGGATCTCCACAAGCACAACCTGCCATGTGCATTTGCATTCCAAAAGCAAATTACTTATATGCACATCTTCAGGGGGAGCCCTTGCAACTTATGAAGACAATTCCTTATCCTTTACAATTTCACATATTATATTCCCCGTTGAAAACTTCAACTAGTTTGTCATCAATCACCAAAAAGGGGGAGATTGTAAGTGCATCTAGTGCCACCCCTAGTTGGTTTTGGAGTATTGACGACAAACCTAGTTGAGGGACTAATGTGTTTGTGAGAATTGCAGGATAACACAGGTAGAAGTCCCTCATTGATTCGGTTTTCCTACCAGAGATGACCCCTAAAAATGTATGAAGACATTGATGTCAAAGGTGGTATATGAAGATATTCACATTGAAGACTATGACAAGAGAAGACATCGCATGAAGCCTATGGAGCTCGAAGACTTAGATCTTTCGTAGTTCTTTTTCTTCTTTGTTGAGTCATAGGAACCACCGTACTGTTAAGTGGGGTCCAAGAGAACCAGTCAGAATGACTGAAGTGATGCTTAACCAAAACCTATGTCTTCGAGTGAAGACTATGAGAGCGAATCTTGTCCAGAGTCGGACAAGTCAGCTTTGCTTGTAGCCCAAGTAAAGTTGCCGTGTGAGTTTGAAATCTGACCGTTGGAACACGTGTCAGTTCCTTAGTGACCCAGGGTCATTTCGGACAAATCAGGTCGGGTTGCCTAGTGGCTATAAATAGCCCACCCCCTACAACCATAAATGGTTGGCTGCTCAGAGTTAGTGTACGGCTTTTGTCGTTTGAGAGCAACCCACCTCGAAGCCTTTGAGAGAGAATTCCTTGCGAGGATAAAGCCCTAACCACCCAGAGCCAAAGAGAATTAGGCATCACTTAAGTCTTCTTGTCTGTGTGATCTGAAGACTTATTACACTTGAGGACTGTGAATCCTCCAGCCGGTTAGGCGTCGCGTTCTGAGCATCCAAGAGACATTGTGGATCGCCGGTGAACAAAGTCTGTGAAGGTTTGGGAGTCTACCTTGAAGACTTACCAGAGTGATTGGGCGAGGTCTGTGTGACCTTAGCTCAAGGGGAATACGGTGAGGACTGGGTGTCCTGAGCTGCGTGTTCAGGACTGGGTGTCCGGGACTGTGTGTCCTCAGGTTTAAATACCTAGCCGCCCTAACCAGATGTACAGTTGTCACAGCAACTGGAACTGGTCCAACAAATCATTGTCTTCAACATGTCACTGGTTTCATCCTTTCCTTCCCTTTACTTACTGTTGGTCCTTGTGAAGTCATTGTACGATTGCACTATCTTTTATCTTCACTGAGTGACTGCGTGTTCTGTTTGGCTTCATAATATCTTCCTACCTGATCCTTACTACATTGCTGCTATTAGTCATTGTGCTTTCACTCCATTGAATACTTGACTATGGTTTGCCTAGTGTAGTCTACCTTCCGCTGCATGGTAATAGGTTTATTTCTATCGTTTGTCTTCATAACTTCCATGTTTTGAAGACTTTCATAAAAATCGCCTATTCACCCCCCTCTAGTCGATATAACGCACTTTCACCTCTCGCCAGTTGAAGCCCAATGAAAAGAACTACCCCACTCATGACCTCAAATTGGAGGCAGTTGTGCATGCTCTTTTAACTTGGAGACATCTCTTATTGGGAAGAAAAGTGGACATCTTCACTGGTCATAAGAGTCTCAAGTACATCTTCACTCAGCCTAATTTCAACCTCAGGCAGACTCGTTGGGTCGAAATGATTCAAGAGTATAATCTGAGTATCGAATATACTCTAGGCAAGGCCAATGTAATTGCTGACGCATTGAGCAGGATGGCTTACTGCAACAGTTTGATTCTCAAGCCTTACCAACCCGAGCTTTGTGAAGCTTTCCGCAAACTCAATCCACAAGTTGTTCCTCAAGGATTTCTGGCCAACCTCCAAGTCTCTCCTACTTTGGAAAATCAGATTCGCGAGGCTCAACTTCTTGATGCTATGGTGAAGAAGGTGAAGATTGGGATTGCCAAGAGTCAACCCAAGTACAAGTGCTATCGCCTTGATGACAAGGATACTCTATTCTTTGAGGATCGCATTGTTGTGCCTAAAGGTGACCTTCGTAAAGTCATTATGAACGAGGCTCACAATTCACTCCTCTCCATCCACCCTGGAAGTACAAAGATGTACCGTGATCTCAAGCAGTCGTATTGGTGGACTCGAATGAAGCGCGAGATTGCTCAGTTCGTGAATGAATGTGATGTCCTCAGAAGAGTGAAGGCAGAACACCAACAACCAGCTGGTCTCCTCCAACCTTTTGCCATTCCAGAATGGAAGTTTGACCACATTGAGATGGACTTCGTGACTGGATTTCCAAAGTCCAAGCGTGGCAATGATGCTATATTCGTTGTCATCGACAAACTCACTAAAGTGGCTCATTTCCTTCCTATCAAAGAACCTATCACAGCAGCTCAATTGGCAGAGCTATATACCTCCCGGATTGTCTCTCTGCACGGCATTCCGCAGTTGATTTCTTTAGATCGTGGCAGCATCTTCACCTCCAAGTTTTGGGATTCTTTTCAGAAGGCCATGGGCACCAACATCCGCTTCGGCACAACTTTTCATCCTCAAACTAGTGGCCAAGTCGAGCAAGTTAATCAGATTCTTGAAGATATTCTCAGGGCTTGCGTCATCTCTTTCGGCATGAAGTGGGAAGATTGTCTTCCATATGCCGAGTTCTCCTACAACAACAGCTTCCAAGCGAGTTCGGGCAAGGCCCCATTTGAAGTTCTCTATGGCAGGAAGTGTCGTACTCCTCTTAACTGGTCAGAGGCTGGTGAACGTCAACTTCTTGGTAATGACTTGATCACAGAGGCAGAAGAGATGTGCAAAGTCATTCGTGATAATCTCAAAGCCGCACAATCGCGCCAGAAGAGTTACTATGATAGTAAGCATCGTGACTTGGCTTTCGAGATCGGAGACCGTGTTTACCTCCGCGTCTCTCCAATGAAAGGTACTCGTCGCTTCGGTATCAAAGGGAAGCTTGCCCCTAGATATGTGGGTCCTTTCAAGATCGTCAGCAAGAGAGGCGATCTCGCCTACCAACTTGAGCTTCCCTCCAACTTTGCAAACGTGCACGACATGTTTCACGTGTCTCAACTCCGCAAGTGCTTCAAGACCCCTGACCGCACCGTCAACTTCGAAGACATTGATCTCCAAGAAGACCTATCTTATCATGAGCACCCAGTTGCTATTCCTGAAGAAACTGAGTACAAGACTCGCAACAAGTCTATCAAATTCCTCAAAGTCAAGTGGTCACATCATTCCGACTGTGAAGCCACCTAGGAACGCGAGGATCACCTCCGTTCTGAGTACCCGAAGTTTTTCCAGTCCTAGATCTCGGGACGAGATCCTTTCGTAGTGGTGGAGTGTTGTAACACCCCGGATGTAATTTACCTTATTTGTACTCCAACTCTTGCCATTTCCGGCACTAAGTTATGATATTTCCTCATTGTGGGGTTTTTGTCTCCGTGTATTTTGTATTTATCATGCATCTCATATCATGTCATCATGTGCATTGCATTTGCATACGTGTTCGTCTCTTGCACCCGAGCATTTTCCCCGTTGTCCGTTTTGCATTTCGGCGCTCCTATGTCACCCGGTGTCCCTTTCTACCTCTTTTCGTGTGCGGGTGTTAAACATTTCCGGATTGGACCGAGACTTGCCATGCGGCCTTGGTTTACTACCTGTAGACCGCCTGTCAAGTTTCGTGCCATTTGGACTTCGTTTGATACTCCAACGGTTAACCGAGGGACCGAAAAGGCCTCGTGTGTGTTGCAGCCCAACACCCTTCCAGAGTGGCCCAAAACCCACCTAAACCTGTTCCATTATCTAGATGTTCGATCACGATCGGTGGGCCGCAAACCGCACCTCAATTTGGAGCTTCCTAGCTCCCTCTACCTCATATTAAATAGACCTCCTCCCAAAATTTTCGGGTCTCTTCAACTCAAACCCTAGAATTCGTTCCTCCGCGCCGCCGGACATGTCCGTTTCGGCTGGACACGCCCGCGCCAGCGACCGCAGCACTCCCTGAGCGACACGTGGTGCAGCGCCTCCACCGCCGCCCGCGGCCCATCCCGGGCCCAGGGCGGGCCCTCTCCGACGCCCGCGGCCCGAAGCTGCACGGCCGCGCCTTGCTGCCTTCATCCTCCCCCACAGCGCCCGGCTCCGCCGCCGAAGCCGCCGGCTACCTCCGCCGCCTCATCGCGCGCCGGCGTCGCCTCCATCGCCGGCGTCCGCCGCCCCGTCCACCGACGCCCACCGTGTCCCCGAACTCCGGCGCGCCCCACGGCCACTCCGACCAAGTCCGGCGACCCCCTCCGACGATCTTCGACAGCTCCAGCGAACATTGGACTCCATGCATCTACAGTGTTTCCGACCGGATCCAGATCTGAGATTTTCTCCTCGGTTGACTTTTTCCTCCCCGAAACCCTAGATTCTTGCATACTTTGGCATACCATAACTTCCTCATCGTAGCTCCGATTTGTGCGTGTAGCATATCAAAATGTTCGTCTCGACGAGTACATCATTTCATCTCATTGCATAATTTTCATTTGAGCTCATCTTGATGCCCGAAATGCTGTTGGAAGAGGGCTATGTGATGATTTTGTCAGATCTGTTTCAGCAAATGGCCTTTTGTCATTTTTGCCATGATTAATATGTGCATGATATGCCCATGAGCTCTACATATGTTTTGTTAAGGGTTTTGTCATCTTTCCAGAGGTGCAACCCATGTATTTTTGTGATGTGTATGGTGTATAGCACAAGCTTGCAAAGTGAGGCACTTGGTAATGCTGATTTCAGGGACTTAGCATTTCCACTAAGTCCTTGATCTGTTTATCTCATATGGCCATATGTTCATGTTGTTTCCTAGTAATCCGTGCCTCTTTTGAGGATGATCAGTAAGGATGTTTTGTTAATCTTGTAGTGCTCTATCCATCCATGTCTTTGTTTGCAATTATGGAGCATCCTAGCTTGAGTCAATCGAGCTCTACTTTTGCTACTTCGTGAATCTGGGCAGATTGTCTACTTGTTAGCGATTTTGCCGAGGATGTGTAGTTGATCCGTGCATGCTATGCTATTGTTTTTGCCATGTCTAGCTTGCATTTTGTGTATTCTTGATGGGTGTATGCTTAGATTGTCATGACTTACTCCGTAGTGAGTGCATCGAGCTCGTAAACATGCCTACTTGATATCTGTTTTCAGCATGCTCCAGTTTTCACTAAGTCTGTGATCTGATTATGTTTTTGCCATGTTCACATGCTTGCAATTGTATTTTCTGATCCTTTTTGGCTCAAGATCACTAAGGGACTTTTGTTAAGCTCTTTGAGTAGCTCCATGTCATGCTTTACTTTGCCATGTTCAGGTCATGTAGCATGTAGTTTTGTTGCTCCGAAGAGTGCTATCTGATCTAAAATTCCAGACAAGTGTTAATTTCACTAAGTCTGAGATCTGTTTACCATATGCATTTTTGCCATGCTTGTTTGAACCTGTTCATGGATGAATTGGCCGTAGCTCAGTGCTAGACTTTTGTTAAGCATCATGAATGCATCCCTGTCATGTATTTTTTTGCCATGTTTGGGTGCTGTAGATGTTCATCTCATGGCATTTAGATGGCTACTTGCTGTAAATCGCAGACCGTGGTCATATTTGAATCGCTTGCCATTTCCAAACCGTAACTCCGATTCTGGCGTTCTTTATATCGTTTTCAAGCGTTTTCATCTCATCTTTTCAGTGGCATACTTGGATTTCCAAGTTGAGGCCAGATTCTTGCATCCCTTGTCAAATCTTGCATATGCCATCTCGCATCGCATCCCGCATAGCATACCATCCTTGCATCATATTGTTTGATCCTTGCACGTGGTTGATTGTGTCCTTGTTGCTTGTTTGTCTTGTTTGGGTAGAGCCAGGAGACGAGTTCGCTAACGAGGAGCCCGTTGAGTTTGCTTTCGAGGATCCAATCAACTCTGACAACTTTGCAGGCAAGATGATCATACCCTCGAAATCACTACTATCTTTGCTATGCTAGATTGCTCGCTCTTTTGCTATGCCAATGCTACGATGCCTACCACTTGCTTTCAAGCCTCCCAAATTTCCATGTCAAACCTCTAACCCACCATGTCCTAGCAACCGTTGATTGGCTATGTTACCGCTTTGCTCAGCCCCCTCTTATAGCGTTGCTAGTTGCAGGTGAAGATTGGAGGCCCGTTCCTTGTTGGAACATTATTTACTTGTTGGGATATCATTATTTTATCTTGTTATCTTAATGCACCTATATACTTCGTAAAGGGTGGAAGGCTCGGCCTCTCGCCTAGTGTTTTGTTCCACTCTTGCCGCCCTAGTTTCCGTCATATCGGTGTTATGTTCCCGGATTTTGCGTTCCTTACGCGGTTGGGTTATAATGGGAACCCCTTGACAGTCCGCCTTGAATAAAACTCCTCCAGCAATGCCCTACCTTGGTTTTACCATTTGCCACCTAGCCTTTTCCCTTGGGTTTCGCGGACTCAAGGGTCATCTTATTTTAAACCCCAGGCCAGTGCTCCTCTGAGTGTTGGTCCAACCTAGAGCACCGTGCGGGGCCGTCCCTTGGCAACTTGGGTTACGTTGGCTCTCGTACGCTTAGCTTATCCGGTGTGCCCTGAGAACGAGATATGTGCAGCTCCTATCGGGATTTGGTCGGCACATCGGGCGGTGTTGCTGGACTTGTTTTACCATTGTCGAGGATGTCTTGTAAACCGGGATGCCGAGTCTGATCCGAAATGTCTTGGGAGAAGGATATCCTTCGTTGATCGTGAGAGCTTGTGATGGGCTAAGTTGGGACACCACTACAGGGATTTGAACTTTCGAAAGTCGTGCCCACGGTGATGGGTAGATGGGAATTTGTTAATGTCCGATTGTAGATAACCTGAAAGTTAACTTGATTAAAATGCACCAACCGCGTATGTAACCGTGATGGTCTCTTCTCGGCGTAGTCCGGGAAGTGAACACGGTGTTGGATTAATGCTTGACATAGGTTGTTCTAGGATCACTTCTTGATCATAGTTGTTCGACCGTGCTTTTGCCTTCTCTTCTCGCTCTCTTTTGTGAATATGTTAGCCACCAAATATGCTAGTCGCTTGCTGCAGCTCCACCTCATACCTTTACCCTACCTATAAGCGTAAATAGTCTTGATCGCGAGGGTGTGAGATTGCTGAGTCCCCGTGACTCACAGATTCCTTCCAAAACCAGATGCAGGGACCGATGATGCCGCTCCAGATGATATGACCGAGCTCAAGTGGGAGTTCGATGAAGACTCTCGTCGTTACTACTTGTCTTTCCCAGATGATCAGTAGTGGTGCCCAGTTGGGGCGATCGGGGACTTTGTCGCATTTGGGGGTTGATCTTTATTTTGGTTCCGTAGTCGGACCCTGAATGTATTGGATGAATGTAATGACTTATTTATGTATTTACGTGACGTGGCGAGTGTAAGCCAACTATGTATCCTTTCCCCTTTATTTATGTACATGGGTTGTTTGCGAAGATTACCTCACTTGCGACATTGCTTTCAATGCGGTTATGCCTCTAAGTCGTGCTTCGACACATAGGAGATATAGCCGCATCGAGGGCGTTACAAAGAATGAGCTGAAAACAACGTTTGTCGACAAAGAAGAGACACCAGAATTCACCGGTCGGTATGAGAAGATCAGATATTAGTGGGACGAATTTGTGGCCCACAAGACATCGAACAAGAGTAAGAAGATGTCAGCGACAAACAAGAAAAATGTTGTGAAGAAGAAGCTTCACCATCGCACGGGGTCAAGTGGCTACCTCAAAGCCCGGCCGTTGTGGGCCAAGGCTGAGAATGATCTACTTGATAAAGGGGTTGAACCAGAGACATTGAACTGGCCAGACCATTGCCGGACTTGGTTCTTCGGGGTTGGAGGAACCTTGGACCATGTATCAGGGAAGTGCCGTTGGATGAACGAGCAACTGCGAATACCCGTCACGAAGCTTCGGCAGTATATCGATGCAGCGCAGCAAGGGACGTTCGTTCCAGACAGAGAGAACGACGAGCTCACAATGGCCTTCGGGAATCCTGAGCACCCTGGACGGACACGAGGCACGCCAAGCTCCATTCCATGGAAGGTTGGGTTTCCGGACGCAGGTGGTTACAAATGCCAGGAGAGGAGGAAGAAAGTGGAGCAGACCCAAATACAGGCGATGCATGCAAGGGTACAAGCGATAGAGGAATGAGAAGCAGATCGCAGCAAGCGACCTGCCGAAGCTTCCGCCAAAGCTACCCTGCCATCTCAGCGGAGAAGCCGCGTGGCTTCCACCGAGCTGCTTCAGCTGGAGCCTGTCTTCACGGCTCCTGCTAGCTACCCCGTGGACTTAATCACGAAGTCTCAACATTGCTACCTTATGACGCAACGGATGAAATTGAAAGTCAAGGCGGCTGTTGGCTCTGTTGCACCTCCTGAACCTGGTGCAACTTTTCACTGCCGGCCGATTCCAGAAGGATATGCTAGGGTGATGGTGGATGAAATAACTGATGGATTTGAGGACCTCGAGCTTGACCACCCTACGGGTGAAGGGGAGACTCGGCTGAGTTCTTCTCTGAAGACTCCATGCCTATGGCGGAAGGAGCTCATCAACCTTCCGAACTGGATGCCTCCGCCTCCTCCTCCTCCTCCGGCAAGTCAGGGCACTCCGCCTCCTCCTCCGGCGAGTGATCAGGGCACTCAGCCTCCTTCTCCGGCGTGCCTCCTTCTGCGCCTGCCGGCGCGCCCGAGCAGCCAGCCTCCTCCTGATCCGCCTCGCCAGCAAGGGCGGAAGAGACCCGCCGCCGCTCCGGCTGCTCCCGCGTCGTAGTCCTTCTCCTCCACCTTGTAAGCAACGAAAGGAGACAGCCGCAGCCGCTCCGTGTGCTCCGGCGTCTAGCAGTACAGCCAGAGGCGGCAATACATATTCGGTCCATCTCTCAAGCCTCTAGAGAAGTTACCATAAAAGAGGACCGCGGAGGAAAACGCGAAGATCATGGAAACCGAAGTGAAGGACTTCTTTGATGGGGTGAAAGCAAAGAAACATCCACGTCCGGAGGAGAAGATAGATTCGGTGAAATTAAAGTGCACTATTGTTGCCCTGAGGAAACCACCAAAGTCTCCGCCGAAAACAAACTATGAGGCATTACTGAAAAGATATATATGGAAGCAGAGTGGTTGGGAAGTACTATCAGTGATCGAAGGTTAGCAGAATGACGAGCTGGGAAAAAAATTGCCTAGCTCGGCGAACAAGTGAACCAATCGTGCCCCCCACTCAAGGTGTCTAGCGATATCGTCGCTAATGATCAGAGGATGGTGCCCGGTTATACCAATCTTGATGATTACATGCCCGACGATGTACATTATGAATTCTTGGAGGTGGACGAACACAAATACCATTACGGGAAGCCTCTCGTCAAAGATGAAAAATCTCTAACAACGATGATGCGAAGATTGCATGATTGGTACATGAAAACCTGCAGAGAGTCTGGGGGGACGAATACTTTGACGCTGAGAGTTAAAGAGGAGCACGACCTCGTTGGAATTGATTTGTTGTCTATTCTATTTGAGGAGTTCTTCCAGTTTTTCAATCAAAAGGCCCTCGATAAATTAACGGTCACTTGCTACTGTCTGTAAGGCCCTCGATAAATTAACGGTCACTTGCTACTGTCTGTAAGTCTCTATATATAGCTCAGCTCTTTCATTGCATGTATTTATAATTATCCTCACTATATTATGCAGATTGAAGATCGTCGAGTGCAGAAAAGCGGAAATATATGATATTGAGTTCATTCACAAATCTCATAGATGAATATGTTGTTAAAAAGAATGCCAAAGAAGTCGAGGCCAACTTTCTCAAATCGTTGGTAATAAATCAAAACAAAGATAAAATACTTTTTCCTTACAACTTCAAGTGAGTGTTACTGTCTTGTGCATATTCGGTTTCCCTTGTTACTTGAGGTTATAGTAATGTAATTAATTGATGAGTTATGCATGCGTGCGCAGCTTCCACTATATTCTCCTGGAGATTAAGCTTAAGCAGGGACTAGTAATCGTCTTAGACTCGAGACGAAAAGATCCCGAGACCTATGCGGACATGACTAAAATTCTCACCAAGTAAGTTCAATCAATCATTATCGCACCATATCGGCAACTTTTTGTTCATTTCCTGATATCTCAAGTAATAATTATTATCTTTGTCTTGCAGGGTTTGAAAAAAGTTCACCGCAGAAGCTCCGGGACTGCCAAAGGAGCTGCGATATACATACCCGAAAGTAACTACTACTCCCTCCGTCCGGGTTTATTAGGCCTAAAGACAACTTCTCTTAGACCAAGACATATAGTAATTTGCTCACATTAATTCTTCCATTCCACTCCCAATGCACTCTCTCACATGCATGCAGCCAATGAAAAAGCACACATGAAGTGTATTAACTTTTCAGCCATGGCACCAACAACAACAGCTTTCAATACAACCAATGAAATGGTTGCATGCATGCACCTTTCCAACGCGGGGCCTTATAAAAGGGGACATGTTTGTGATGCTGAGAAGCCTAATAAACCCGGGCGGAGGGAGTACTAGCTAGCTACTTCTGCGCATCTCCCGTTGATTCTAGCTACTTTCATCGATGCCATTTATAATGCTTCATTATCAGTTTGATTGACCTTTATTTCTCGTAAAGTGCTTGTGGAAGAAACAAGGGAATGATTTCTGTGGATATTACGTCTGCGAGTTCATCTACAACGCGACTTGCAAAAATAAGCGGGGCTACTCTCAAACACAATTTGATGTGTGTAAGCAATAATATTCACAATTTCATTTTATTACACCATCATTTCTGTTGAGTTTCATTCATGTATATGTATTAACCCCCTTCTTCAAATTAGACGTGGCAGATGCAGAATGAACTCCTACCAGAAGATCACATGAAAGCAATTCAAGAGGAATTGGCGGGATTCTTTGTTGACCACGTCATCAATAAAGCCTGAGAATACCATGTTGAAGCTGAGTTCTTATATAATTAGGGGAGATTATATTGTAAGAGATCTTAATATTGTATATATGTAGCTAGTAGCGTCGGATAGATATACGAAAACTTGTTGTTCGCGCAATCTCTCGGAGAAGGAAAGGTCAATATCACTTCTCTCGGTATGCATGACGAACTTCTGTACTTAATGGTTTCCTTCATTTGCTTACTAGCTAGCGTGTCGAGGGCCTCTCTATACGTATAGTACGTACCGTCGACCAAGCACGGAGATAAGAGAGGACACTTATCTCTATTAATTAATTAGCTACCCAACACAATATGTGAAACATCTTAATTAACCATACAAACCCCCAAATCCCCCCCCCTTCAGAAAAAATAAATAAAAACCCTAACCCCTGAAAAGCTGACGCATGGATGCCTTTAGGTCCTGGTTGGTGCCACCAACCGGGACCAAAGGCCCTCCTGCCTGGGCTCGCCACAGCGGCTACGTGGAGGCCCATTTGTCCCGGTTCGTATAAAAACCGAGACTAAAGGCCAAGGGCTTTAGTAACGACTCTTTAGTCTCGGTTCCTAAACCGGGACAGATGGGCCTTACGAACCGGGACAAATGACCCTTTTTCTACTAGTGAAAAAACTAGATGTGATTTTCTTACATATGCATTTTTTTTTGCTTTCTAAGGAAAGCATGCATGTATGAGTTGCCAAGGTTGTCTTGTTCAAAAAAAGGAGTTTCCGAGGAAGAAAGGAGAATGTCAAAGCAGCCGACTGACCGATGCAATCACCTCTTTGTCATTGGTCAATGATTTTATATATAGGATATGGAAGTTAAAAAGTATACATCGAGATTCAATCCGAGGAAAGTGGTATGAAAACTGGATCAGGCCACTCGATCCCCTCCACACACTCACCCTCACGAAGGAATTGAGCGTCGGTCGTATATCTAGGCTGCTGAAGAGAACCAAATGTGTGGTGTCATAGTGGAGGAGGAGCACACCATCGGAGAGTCATGGTCTTCGCTGCCTCGGGATCACAAGTGTAACGAACGTGCCAGCGTGCGACAGACGTCATCCTTTTTGTGTGCCAACATCGATTCGTTTCCTACTAAAGCGAACATGATCAAGAAAGATCTCTTGGCGCTAATTCTTAATCCTTACCTAATAAAAACACGGGGTGGAGTGAAACATAGCCATAAAAGAATCATTTTAAATACTATAGCGTACTGGCCGAGTTATGCCTATACGCGTGGCAGCTCATGGACAGAGAATACCGAATAATACCTCGTTTCCAATCATGAGTTGTCAATTGTTCTAATGCCTGGGCCAGCCCAGACGAGCGTTCCTCAATCCTCATCCTCTTCTCTCGGCTTCTATATAAGCACCTACAACCCCGAGACATAGACAGACACAAATCTACCTCCTCTCCTCTTCCTTTCCCCGAGCCAGCCAACGAGCGAGCAATGGCGCCGAAGCAGAAGGGTGGCAACGGGCGGTAGAAGATTGCCATCCGACGGGTCGAGAAGGAGGGCGCCCGACAAGTGTGCTTCTCCAAGCGGCGGCAAGGTCTATTATCAAAGCCACCGAGATGGCGGTGATGTGCGGTGCTGAGGTAGCCATCGTCGCCTTCTCACCCGGCGGCAAGGCCTTCTCCTTCGGCCACCCCTCCGTCGAGGCCGTCATTGACCGCTTCCTGGCAGGGGGCGGTGCGGGAGTCCTGAGCATCGCTAATGATAACGAGCTGAAGAAGTTGCACCTTCAGCATGGCGAGTTGCGCATGTTGCTAAAGGAGGTGAAGGAGCGCAAAGAGTGCATGGAGAAGGCCATGGCAAAGGAGCGCACTGCGGGGGATCAGATTGCCATGTGGCTCAACCCCAAACTATGCGCAATGGGGGAGGAAGAGATTATAGCCTTCGCCGCGAAGCTGAGGGTGGTGCGGGCTGCCGTCTCAGAACGCACAAACCAGGCGCTCCTGGATAAGCAGAAGACCCACCACATGCTCCAGGCGCCCGCGCCGCCGCTACAACAGCTCTTTGGTGGCAGTACCTTTGAGTTTGGTAGCAGCAGCAGCGCCAACACTGGGATGGAGATGCAACAGATGCATATGGTGATGCCTCCGATGCAGGGGTTCGCTGCCGGAATGGATATGCACCATATGCCAATGGAGATGCCTCCGCCACTGGGTTCGGCCTACGGGATGGATATGCAGCAGATTCTTATGCCGACTACTTCGCCATCCAGGTTCGACGCCGGGATGGAGATGCAGCAGATGGTTACAGTGATGTCGCCACAGCTAGAGTTCGCCACGGAGGCAGAGATGCAACAGATGTTTATGGCGATGTTTCTGATGTCGGAGTTCTCCGCCGGGATGGAGATGCCGCCGCCCACGGGAATAGCCGCGGGGGTAGAAATGGTGCAGCAGGGGCCCGGGACGAACATGGGCTTTCCGTACTTAGGAGAAGGAGACAAGATCCATACCGAGTCTGAGTCCGAGTCCGAATCCGAGTGTCTTAATCAGTCCGAGTGAGACTATCCATTGATCCATTGCATGCATGGATGGATGCCCATCTATTAGTTCATTGCCACTCTAGTTATATTATTCATCGTGCTTGATCGATCTACCTGGGTGCAAGATTTGTTATCGTATTATTAATTAAATTAGCATGGCCCGCGCGGCGGCACGCCGCGCCCATCAATACATACAATTAAGTACTAACTGAAGGAAATTTATTTATGGTCATTGTACAGAAGGGAAGTGGATGACAGTACATTTTGGAAGCGGCTCATTTATTTTAGCTAAGCATGGCTTGTTGGAAGAACAAATGCCATGAGATGCCCATACTAAGATAACATAGACGATATACATTACTTAAGCGTGTTGCATCAGATCACTCTAGTGTAACCTCCTGCAGGATTAATTGGTGCCGATGATAAAATGATAAATCACTGGTAGAAGAAGGGCCTATAGTCCCGGTTCGTAAGGGCCTTTAGTCCCGGTTCCTGAACCGGGACTAAAGTGTCGGTACTAATGCCCTGTACCTTTAGTCCCGGTTTAATTTAGAACCGGGACTGATGGGCCTCCACGTGGGCAGTGCGCAGAGCCCAGGCAGGAGACCCTTTGGTCCCGGTTGGTGGCACCAACCGGGACCAATAGGCATCCACGCGTCAGCATTTCTGTGGCTGGAGTTTTTGTTTTTTTAAAGGGGGGGGGGGTTGGGGGTTTTGGGGGTTAATTTAGGTGTTTCATATATTGTGTTAGCTAGCTATAATTAATAGAGAGAAGTGTCCTCTCTTACGTCCGTGCTTGGTCGACGCTACGTACTATATATACGTATAGAGAGGACTAGACACGCTAGTTAGCTATAAGCAAACGAAGGAAACAGATGATCGTCATGAACATATATGCATACAGAGAGAAGTGATATCGACCACCTCTCCTTCTCCGAGAGATTGGTCGAACAACAAGTTCTCGTATATCTATCCGACACTACCGGCTACATATATATAATAATTATCTCTTACAAATATAATCATACGGACTCATGGTCCACATAGTATTCTCCGTCTTCAGCGATCACTTGGTCAAGAAAGAATGCCGCCAATTCCTCTTGAATTGCTCGCATGCGAGCTGGTGCTAGGAGTTCATCCCGCTTTCGAAACATCTAATTTGAAGAAGGGGGTCAATACATATATATATGAATGAATGAAACTCAATACAAATGATGGTAATAAAATAAAATTGTGAATGTTGTTACTTACGTACTTCATATTGTACGTCAGAGTACCCGCTCCGCTCACAGGTCGTGTGGCGGATGGACTCGCAGACGTAGTATCCACAAAAATCATTCCCTTTTTCCTGCCACAACCACTTTACAAGAAATAGAGGTCAATCAAACTAATAAGCAAGAATGCTAAATGGTATTGATGAAACTAGCGCTTGAATCACTAGGAGATGCGCGGAACATGCTACTATAGTACTTACTTTCGGGTGTCTAAATTCCAGCTCCTTCGGCAGTCCCGGAACTGTTTTGGTGAATTTTCTCCAAACCCTGCCGGACAAAGAAAACAATTACTTGATATCAGAAAATGAACAAAGTTGCTGATATGGTGGATAATGATTGATTTAACTTACTTCTTGAGGATTTCAGTCATGTCCGCATACTCCTGGGGATCTTTTCGTTTAGAGTCCAAGACGGTTACTACTCCCTGCTCAAGCCTAATCTCTAGGAGAATATAGTGGAAACTGCACACGCATGCATAACTCATCAATTACATTACTATTACCTGGACTAATATATAAGGAAAACCGAATATGCACAAGACAGTAACACTCACTTGAAGTTGTAAGGAAAGAGTATTATATCTTTGTTTTCATTTTTTTAATGATCGTAGCAAGTTGGCCTCGGTATCTCCGGGATGATGTTGAACCTCAGTTGCATCTATGAGATATGTGTTAATGAACCCAATATCACCGATTTGTCTTTTCTTCAATTCGGCGATCTTCATTCTGCATAATATAGTGAGGATAATTATAAATACATGCAATGAAAGAGACGAGCTATATAAAGAGACATAATGACAGAAGTAGTAGTAGTTACAGACAGTAGCAGGTGATCGTTGTTTTATCGAGGGCCAATTGATTGAAAAACTGATAGAACTCCTCAAATGGAATAGGCAACAGTTCAATTCCAACGAGGTCATGCTCCGGTTTAACTCTCGCATACAAAGTACTCCTCCCCCCAGACTCTCTGCAGATTTTCAAGTACCAATCATGTAATATTCGCATCATCGTTGTCAAAGATTTTTCATCTTTGACGAGAGGCTTCCCGTACTCGTATCTGTGTATCTGCACCTCCATGGTATCATAATGTACATCGTCGGGCAGGTAATCGTCAACATTGCCATAACCGGGCACCATCCTCAGATCGACGATGTCGCTAGGCACCTTGAGGGGGGGGGGGCACGATTGCTTCGCTTGTTCGCCGAGCTGGGCAATTTGTTTCCCAGCTGCTCGTCGTTCTTTCAGCCTTTGATCACTGACTGTACTTCCTGACCGCTCCGCTTCGGCCCATGTCTTTGCAATAATGCGCTCATAGTTGCCTTTCGGCGGAGACTTGGGTGGTTTTGCCAGGGCAGCCAGAGTGCGCTTCACTTTCACCGGATCTACCTTCTCCTCCGGAGGTGGATGTCTCTTTGCTCTCAACCCTTGAAACCAGTCATCCACTTCGGTTCGCGCGATCTCGGCATTCTCCTCCGGGGTCCTCTCATATGGTAACTTCTCTGGAGTCTTCAGAGAAGGACCGAATCTGTATGTCCTCCCGCCTCTGGTTGTACTGCTAGACGCCGACCGAGCAGACGGAGCGGTTGTCTTCTTTACTTGCTTACGAGGCGGAGGAGAAGGACTACGACGCGCCGGAGCAGCTGGAGCGGCAGCAGGTCTCTTCCGCCCTTGCTGACGAGGCGGAGAAGGAGGAGGTTGGCTGCTCGGGCGCGTCGGCGCAGGAGGAGAAGGAGGCGGAGTGCCGCCACGCCCCGGAGAAGGAGCCGGCCGAGGGCCCTGATCGTCACTCGCCGGAGGAGGAGGCGGTGGAGGAGGCAGAGTGCCCTGACTCGCCGGAGGAGGAGGAGGAGGCGGAGGCGTCCAGTTCGGAAGGTTGATGAGCTCCTTCCGCCATAGGCATGGAGTCTTCAGAGCAGACCCCAGCCGAGTCTCCCCTTCACCGGTAGGGTGGTCAAGCTGGAGGTCCTCAAATCCCTCTGTTATTTCATCCACCATCACCCTAGCATATCCTTCTGGAATCGGCCGGCAGTGAAAAGTTGCGCCGGGTTCAGTAGGATAAACAGAGCCAACAGCCACCTTGACCTTCAAATTCATCCATTGCGTCATAAGGTGGCAATTTTGAGACTCCGTGATAGCATCCACGGGATAGCTGGCAGGAGCCATCAAGGCATGCTCCGGCTGAAGCAGCTCGGTGGAAGCCACGCTGCTTCTGCGCTGAGATGGCGGGGTAGCTTCGGGGGAGGCTTCGGCAGTACGTTTGCTGCGATATGCTTCTCGTTCCTCTATCGCGTCTACCCTTGCTTGCAGCGCCTGCATTTGGGTCTGCTACACTCTTTTCCTCCTCTCATGGGATTTGTAACCGCCTGCGTCTGGAAACCCAACCTTCCACGGAATGGAGCCTGGCGTGCCTCGTGTCCGTCCAGGGTGCTCAGGATTCCCGAAGGCCATTGTGAGCTCGTCGTTCTCTCTGTCTGGAAAGAACTTCCCTTGCTGCGCTGCTTCGATATACTGCTTAAGCTTCCTGACTGGTATGTCCATTTGATCGTTCTTCCAAATGCACTTCCGTGTTACAGGGTCCGAGGTTCCGCCAGCCCTGAAGAACCAAGTCCGGCAACGGTCTGGCCAGCTAATTGTCTCTGGTTCGGTCCCTTTATCAACCAGATCATTCTCAGTCTTGGCCCACTTAGGCCGGGCTACGAGGTAGCCACCTGGCCCCGTGTGATGGTGAAGCATCTTCTTCGCAGCATTTTGCTTGTTTGTCGCCGACATCTTCTTACTCTTTTCCGATGTCTTGTGGGCCACAAATGCGGGCCAGTGATCTCTGATCTTATCATATCTGCCCTTGAATTCTGGTGTCTCATTATTTTCGACAAACTTATTCAGCTCTTTCTTCCACCTCCTGAAAAGTTCTGCCATCCTCTTAAGAGAAAAAGACTTGATTAATTTCTCTTTAACTGGGTTCTCTGGATTATCCCCTGGCGGTAGGGTGAAATTTGACTTCAGCTCAGTCCAAAGATCATTTTTCTGCATGTCATTGACATAAGACACCTCAGGGTCTTCTGTAGCCGGCTTAAACCATTGCTGGATGCTTATCGGGATCTTGTCCCTAACCAGAACCTCGCACTGAGCAACAAATGCGCTCTTTGTCCGGAGGGGTTCAATCGGTTGGCCGTCGGGCGCGATTGCTATGATCTCAAACTTTTCATCCGAGCTCAACTTTTTCTTCGGGCCTCGTCTCTTTATCGAAGTTGTGCTCGATCCAGAGGGCTAGAAAAAAGAACAAAGACTTAATTAATATGTGTACATACCAAAACAATGAATGCATCAATCAGCTAGTCGGCACAGGCTTAACTAATATATATACCTGGCCGGACTCGGTTCGGTCACCGGAGCCGTCATCACGGTCTCCTTCTTGCACCGGCATTGGGTCACCGGAGCCGTCCTCATGTTCTTCTTCTTGCACCGGCATTAGGTCACCGTAGCCAGCTTGTTCACCCTCTCCTTCCAGACCATCGGTTTCGTTGAGAAACAACGAGACAGCATCACTTCCTTCTGCGATTATGTCCCTCAACAACGCTTCTTTTGCTTCGTCTAGGGCGGTGTCCATAGTTTCTACAAATATTTACAACATGGCAATTATTATTCAAACATGACAGATGGATATATTAGTGCCAAACGTAGAACTAGCTACCTAATCATAGTAAGCTATCGGGAGGGGGTATATATCGACAACGACGACACTACATCTATGTCCCTCGACGACCCTCGTTCCCGATAAAAAAAAGAGGAAGAAGAAGAAAAAAAAAGAGGAGAAGAAAGAATAGAGGAGAAGAACTCCTCTATTCTTTCTTCTCTTTTTTTTCTTCTTCCTCTTCTTTTTTTATTCTCTTCTTCCTCTCATGTTCGAGAGCATCGCCGAGGGGTCGGGAGGTTGCCTAGTGTCAAAGGATTCAACAAAACCATGTCTTCATCATTAGGCGGAGAACTAGGACGTGCGTCATGATATTGAAGAAGGATGGTGGGAACACCAGCTCGAAACTGACAAGACATTGCGCCACATCACTCCTTAGCCTTGGTACGATTTCTGGATCGATCACCTTCTGAGAGATTGCATTGAGGAATGCACATAGCTTCACAATGGCTAATCGGACATTTTCCGGTAGAAGCCCCCTCAATGCAACCGGAAGCAGTTGCGTCATAATCACGTGGCAGTCATGAGACTTTAGGTTCTGAAACTTTTTCTCTGGCATATTTATTATTCCCTTTATATTCGACGAGAAGCCAGTCGTGACCTTCATACTGAGCAGGCATTCAAAGAAGATTTCTTTCTCTTCTTTCGTAAGAGCGTAGCTGGCAGGACCTTTATACTACTTCGGAGGCATGCCATCTTTTTCGTGCAAACATTGCAGGTCCTCCCGTGCCTCAGGTGTATCTTTTGTCTTCCCATACACGCCCAAGAAGCCTAGCAGGTTCACGCAAAGGTTCTTCGTCACGTGCATCACGTCGATTGAGGAGCGGACCTCTAGGTCTTTCCAGTAGGGTAGGTCCCAAAATATAGATTTCTTCTTTCACATGGGTGCGTGTCCCTCAGCGTCATTCAGAACAGCTAGTCCACCGGGACCCTTTCCAAAGATTACGTAGTGTAAATCATTGATCATAGCAAGCACGTGATCACCGGTGCGCATGGCGGGCTTCTTCCGGTGATCTGCCTCGCCTTTGAAATGCTTGCCTTTCTTTCGACACTGATGGTTGGTCGGAAGAAATCGACGATGGCTCAGGTACACGTTCTTCCTGCATTTGTCCAGGTATATACTTTCAGTGTCATCTAAACAGTGTGTGCATGCGTGGTATCCTTTGTTTGTCTGTCCTGAAAGGTTACTGAGAGCGGGCCAATCGTTGATGGTCACGAACAGCAACGCCTTAAGGTTAAATTCCTCCTGTCTGTGCTCATCCCACGTACGTACACCGTTTTCATTCCACAACTGTAAAAGTTCTTCAACTAATGGCCTTAGGTACACATCAATTTTGTTGCCGGGTTGCTTAGGGCCTTGGATGAGAACTGGCATCATAATGAACTTCCGCTTCATGCACATCCAAGGAGGAAGGTTATACATACATAGAGTCACGGGCCAGGTGCTGTGATTGCTGCTCTGCTCCCCGAAAGGATTAATGCCATCCACGCTTAAAGCAAACCATACATTCCTTGGGTCCTTTGCAAACTCATCCCAGTACTTTCTCTCGATTTTTCTCCACTGCGACCCGTCAGCGGGTGCTCTCAACTTCTCATCTTTCTTTCGGTTCTCACTGTGCCATCGCATCAACTTGGCATGCTCTTCGTTTTTGAACAGACGTTTCAACCGTGGTATTATAGGAGCATACCACATCACCTTCGCAGGAACCCTCTTCCTGGGGGGCTCGCCGTCAACATCACCAGGGTCATCTCATCTGATCTTATACCGCAATGCACCGCATACCGGGCATGCGTTCAGATCCTTGTATGCACCGCGGTAGAGGATGCAGTCATTAGGGCATGCATGTATCTTCTCCACCTCCAATCCTAGAGGGCAAACGACCTTCTTTGCTGCGTATGTACTGTCGGGCAATTCGTTATCCTTTGGAAGCTTCTTCTTCAATATTTTCAGTAGCTTCTCAAATCCTTTGTCAGCCACAGCATTCTTTGCCTTCCACTGCAGCAATTCCAGTACGGTACCGAGCTTTGTGTTGCCATCTTCGCAATTGGGGTATAACCCTTTTTTGTGATCCTCTAACATGCGATCGAACTTCAGCTTCTCCTTTTGACTAATGCATTGCGTCCTTGCATCGACAATGACTCGGCGGAGATCATCATCATCAGGCACATCGTCTGGTTCCTCTTGATCTTCAGCAGCTTCACCCGTTGCAGCATCATTGGGCACATCGTCTGGTTCCTCTTGATCTTCACCAGCTCCCCCCGTTGCAGCATCACCGTATTCAGGGGGCACATAGTTGTCATCGTAGTCTTCTTCTTCGTTGTCTTCCATCATAACCCCTATTTCTCCGTGCCTCGTCCAAACATTATAGTGTGGCATGAAACCCTTGTAAAGCAGGTGGGAGTGAAGGATTTTTCGGTTAGAGTAAGACCTCGTATTCCCACATTCAGTGCATGGACAACACATAAAACCATTCTGCTTGTTTGCCTCAGCCGCATCGAGAAACTCATGCACGCCCTTAATGTACTCGCGGGTGTGTCTGTCACCGTACATCCATTGCCGGTTCATCTGCGTGCATTATATATAATTAAGTATCCAAATTAATAGAAGTCCATCATCACATTAAAACCAAAGTGCATACATAGTTCTCATCTAACAACATATAGCTCTCCAGAGCATCTAATTAATTAAATCATACATTGAAACTATGTAAAACATTTCAATGCGAAAACAAATGCGATCATAATCGCAACCAAGGTAACAATTGATCCAACGGCATAATGATACCAAGCCTCGGTATGAATGGCATATTTTCTAATCTTTCTAATCTTCAAGCGCATTGCATCCATCTTGTTCTTGTGATCATCGACGACATCCGCAACATGCAACTCCAATATCATCTTCTCCTCCTCAATTTTTTTTTATTTTTTCCTTCAACAAATTGTTTTCTTCTTCAACTAAATTTAACCTCTCGACAATAGGGTCGGTTGGCTTCACATACATCCTAGATAAATAAAATCTATGTCACGTTGGTCGGCATAATTTTCATAAACAATAAATGAACCAATAGTTATAAAGATAATATACATACCACATCCAAATCATAGACAGGACGAGGGCCGACGGGGGCGGATACCAAAACCATCGCACTATATAAGATGCAATAATAAATGTAAGAAAATGATACAAGTATCTATCTAAACATAGAAGTAAGAATATTTTTCCTTTCAGAAAGAAGATAAGAACAAGAGGCTCACCACGGTGGTGTCGGTGATGAGATCGGCGCGGGTGATCGACGGCGGTGAAGACGGGGATGGGGCGTGACGGACCGCTAAATCTAGACAAATCTCGAGGAAAATGGAGCTTGGAGGTCGAGCTTCGAGAGGAGAAAGCTTAAGTAGTGTGGCTCGGGCATTCCATCGAACACCTCATGTGCATAGGAGATGAGCTAGAGCACCACAAAGCCCTCTCCCCCTCGGCCAGAGAAAAAAAAAGCACTGAGGTGCTCTGCTCGCGAGCGAGGGGTATATATAGGCACCTCATTGGTCCCGGTTGGTGACATGAGCCGAGACTAAAGGGGAGCCTTTGGTCCCGGTTCAAGCCACCAACCGGGACCAATGGTGGTGGGCCAGGAGCGAGGCCTATTGGTCCCGGTTCATCCCACCAACCGGGACCAAAAGGTCCAGATGAACCGGGACCAATGGCCCACGTGGCCCGGCCGGCGGGCATTGGTCCCGGTTCTAGACTGAACCGGGACTAATGGGCTGACCCGGCCTGGACCAAAGCCCTGTTTTCTACTAGTGAATGTTGGTCCGCCAAGCACACCTATGTAAACGTTTTTTTTTTTTTTGCTCCGTACAGTATCCTCTCACAACCTTGAAATCACCTCCTTGTAAACTATATTCTTGGTTTCAGAAGTTGGGCTGCCACGATCGTCTTCAATTAAAAATTTAAGCCCACTACGCGAAGTAACTCGTGATGCCGCCACATATAATTGTCCATGTGAAAATACTGGCTCTCGCAAATATACACATACTTTAGACAACGTTTGCCCTCTTAGACCCTGCCGAGTTCAAAACTATTCGTGGCACGCAAACACGCTCCCCTTTATGAGAACCAGTTATAATCTCTCCTTCCAACACTCTGTCACCCAGTCGAGTAATAAGTAATTGTGTTCCATTACATAAACCCAATGACTGATTAATATTTCTGAGAAGCATAACCGGAACACCAACTTTCAACGAAATCTTGTGATGAGGGAAATTATTTATCGTAATAGAATTCAACAATTCTGGTGGGTAGAACAACTCCACTTCATCAATAGGATCTGTAGATTTTGATATGGAGTCGTAACTCAAACAATCAACAGAAGCCCCGGGTACACGCTCGAAGACAACATCATTTAATTTGTCCACAACCGAATTTGTTGGGCAAACAATAGCACGGCGAGATAAATATTCAGCATCATTATATTTCAAAAAGAAGTTGTCATACCCATTGTCAACTGCAGCTTCCATATGATCTGTTGTAGGAAACAATAGCATGTCTTCGGGAATGGAAACCCACGACGGAGATGATTCGTCACCTTTGTGTTGCATCACAACAGAACCATCACCAATACTTTGCACCCAATTGGAAAATAATGCCAACTCCATACGTGCATGGCAGCACAAAGTAGGATTAGAAAGCCGCATATTTGTATGAAGCTTAAGAACCTTAACATACTGCCAAAGCGGTGAAGAAATCAACGACGCATTGATAATATCTTCTTTTGTACCACCCTCTACCACAGGCAAAATTTGCCTGAAATCACCACCCAACAACATCACTTTTCCTCCGAAAGGCAGCAAAGCATTAGCTTCATTGTGAACAGACATAACATCCCTCAACGTCCTATCCAAAGCCTCAAAACATAAACGGCTAGTCATTGGCGCTTCATCCCATAGGATAAGTGAAGCCTGCTGGCACAAACCAGCAAGCATTGAGCTCCTGGATATACAACACTGAGAACGATTGTTAACATCCACCGGAATCTTAAATCTTGAGTGGCCAGTTCGACCGCCAGGCAACAACAAAGATGCAACACCAGATGAAGCCACTGCAAGTACGACACGCCGTTCAGATCTAAGTGTAGCAATGATAGAATTCCATAAAAAGGTCTTGCCTGACCCTCCACACCCAGAAACAAAGTAGAATCCACTCATGTCTTCATGGACAGTGGATACTATCTCATGATGTATGACTCTCTGCTCGTCATTTAATTTGCAATACAAATCATCAGCATCAACAGCTAACTTGACTGTATCATAGCTCAACTCCTCAGCAACTAACTTATTGTAATACTCATCATTGACTGGTATGGTACGTGAAGTCAAATTAAATGATGCAAGGCATGATCCATTTCTAGTAAAAATTGAAGCTAATTCAGAAAGCAGACACTCTTGAAGATAATCTTGAGGAACATTATATCTAGAATTACCAATAGCAGATGAAAGCCTGTACGATATATCTTCAGCCATGCTCGGCCAAAATCTTTCAAAAAGAGCACGCCCATTACCAACTTCACAATGAAGCAGAAGAGTCATAAAAAGATGTCGCAGTTGGAAGGGAGTCGCCCACACGATAGCTTCATCAAAGAGCCTAAACCACTCGTTGTCATCCCCTACCAATCCTCTTGACTGGCATGCTTCTTTAAACGTGTCATAGACACGGCCATTGTGTGTTCTCAAATCCTCAAAACAGGTAGCACCAGGAACAACCATAAGTAACATCCGAAGAAAGAACAGCTCACCTGTTCCAGGATGCACATGATAAATACGACCTATTTTACTACCCATCTTCTTCTTGAGTTTCCTCTTTGTCCACACCTTGTCACTCTTATTCCAAACCCACCCATTCGGAAAATCAAGATACGTTAATGATCTAGCAGATCTATATTTTTGGTTTGCAACAAACCACTCCGTCAACATTGTTTTTGAAGCCGAGGGATTATCTAACACATTACCCAAATTGTCTGTTTCAGCAAATATCACTCTATTCATGTTAGGAAGATGCACAACCAGCCTTTCAACCGAAGGTTCCCGCCCATGAATACTGTATGCAAACATCCTCCAGAAAGCCTCACATGCAGAAAGATATCTATGGAAAGAAGAACAATATCAGTACAATCATATTGATAAGGAAGGAAACACATTACATAATTTCTTAAACATAAGTACGAACCTGCACTTTACATAATCATCAATCTCATTCCTTCCAGTAGGACGGGGCACAGTAAAAACACCAGTTGGCCTGTTGTCAACATCAACACGCATCTGAACGACATCAGGTCCTTTGGTGAGATATTTGAACAAATACTTGAGTAAGTTTGTTTTATTACACCACTCAACATTTATATGGGCCTCGAACTTCTTTAATAATTTCATGTTGTATGGAACAACCCATTGATTTCCCAGACGAAGAGAATCTTGCTGCCTCAATACGTAACGACCATCATCACGTCTACGATAAACAGGAAATCCAACATTATCAACCATCGTCTCATCGCTAAAAGGCTTAGGGAAACGCTTAGATCAACACTTATTTTTCATGCAAGCACACTTAGAATTATATACTCCACATGGCCCGTGGACCATGAATTCGTCAACAAGAGCATAGCCCAAAGGATCAACGAAAGGGTCCGGCAATTCTGCACAAATGAGACTGTCTGTGAATGAAGATGAAGGCTCCTTTGTATCAGCCTTCAACCACACCAAGGTATGCGTATGTGGAAGGCCCCTCTTTTGAAATTCGACAACGTACAAATCTGCAAACAGAAACCGAGTAGAAAGCGCGTCAGCGACCAAAAAACACTACTTTCTTGAGTAAAAAAATGTTAGACGAAAACGCACATGCTTGAACAGGCCCAAAAAGAGAACCGTCCTTAACACCATCTAGAAACTCATCAAACTTCATGGAAAAAACCCGAGTAGTGATGTCAGGCCGATCAGCAGCAACCTGCCCAGGCTCAGAAGCGAGCGCGTCAGCAATCTCTTGCCATTTAGGATTGCATGTAAACGTAACAAACAAATCAGGAGCGCCATATTCACGGCATATAGCCATCCCGTCATGATAGTTTAAAAGCATATAACGTTGACCACCAGTAAAACTACCATGCAATATAAACTGAACACCAATGTTCCTCCCTGTAGAATTGCCTTCACCCATTGCATCAGATACACCTTGATAAGTTTCTGAACGAAGTTTATCTTGCTTCAAGAAATGATACTCCAAACGATCAGATTCAACACAAGAGAATGCATTCACGCTAACTTGCTGACTAAGCCGACCACAACTTGTGTAAGGGTTGACCTCACCCTCACGATAATGAAAATAGTACCTATAATACTCCAGCATAGTAACTTGTCCATGTGGAATGATCACATCCTGAGAGGTAAGACCATCTGCAACTCCGTCGTCAACATCGCTGTCATCATCGCTGGACGAACCCACGCTAAACAAACCTGGAATAGTTGATGAAGAGCGTTTGCTAGCATCAACATACTTAATGCCCAAATGGTAACTTTTATCTCCATAGGGAAAAAGAAGGGGGTACTGCAAAGCCATAAGATTACAATTAAGTGCAGAGATGTGCTTGAGAACACCAGAGTGACTCTCAACAACAACCTCAAACTTCCTGCATTGTGGAGTCAAATCACCCACTATAAGTGCAGCAACTTCCCCAGCCGATGGACCAGAGAAACGTGTACCATGCGACCCACCATCATCACCCAAGAAACGTATAGATACCTTAGGCGCGTCAACACTGCATAAACTTTGCCGAGCAAGCCTAAACTTATGAACCAAACGATGATGCGTATTTAACATTGTAATAAGTGTCGCCACAATCTCAGGATCGGGATCAAGAGAGCCACCATCTTCCCTACTAAATACATCAATCCTGCTCTGGACCTCATCAGCTGAGTCTACCATATATAATTGTGCAAACTTTGGAGAAAAATTCTCAGCTGGTAAAAGCGGACCAATACGATGATATACTACTCCATTCATCTTAAACACATACGGAGCGCCACCAACATTAATATTGTGATCAATATAAGTGCCCAGAGATGTGAAACAAAACATGGAGTTGTACTGTCTAATCAACCGCATAAACCGGGTAGAAGATGCATCTCCATCAAATGGCATCAAACTGTCCAATGGAGAAGGCCAATCACGAAATTTAGGCAAGGAAACCTTGCCACCACGACAACAGCCGGTGTAAATAGGCCAACGAACAGATGCGTTCGCGTGATACTTAGACCCCTCACGAAACCAGTAAAACGCACCGCACCACTCACAAGTAAGATCTGGACCACCGTAATATGAACGACCCTTACAAATGGCTGGAGCACATAAAAACACAAATCAGGACTACTGCGTAACCATAATCCAAACGGAATAACAGACTTGTCAAACCATACTTTTAGGCAAAAGAATAAGATCCTTTGAAAGGGGGGGCACCATTCCACGCACTACAAAACATAAACCACGATAGTGAATAACATAAGCCTGAAAAGAAAAAGAAAAATGTGAGCATGCATGCAAAACAAACCTTTCTTCCTCCCCGATCGATCCGACCATATGAATCTTCGCTTACATCGATTGCGGACGATATCATGATGCTCCATAATTGGAGTAGGCAATACTTGAAGGCAGAAAAAACAAATGATAATCAGATTTAAAAGCATAACCAACATAATATCAAAATACTGATAATAAGTGGAAAACAAAACAGAGTCTCACCCAAGGGAGTAGACCGATAAGAAGGCCCAACGGTAAGGAGCGGAACAACCCGTGGGTCGCGTGAACATAAGTGCGGAGGAAGACCGCGCGATCTCAAAAGCAGGAGACTCTTGGAAAATTGTCCACCGCACAACTCGCAATGCCAGCACAAACAGATGTCTCTCCTGGAAATAAAAAAATGTTAATAAATATATTTAAAAATAAAAACACACACACACATAGTCATGTCGACCACAGCGAACAACCATGCCCGTCGGCAGCATGCAATCTGTAAACACACCATCGCATGCATAACCCATGCACAACGAACATCTGGACAACGCAAGTCGCATGGAACATGCACATAACGACACAGCAGCATGCACACGAAACCCAAAAGACAAACAGACAACTACACCTACTACGTGCATGGCCATACACACACATCGCTAGCCAATAAAAAAAACCACCCATGCACGTAGTAACATCCGTCACATGCATGGGCCATGCACGACAGCCCCGTGCAGGTAGCCTAGCGATACACAAGACGCAAAAGAAAGGACGGCAAGGCATAGTAATTACGCAAATACCAGAAGCAACGACAGGCGGACCAATAGAAGGAACAGCAACAGGTGCGCGAAGACCGATCTGATCGAAGGGCAACCCTGCAAAAAAGAAACAACATCTGTTCAGAAAAGTGGAAACCGTCAAACAGTAGCCAAACAAACAGCAGAAAACCAGACGCACTCACCAAGAGTAGAATTAACGGGACGTTTCCCCAAGCGGATCTCCTCCCTGCGCTGCCTAGCAGGACCATCATCAAAGAAAGCACGCATTGAAGAAGAGGATCCTACGCAAGAAAAATAGACTGACAATTAAAACATATACCCCCGACACAAAATAACACTGGCGACGTGGCAACAAAAGGAGATGACAGCTAGGGAAAAACGAAAAGAAAGGAATGTTCCAGTCAAACCGACACACCCCCGACAGGATCGCCCCTGACTCCCCCCAACAGGATCGTGGGCGAAATTTGTTGCGGCCACACATGGAGAAAAAATGACAGGCCTCAAATTGACGATCGATTTATTGGGACCACCCGAGAACTTACCACCCCACGTACCAAAACAATGCACGCGTCAGCCCCTGGCTGGCCGATTTGGTCAACGGGGAAAATTCGAAGAAGATGGTAAAAGGTAGATAGTCAGATATAGGGTGTTGGGTATTAATGGCTTGTAATCTTCGTATCGGTGGCACCATGACAAAAAAGTAAAGAACGAATTACTATTAAGCCTTTTCTTTGGTTCTCTCTGCTGGCAACAACACAATAATGAAATGTGATGTAGTCGTGAATCTTGACCATTCCAAAAAAAGAACAGTTTATATCCCCGTCATACTTAGGCGTTTTCTTAGAATATATTTATTGGACATGTGAATTGTGTTTATTTCAGTAGATTTGGAACATGGAGAAAATTGTGATGGTATATGTTAGTATTGTAAGGACCAGAAAACTAGGTGCGATTTTTTTTCTGTATGCATGAGGTTTTTTTTTTTTTGAAAAGCATTCGTGCATTAGCTGCCTGTGTTGTGTTGTTGAAAAGAAAGAAAGGAGTTTTCGAGGAAAAAGAAAAGAAACAAAAAAGAAAGGAGAATGTCAAAGCGGTTGATGGACGCGATCTCCTCTTTGTCCTTGGTCGATGTTTTTTATATATCGGAAATGGAAGGGTTTTATGCTCAAAAAAAAGGAAATGGAAGGGTTTTTTTTTTAGACAGGAAATGGAAGGTAAAAAAGACATATGTCTATTAGGCCAGTGACTGGGCCAAGGTTCTGGGCTGCACCCAGCAGCAGGCCTGACACTCGTTCTTAATCCTTGTCTAATGAAAACACATGGAGTGTACCGGTCGAGTTACGCTTATGCATGTGACAGTTAACCGGTAGAAAACATTGTATAATACCGCTTTGAGACTGTATTTACGCTAAAATGCTTGTAGGAATACAAATAATTTTGGGAGCAGGTAAAAGGTAAGCATGATGAGTTGCTTTTTCGAGGGAAATGATGACTCACACTACCAAATTTAGGAGTGTGAGCTTTGATTTTTGTCTCCTTCCATTCATGGCATCGAAAGTATAACCAAATATTGTTGAGATCAACTAGTTGAGGACGAGAGCTCTACTTGGACTCTCCACACCACTTCTTGGATCTCCTTCATACAGTTTGCGCAAAACAGTTTTTGCGGGTCGGCGCGGACTGGCACAGATGCAGACCTTTTAAACGGATCCGTAAAAAGGTATATTCGCAGAATATACTTTTTTACGGGTCGGTTACGCGGGTTCTGCTCTTTGCGCCGCTGCATCCCCGCATATCATCAGCCCGCAAATATCAAATCCAACATAATTCAACAATCGAAAACAAACTGAATTATTCAAATCAAACATAAAATGATAATCATCCGCATTACAAATAATTATTCAAATCACCATAGCAAACTTGTCATGAATACAAATACAAATGAACACAAAAATTAGTCACTCTCCAGCCCTTTGCCAATGGTGCTCAATGAGATCTTCCTGAAGTTGAAAGTGTGTGTCTGCATTTTCAACCTCCTTGTATGTCTGAAGAAAAGCTCTAATGCGGTTTGGGTCTCTAACTGGTTTGACACGGCTACCCACATTGTCGTAAAAGAATTCTAAGTTCATTCATCTCTCATCTTCAAGAATTATATTGTGCAGAATAACACGACAAGTCATGATGTTCTTCAGGGTTTTCTTATCCCAAAAACGAGCAGGACCACGGACAATGGCAAACCTAGATTGCAAAACACCGAATGCTCTTTCAATGTCTTTTCGGGCTGCCTCTTGCACCCTTGCAAATTCACATTGCCTTTTTGTTTTGGGTTCTTTGATACTCTTGACAAATGTGCACCAAGGAGGATATATACCATCTGCAGGATAGTACCCCTTTGTGTATTCATGTCCATTGATAGTGTAGTTGCAAGCAGAAGCATCACCACTAGCAAGCCTAGCAAACAAATGAGAGCGTTGCAACACATTGATATCATTGAGTGTGCCGGACATACCAAAAAAGCAATGCCAAATCTATAAATCCTCGGATGCTACGGCCTCTAGCACAATTGTTGCATCACGAGACTTGCCACAATACATTCCTTGCCAAGCCTTGGGGCAATTTTTCCAATTCCGATGCATACAATCAATGCTACCTAGCATGGCAGGCCAACCTCTCCTCTCATTAGCTGCCATCAATTTCTTTATGTCATCTTCATTTGGTGCCCAAAGATACTCGGGACCAAAGACATGGACGATCACTTTCGCAAATCTACGCACAGACTCAATTGTGCTATCTTCACCAATGCGAAGATACTCATCGACATAGTCAGCCGAAACGTCATATGCAATCACCCGCATAGCTGCGGAGATTTTTTGATATGCACTAAATCCCTTTAAGCTCGCGGCATTTCTTCTTTGAGTAAAATACCGGCAATTTGCCTCGCAAGCTTCAGCAATTTTCACAAAAAGGAATCGGCGCATTCGGTACCTTCTGCAGAAGAGGTGTGCAGGATATGTAGGATTCTCTGAAAAATAATCTTGCATCAGCATCTCGTTCCCAAGATGGCGATTCTGCGGAATGCACAGATGCCCGACAGTAGATCCTCGCCTCCTCTTCCGGTACTCGTCTTGCTCCTTCACGGATAGCGCCATGACCAATGTTTGCTGCCGAAAGGTCGCAAGCATAGTCTCCACATCCGAGTCCTCCGAATCGGATAGCAAGAACTTCTCGCACGGGGTCAACTCCATCTACACGCACACCGGCGCGTCAATCTACTACACAGCTCGCAAAAATTACAAAAAAGGGACTAACCGGTGGCGAGTGATCCCGGGCGGCGACGAGGGTAGTGCGCTCGGCGGTGATCGATCCCAGCGGCGGCGACGACTGGGGGGGGGGGCTCTTCTCGCCGGATCCGGAAGGGCGGTGCAGCGGCTCGGCGCG
Organism: Triticum aestivum; assembly: GCF_018294505.1. Classification (NCBI taxonomy): domain Eukaryota; kingdom Viridiplantae; phylum Streptophyta; class Magnoliopsida; order Poales; family Poaceae; genus Triticum; species Triticum aestivum. The sequence goes on from NC_057800.1 coordinate 692,725,587, forward strand.
GGAGGGTGTGGGGCGGCCCCGCGGAGCGATTCCGCCCGCAGATATGGCCGGAATCACCGGCGACGAGTGGACGGAAGCAAGGGCGGGCGATGGCGGAAGGAGGGGAAAAAGCGCGGGGCTGAAATGTCCCTCCCGTCAACTGCTTCTCTGTGATGCAGGGCACAGCATCCTGGGTTGGGGTCGGGAATTTGCCGCGCCCCCTAAAAATTTTTACGGGCTGGGACGGGATGCGGTGTCTGGTCGGGCAAGCTTTCCGGCCCGTTCCCGCATTTTGACGATTATTTTGTAGGTCAGGGGCGGATGTGGGGTTTGCTAGAGTTGCTCTTAGTGGAGTATGCAGTATGCCGCCATGGCGAGTCATGAGCTTACCACCGATAGTTGGCGGTCTCCTTTGAGTTGCTTGGGTGATGGTCAACTCTGTCACTACCGTTGGGCTTGATCCGGCTGTTGTCGGCACAGGCTACTTCATCCTAGTGAGCTCCCAAAACTAGGCCTCATTGCCCTAAACAGGATGCAAGGATGAATTGTTATGTAGTCGTGAGTCTTGACCATTCCAAGATAAAACAACTTATATCCTTGTCGGGCTGATTTTTTTTAGAAAAGATTTATGTCACATCTAAACTCTGTGTATTTGAACAGATGTGAAACATGGAGAAGATTGTGATGGTATATATTAGTATTGTAAGGAGCAGAAAACCATATGCGATTTTTTATGTATGCATGAGTTTTTTTTAAAAGCATGCATGTATGAGCTTCCTCTGTTGTGTAGTTGAAAAGAAAGAAAGAAGTTTCCTGAGAAAAAGAGAAAATAAATAAATGAGAATGTTGAATCAGTGATTAATTTTTTTTAAACATCAGTACAAATACAAGCACTCATATATCAATCAATGATTGATATGATGTCCTCTTTGTCATGTTTTTGTATACATGAAATGGAAGGGGAAAATGTACTATGTGCGTGAGGCCACTGGTTGGGCCGAGGTTCTACGCTGCAGCCACTAGCAGGCCTGGCGCCCGTTCTTAGACTTTTTCTAACAACGTCTAGCACAACGGAAAAGAGCCATAAAGGAACTCATTTGAAATACTGAAGCGTACTGGCTGAGTGTACGGGGCAAGCAGGGCCGAAGACTAACACGTGGGACATGTGGTTAGCCTTTTTTTAGGGGTAAAGCAAAAGCTTTATTGATCAAACACCACAGAGTGTGGGATACAAGTCGAATTATGGGGTTGAACAAGCCACAAGTGGCGCCCTTGATCCAAGAAAAGGGAAAATATAGCAAGTTTATGAGCTTCTACATTGACAGAACGACTTTCAAAAATAAAGTTGTATGTAAAATTCGTTGATCTGGCTTGAATCTCCCCAATGATAGTCCCGCAACGTCCTCTGGTGGCACTTTTCAAGTCCTGCACTGCTTATTTTGCATCGAGTGACCAACGACTCTGTGCAGCCCCAAATCCTCTGCCAATGACAGACAAGGCTTCATGGCATGCAACAATCTAAGTGTAGCTGGGTCCTGCAAACCATATATTACCAGAGATGAGCTGCCCAGATGATTCCCATGATCATCCCGGCATACAACCGCTTCCGACCCCCTAGAGTGAGCGATGCCTGCATCTACGTGTATCTTAGCGAAGCTCGGGAGCACGCGAGGAGGCACGGCGGACCCGCGAGGAGGTATGCGGCTGGGCGCGACGAGCGGCTGCCGGGCACGGCGTGGTGGTTGCCGTTAGATCCAGGGCGATGCGTGGGCAGGGTGCCCAGGCGTTGCTCCTAGCGTGGATCTATGGCGCACGGGGTGCGGGAGGCGCCCCCCAGCGCGGACCTACTGGGTGGCGGCCGTTTGTCTTCGGTGCCCGGTGGTTCTTCGTACCGCCGCCCAGTTTGTCGCCCTCACCTATGCGTGCCAGGAGCTGATCTACACGAGGAGGTCACCATGGAGGCGTTGAATCTGCTGGAGGCGTGAGTTCCGCAGGTAGCAGGGCCTGATATGGGTTTCTGCAAGCCAACAGAGGAGGGGCTTTGCTGTGTTGTGCGCAGGGCTGAGTTGTGGCGCAATGCCTGCTCGTCATGGAGGTGGTAGGTTGGATGGGTTGGCCGGGTCATGGGCTTGGGCAGGAGCGGCTGTCGGCGAAAGTCGTACTCCCATTGTGGCTGGAGCCGTTGATGGTGGCGCCTTTAGGCATCGTTCCCTTGTTGGAGGCATCGACGTTGTAGCCCTCCTTCCCTCTCCCAATATACTACGAGGGAAACCCTAGATCCGATCTTTCGGATCGGAGGATGACGATGGCTCAAGACCTGCTTGGCTTCGTGTTTCCTCTTGGGGACATCGTCTTGAAGTTGGACTCAGTCAGTGGGACTCTGAGCTCGTGCAGGTGGTCGACGAAAGTTTGCGTGACATCTCCGTGAGAACAACAGATGTACCCTCCACATGCAGTATGCGTCAGGCGAGTTATGTCGGCCAAGCTCACGGTATTGAAGTGGAATATATTTGCTCTATTGGAGATAGCGTTCTTCTTCAATGTCATCGAGTTTCATGGATAGGCTCGTAGCAGCCCGAAGTGATGCGACGGTTTTAGTGTGCACTCTAGAAGCGGCGCAAGCACTCGAGTGCCCGGATGGGTGTGTTGTGGGGTGTTGGCTGTCTAGCGTGTTGTATGTTGTGTGGTGCTTTAGTCGTTGTTGTAGGTTTTCGCCCAGTTTTCCTCGATAAACTGAGCGGCCTTTTTTCTTCTTCTTTTTTGGCACTCACTTTATGTGGTGCATTTCTTCTATGGAGATGTTACTTGTAATATCTCTTTCTAACCAATGAGTTTGGCATCTCTCCTGCCAACATTAAAAAAAGACATTCTTTGTGTATATTTTCACATAATACTTTTTGGTCGGATATCCTAACAATGTCACTGTAGATCTCTGCAGTTGGTACACTCCAAACAAATTAACAATGTGGCGAGGAAAATGTCGAAAACGACAACTTCCCTTTCATGCATACCATAGCCGACCATGTATATGTCATTTCGAACAGGTCGAGCCCACCCAACGGTGATAGAGCGGACAGAGCACTCGTTATACCCGACTTAAGAAATAGATGGACCCTTGCATGTAGCGAGGTCCCGGATGCGTATCAATGATCATGCTAATGACGTATGGTGCAAAGATGGGCTCTGCGTGTTTTCCTTCCAACCATACCATAGTCGACAAGGGATATGTCATTTGTAATAGATCAAGCCCACGGTGTTGAGCTCGTCATCATGCCTAGCGGTGATAGCTTGTACGAATCATCCATCATACCCGACTTAAAAGATAGAGGGACCCTCGCACGTAGTGAGGTCCCGAAGTGCTCAGGGTGTGCATTCGGTTTTCTTGGTTTGGTTTACAGTTTATACGGCTTTTATACTTTGGTTCATATAGGTTTATGGTTCGGTTTCGGTAGTAACCATTTACTTCCGGTTCGGTTTCGGTAATAACCAAATTAACCAAAGTTGACACGAATTTTTGAGCCAACGCATAACTTTTCCACATGTAAATACATGATACATATCATAATGAGGAAAAACAATTAAAAAGGATAAAGAAGTATTGTTGGATAAGCAGTTAGGCTAATCACATAAACCGAAGCACTAAATGGGCCAGAAAATACTATAGCAACCATTATGCTTTGAACCCAAAAAACCTCAATTTTAGTTAATTCGGTTTAACCAAATGGTTTTCGGTTTCTAACCGAAAAATGAAATACAAATGGTTTTTGGATTTCAAAACTGAAACTGAAACCGAAACATGGGAAAACGGAAATTTCGGTTTGGTTTGTTTTTTTGTTCAACTTTTGCTTTTTGTTCGATTTGCACACTCTGACCCAGAAGCGTATCAATTATCACACTAAGTACATATGGTGCGAGCCGGCACAACTGACCAAGGAATGTACGGCCACCAAGGGCGGTTGGGCCTCTTCCTAGACCGATAACTGAGCATACTTGTGTGGAAGAGCAAAAGAGAGCTTCCGAGCGACCAACGAGAAGAGGCATTGCATGTATCTTCACGTGCCAGAGTGTCATCTACGGGCGAACCAACCTATGGTTGAATGGTTAGAGGGACTGTGATATTCCCAGCCCACCAGGGTTCAAATCCTGGTGCTCGCATTTTTTCCTGAATTTATTTCAGGATTTCCGGCGATGCGCATTCCTGGGTTGAGCACATTACTCTGTTTCAATGGTACTGTATCTCCAAAAATATGGCGCACTGACTTATGTGAGTGATGCAGGTGCACGGTGTGCTTGGAGGAGTACGTGGCCAAGGACGTGGTGCGCGTGCAGCCCTACCGTGGCCATGCCTTCCACGCCGCCTGCATCGACACGACGACATCGGGCTCAAGCAGCACCCCACCTACCCCATCTGCCACTCCACTACCAAGCACCGCCCCGCCGCGGGGGAAATGCCATCCCTATACTACGCCGTCTCCATGGCCGCGGCTCCGTTTCAGGCGCCGACATCTTCGTTAGACTAGAGCGCACTTCATCAAGCAGATGCAGCCCCGGTGGCGGTGGGCACGAAGCACATGGACATAACGTCCACCCACATAAAGAGTTACTTGTCCAACCACATGCCCTTACCATCTCACCGGTTTGCCCCCAGTTATTAAGAATATATATTCCGAAAAAAGCATTGAACGTTTGATGACTACACCTCATATATCACCAAGGATTTGCTTTACACCATCATACTAAACCCTTCTGTCACTGGTGTTCAAAATAGTGTTTCGTGTGCTCCTCGCTCCTTACCTCCTCCTTGACCGATCTTCGTGATCCTGGGTACCTATGGGGCCATAGAATGAGAAAGAGACAAGACACAACTCCATTGCAATTGTACATATACATGATGTTAATTATTTCAAAGTCATTCTCTCGATCTCTTATATAAATAAATTGGGTTGCAAGGCTATGCCTCAACCCATTTCCTTACCAAATTAAGATGAGATGGGAAAATGATGGTGGCTAGGGTTAGAAGATGGCTAGATTTTGTATTCGTATTGTTACCACTAAGGATAAAGCGACGGGGTTTAATCTTATGGCTATATTTCTTTCTATCTATATTATGTCATCTTGCTTATTGCAATACTCTGTTTCTTGTAAACTTAATATCTTGAGATGCATGCTGGATAGCGATCTCGGGTGGAGTATTAGTAGTAGACTTCAGTAAGTTTAACAGTCTACTTATCACAACGTAATGCCTATATGAGATTATGCCATGAATGATCATTGTCATAAAGATTGTTGTTCTTGTCAACCAAGTGTAATTTGTTACCATACCACTTGTCTGCCCCTGGGTCCATTCTGTTGGAAATATGTCCTAGAGGCAATAATAAATTGGTTATTATACTATATTTCATTATTCATGATAATCGTTTATTATCCATGCTAGAATTGTATTGATAGGAAACTCAGATACATGTGTGGATACATAGACAACACCATGTCCCTAGTAAGCCTCTAGTTGACTAGCTCGTTGATCAATAGATGGTTACGGTTTCCTGACCATGGACATTGGATGTCGTTGATAACGGGATCACATCATTAGGAGAATGATGTGATGGACAAGACCCAATCCTAAGCCTAGCACAAGATCGTGTAGTTCGTATGCTAAAGCTTTTCTAATGTCAAGTATCATTTCCTTAGACCATGAGATTGTGCAACTCCCGGATACCGTAGGAGTGCTTTGGGTGTGCCAAACGTCACAACGTAACTGGGTGGCTATAAAGGTGCACTACGGGTATCTCCGAAAGTGTCTGTTGGGTTGGCACGAATCGAGACTGGGATTTGTCACTCCGTGTAAACGGAGAGGTATCTCTGGGCCCACTTGGTAGGACATCATCATAATGTGCACAATGTGATCAAGGAGTTGATCACGGGATGATGTGTTACGGAACGAGTAAAGAGACTTGCCGGTAACGAGATTGAACAAGGTATCGGGATACCGACGATCGAATCTCGGGCAAGTATCGTACCGATAGACAAAGGGAATTGTATACGGGATTGATTGAATCCTTGACATCGTGGTTCATCCGATGAGATCATCGTGGAGCATGTGGGAGCCAACATGGGTATCCAGATCCCGCTGTTGGTTATTGACCGGAGAGTTGTCTCGGCCATGTCTGCATACTCCCGAACCCGTAGGGTCTACACACTTAAGGTTCGATGACGCTAGGGTTATAGGGAAAGTATGTACGCGGTTACCAAATGTTGTTCGGAGTCCCGGATGAGATCCGGGACGTCACGAGGAGTTCCGAAATGGTCCGGAGGTAAAGATTGATATATAGGAAGTATGGTTTTGGCCACAGGAAGTGTTCCGGGCATCACGGGTAGTGTACCGGGACCACCGGAGGGGTCCGGGGGTCCACCGGGAGGGGCCACGGGCCCCGGAGGCTTACATGGGCCAAGTGTGAGAAGTGACCAGCCCCTAGGTGGGTTGGGGCGCCTCCCCACCAAGGCCCATGCGCCTAGAGAGAAGAGGGGGCAAACCCTAAGGGCAGATGGGCCCTAAGGCCCATGCCTGGTGCGCCTTCCTCCCCCCCACTTGGCCGCCACCCCAGATGGGGATTGGGGCTGCCGCCACCCCTAGGGTGGAAACCCTAGGTGGGGGCGCAGCCCTCCCTCTCCCCCTATATATAGTGGAGGCAAAGGGGCAGCCCAACACACGAAGTTCTTCCCCTGTTGGCGCAGCCCCACCCCTCTCCCTCCTCGTCTCTCGTAGTGCTTGGCGAAGCCCTGCTGGAGTCCCGCGCTCCTCCATCACCACCACGCCGTTGTGCTACTGCTGGATGGAGTCTTCACAACCTCTCCTTCTCCCCTTGCTGGATCAAGGCGTGGGAGACGTCACCGGGCTACACGTGTGTTGAACACGGAGGCGCCATGGTTCGGCGCTTAGATCGGAATCAACCGCAATCTGAATCGCTACGAGTACGACTCCTTCATCCGCGTTCTTACAACACTTCCGCTTAGCGATCTACAAGGGTATGTAGATGCACTCTCCTTCCCCTCGTTGCTAGATTACTCCATAGATTGATCTTGGTGATGCGTAGAAAATTTTAAATTTCTGCTACGATCCCCAACAGTGGCATCATGAGCTAGCTCTATGCGTAGTTTCTATGCACGAGTAGAACATAAGTTGTTGTGGGCGTCAATTTTGTCAATTTACTTGTCGTTACTAGTCTTATCTTGATTTGGCGGCATCGTGGGATGAAGCGGCCCGGACCAACCTTACACGTACGCTTATGTGAGACTGGTTCCACCGACTGACATGCACTAGTTGCATAAGGTGGCTAGCGGGTGTCTGTCTCTCCCACTTTAGTCGGATCGGATTCGATGAAAAAGGTCCTTATGAAGGGTAAATAGAAATTGGCATATCACGTTGTGGTTTTGGCGTAGGTAAGAAACGTTCTTGCTAGAAACCTATAGCAGCCACGTAAAAACTTACAACAACAATTAGAGGACGTCTAACTTATTTTTGCAGCATATGCCGTGTGATGTGATATGGCCAAAATGATGTGATGAATGATATATGTGATGTATGAGATTGATCATGTTCTTGTAATAGGAATCACGACTTGCATGTCGATGAGTATGACAACCGGCAGGAGCCATAGGAGTTATCTTGATTTATTTATGACCTGCGTGTCAACATAAACGTCATGTAATTACTCTACTTTATTGCTAAAGCATTAGCCGTAGTAGTAAAAGTAATAGATGATGGGACAACTTGAAGAAGACACGATGATGGAGATCATGATGATGGAGATCATGGTGTCATGCCGGTTACAATGATGATCATGGAGCCCCGAAGATGGAGATCAAAAGGAGCAAATGATATTGGCCATATCATGTCACTATTTGATTGCATGTGATGTTTATCATGTTTTATATCTTATTTGCTTAGAACGACGGTAGCTCAAATAAGATGATCCCTCATAATAATTTCAAGAAAGTGTTCCCCCTAACTGTGCACCGTTGCGAAGGTTCGTTGTTTCAAAGCACCACGTGATGATCGGGTGTGATAGATTCTAACATTCGAATACAACGGGTGTAAGCCAGATTTACACACGCAATACACTTAGGTTGACTTGACGAGCCTAGCATGTACAGACATGGCCTCGAAACACGGAAGACCGAAAGGTCGAGCATGAGTCGTATAGAAGATACGATCAATATGGAGATGTTCACCGATGTTGACTAGTCTGACTCACGTGATGATCGGACACGGCCTAGTTGACTCGGATTATGTTTCACTTAGATGACTAGAGGGATGTCTATCTGAGTGGGAGTTCATTAAATAATTTGATTAGATGAACTTAATTATCATAAACATAGTCTAAATTGTCTTTGCAAATACGTTGTAGATAAATAGCTCATGTTGTAGCTCCCTGTTTCAATACGTTCCTAGAGAAAGACTAAGTTGAAAGATATTGTAAGCAATGATGCGGACTGGGTCCGTAGTCCGAGGAGTGTCCTCACTGCTAGACAGAAGGCTTACGTCTTTGATGCACCGCTCAATGTGCAAACCCTTACAACGTCGTCTGTGGATGTTGTGAACACCTGACAGACACATCCTGATGACTACTTGATAGTTTAGTGCACCATACTTCACGGCTTAGAATCGGGATTCCAATGACGTTTTGAACGCCATAAGACATATGAGATGTTCCAAGAGCTGAAATTGGGATTTCAGGCTCATGCCCGTGTTGAGAGGTATGAGACCTCTGACAAGTTCTTTTGCCAACAAGATGGAGGAGAATAGCTCAGCTAGTGAGCATGTGCTCAGAATGTCTGGGTGCTACAATCACTTAAATCAAGTGGGAGTTAAACTTCCAGATAAGATAGTGATTGATAGAGTTCTCTAGCCACTATCACTAAGCTACTAGATCTTCGTGATGAACTATGACATGCAAGGGATGGAGTTGATCCCGGAGCTGTTCGCGGTGCTTAAGACCGCAAAAGTAGAAATCAAGAAGGAGCATCAAGTGTTGATGGTTTAACAAGACCACTGGTTTCAAGAAGGGCAAGGGCTAGCAAGGAAACTTCATGGATGGCAAACCAGTTGCCGCTCCAGTGAAGGAACCCAAGGTTGAACCCAAACCCGAGACTAAGTGCATCAATTGTAAGGGGAACGGTCACTGGTAGCGGAATTACCCCAAATGCATGGTAGATAAGAAGGCTGAAAACTTCAACAAAGTATATACGTGTTATTAATGTGTACCTCAGTAGTACTCCTGGTAGCACCTGGGTATTGGATACCGGTTCAGTTGCTATTATTGGTGACTTGAAGCAAAAGCTACGGACTAAACGAAGACTGGCTAAGGGCGAGGTGACGATGTGTGTTGGAAGTGTTTCCAAAGTTGATGAGATCACCATCGCATGCTCCATCTGCCTTCGGGATTAGTATTCAACCTAGATCAGGTGTCTACGTTGAGCATGAATATGATTAGATCATGTTCATTGCAATACGGTTATTCATTTAAATTAGAGAATAATGGTTATTCTGTTTACATGAATAATACCTTTCATGGTCATGCACCCTATGTGAATGGTTCAGTGAATCTCGGTCGTGGTGATACACATGTTCACGCCAAAAGATGTAGATAGTACCACTTTCTTGTGGCACTGCCGCTTAGGTCATATTGGCGTAAGATGCATGAAGAAACTCCGTGTCGATGGATGTTTGGACTCACTTGATTTTGAATCGCTTGACACATGCGAGCCATGCCTCATGGGCAGGATGACTAAGACCCCGTTTTCAGGTACAATGAAACGGGCAAGTGACTTGTTGGAAATCATACATGCTGATGCGTGTGATCCAATGAGAATTGAAGCGTGCGGTAGATATAGCTATTTTCTCATCTTCACTGACGATTTGGGTAGATAAAGGTATATTTACTTAATGAAGCACAAGTCTGAAACGTTTGAAAAGTTCAAGCGATTTCAGAGTGAAGTTAAGAATCATCATAACAAGAAGATCATGTTCCTACGATCTGATCAAAGGGGATTGTCTGAGTTATGAGTTTGGCAATCACTTAAGACATTGTGGAATTGTTTCGCAGTTGAAGCCACCTGGAACACCACAACGTAATGGTGTGTTCGGACGTCGTAATCGAACCTTATGAGATATGGTGCGATCTATGATGTCTCTTACCGATCTACCGCTATTATTTTGAGGTTATGCATTAGAGACAGCTGCATTCACTTTAGATAGGACACCATATAAGTCCGTTGAGACGACGTCGTATGAACATTGGTTTGGCAAGAAACCAAAGTTGTCGTTTCTTAATGTTTGGGGCTGCGATGCTTAAGGCTTCAGCCGGAGAAGCTCGAACCCAAAAGCGGACAAACACATCTTCATAGAATACCCAAAGGTGACAGTTGGGTATACCTTCTATCTCAGATCCGAGAGCAAATTGTTTGTCGCTAAGAACGGGTCCTTTCTCGAGAAGGAGTTTCTCTTGAAAGAATTGAGTGGGAGGAAGATAGAACTTGATGAGGTTGTCGAACCTTTACTTCAACCAAAGAGTGATGCAACACAGAAAGATGTTTTCTGTGGCGCCTACGTCTATTGAATAGGAAGTTAATGATAGTGATCATGAAGTTTCGGATCAAGTTGCTATCGAACCTCGTAGGTCGACAAGGACATGTACTACTCCTGAGTGGTATGGTAATCCTGTCTTAGATATCATGTTGTTAGACAACAATAAACCTACGAGCTATGGAGAAGCGATGGTGGGCCCGTATTCCGACAAATGGTTAGAAGCCATGAAATCTGAGATAGGATCCATGTATCAGAATAAAGTATGGACTTTGATGGACTTGCCCGATGATCGGCAAGCCATTGAGATAAATGGATCTTTAAGAAGAAGACGGACGTGGGCGGTAATGTTACCGTCTATGAAGCTCGACTTGTGGGAAAGAGTCTTTTCACAAGTTCAAGGAGTTGACTACGATGAGAATTTCTCACTCGTAGCGATGCTTAAGTCCGTCGGAATCATGTTAGCATTAGTTGTATTTTTCGATTATGAAATCTGACAAATGGATGTCAAAACAAGTTTTCTTACCAGTTTTCGTAAGAAAAAGTTGTATGTGATACAATAAAAGGTTTTGTCGATCCTAAGGATGCTAAAAGGTATGCTGGCTCCAGCAATCCTTCTATGGACTAGAGCAAGCATCTCGGAGTCGGAATATATGCTTTGATGGAGTGATCAAAGATTTTAGGTTTATACAATGTTTGCTATAAACTTGTATTTACAAGAAAGTGAGTGGGAGCACTACAACATTTCTGATAAGTATATGTGGATGACATATTGTTGATTTGAAATAATGTAGAATTTCTGGAAAGCATAAACGGTTGTTTGAAGAGTGATTTTCAAAGAAAGACCTGGATAAAGCTGCTTACATATTGGGCATCAAGATCTATAGAAATAGATCAAGACGCCTGATGATACTTTCAAAGAACGCACACCTTAACATGTTTTTGAAGGAGTTCAAAATAGATCAGTCAAAGAAGGGGTTCTTACCTGAGTTGTAAGGTGTGAAGTTGAGTAAGGCTCAAAGCTTGACCACGGCAGAAGAAATAGGAAGGACGAAGGTCGTCCCCTATGCTTTTGTCATAGGCTATATACGGTATGCCATGCTGAGTACCGCACCTGATGTGTGCCTTGCCACATGTCTAGCAAGAGGGTACAAAGGTGATCTAGGAGTGGATCATCAGATAGCAGTCAAAATTATCCTTAGAGGAATAAGGAAATGTTTCTCGGTTATGGAGGTGATAAAGAGTTCGACGTAAAGAGTTACGTCGATGCAAGCTTAACACCTATCCGGATAGCTCTGAGTAGAGATACCGGATACGTATAATGGAGCAACAATTTGGAATAGCTCCAAGTGAAACGTGGTAGCAGCATCTAAGATATGACATAAAGTTTTGTGAAATACATAGGGATCTGAATATGGCAGACCCGTTGACTACAACCTCTCTCACAAGCATAACATGATCAAACCCAGAACTCATTGAATGTTAATCACATAGTGATGTGAACTAGATTATTGAGTCTAGTAAACTCTTTGGATATTGGTCAGATGGCGATGTGACCTGTGAGTGTTAATCACATGGCGATGTGAACTAGATTATTGACTCTAGTGCAAGTGGGAGACTGTTGGAAATATGTCCTAGAGGCAATAATAAATTGGTTATTATACTATATTTCATTGTTCATGATAATCATTTATTATCCATGCTAGAATTGTATTGATAGGAAACTCAGATACATGTGTGGATACATAGACAACACCATGTCCCTAGTAAGCCTCTAGTTGACTAGCTCGTTGATCAATAGATGGTTACGGTTTCCTGACCATGGACATTGGATGTCGTTGATAACAGAATCACATCATTAGGAGAATGATGTGATGGACAAGACCCAATCCTAAGCCTAGCACAAGATCATGTAGTTCGTATGCTAAAGCTTTTCTAATGTCAAGTATCATTTTCTTAGACCATGAGATTGTGCAACTCCCGGATACCGTAGGAGTGCTTTGGGTGTGCCAAACGTCACAACGTAACTGGGTGGCTATAAAGGTGCACTACGGGTATCTCCGAAAGTGTCTGTTGGGTTGGCACGAATCGAGACTGGGATTTGTCACTCCGTGTAAACGGAGAGGTATCTCTGGGCCCACTCGATAGGACATCATCATAATGTGCACAATGTGATCAAGGAGTTGATCACGGGATGATGTGTTATGGAACGAGTAAAGAGACTTGCTGATAACGAGACTGAACAATGTATCGGGATACCGACGATCGAATCTCGGGCAAGTATCGTACCGATAGACAAAGAGAATTGTATACGGGATTGATTGAATCCTTGACATCGTGGTTCATCCGATGAGATCATCGTGGAGCATGTGGGAGCCAACATGGGTATCCAGATCCCGCTGTTGGTTATTGACCGGAGAGTTGTCTCGGCCATGTCTGCATACTCCCGAACCCGTAGGGTCTACACACTTAAGGTTCGATGACGCTAGGGTTATAGGGAAAGTATGAACGCGGTTACCGAATGTTGTTCGGAGTCCTGGATGAGATCCCGGACGTCACGAGAAGTTCCGGAATGGTCCGGAGGTAAAGATTGATATATAGGAAGTATGGTTTTGGCCACCGAAAGTGTTCCGGACATCACGGGTAGTGTACCGGGACCACCGGAGGGGTCCGGGGGTCCACCGGGAGGGGCCACGAGCCCCGGAGGCATACATGGGCCAAGTGTGAGAAGGGACCAGCCCCTAGGTGGGCTGGGGCGCCTCCCCACCAAGGCCCATGCGCCTAGAGAGAAGAGGGGGCAAATCCTAAGGACAGATGGGCCCTAAGGCCCATGCCTGGTGCGCCTCCCTCTCCCCCCACTTGGCCGCCACCCCAGATGGGGACTGGGGCTGCCGCCACCCCTAGGGTGGAAACCCTAGGTGGGGGCGCAGCCCTCCCTCTCCCCCTATATATAGTGGAGGCAAAGGGGCAGCCCAACACACGAAGTTCTTCCCCTGTTGGCGCAGCCCCACCCCTCTCCCTCCTCGTCTCTCGTACTGCTTGGCGAAGCCCTGCTGGAGTCCCGCGCTCCTCCACCACCACCACGCCATCGTGCTGTTGCTGGATGGAGTCTTCTCAACCTCTCCTTCTCCCCTTGCTGGATCAAGCTAGGCGTGGGAAACGTCACCGGGCTGCACGTGTGTTGAACGCGGAGGCGCCGTGGTTCGGCGCTTAGATCGGAATCAACCGCAATCTGAATCGCTACGAGTACGACTCCTTCATCCGCGTTCTTACAACGCTTCCGCTTAGCGATCTACAAGGGTATGTAGATGCACTCTCCTTCCCCTCGTTGCTAGATTACTCCATAGATTGATCTTGGTAATGCGTAGAAAATTTTAAATTTCTGCTACGATCCCCAACACATTCTCCATTAATACTTTCTTCTACAAAATTTCCTCTTTATTTGCCTTTACCATTTGCCCTTTGGCCATACCATTATCTATCTATCTATCTATCTATATGTTTTTAACCTTGTAACTAGCAAGACAAGGGGCCTCACAAATCCCTTGCCATGTTGGGTGCAAGTATTTTTATTTGTTTGTGTGTAGGCGCTGCTTATCTTGTTGACTCTTACCGATTTGATTAAACCTTGCTTCTTAATTGAGAGATAACCTTTGCTGCTATCTACATCACCCTTCCTCTTCGAGGAAACCCAACTCCCGCGGGAGTAGCAGCCGCTGAGGCCATGTTGTCATCACTCCCCTACTGGAGCCAGCTTGACCTCTTCGACGACAACCAGAAAACCTTTGTGCATGTGCTCCTAAGTACCATTGCCCCGGAGTCGTAGTCTTCACCGTTGGACCCTTGAATCGATATGAAAAATCTGACAAAAAATCTCGCCGTCGCGTATGCACAATGAGAAACCCTTATCTCACTGCCCCGAGAAACTGGTAGGAATCTACACCAAGACTCCGTCTAATCCGTTCCAATGGAGAAATTTGAGGATGCTCAGAAATTGTTACTTTTTTGTTAGCATGAGAAGTACAAGAAATCCCCCTTTTCTAAGATAGATGTGAAAAAAATGAATCAACAATCTCAGCATGAAGTGAGCATAGCTCACATGGTTCGACTCAATCTAAAAAAATCCATCAACTCAGTTTGTCGAAGATGTTTATAGGGGTAAGACGGGTGTACATGTGTACATAAAGATGGGTGTACTTGAGTGTCTGCATTTGTATATTGTATTAAAAAGGCAATGCTATATTTTTTTGACAGTACAGACACTAACCGCACGCATGCACACTCTATTCATATGCGCACCTTCAAAAGATGAAGCCGACACATCATCTTAAGATTTATAAAGTTCCACAGACGCAACGTGTCAAAACTAAGACTTGATCCTCCTATAGCTATCCGACCACAGATTGGTTCACAAAAATAATCGGGAAAAAAGAACATTTTGTTTTAAAAAAAGAAAGTTATATCACGGACTGTTTTTCATCCCTGTTCACAAGAAAAAATATTGGCGCTGACACTGGGCCCACCGCGCAGTCCAGTACCACCAGGCCAACGAGAAGGGGAGAGAGAGAGGGAGAAAAAAAAAACTCCCGCACCTCATCTGTCCATCGGCCCCTGTCGCGTCCCCGTCCCGTCCCCGTCTCCGTCCGCTCGCATCACCTCCCCCTCGTGAGCCGCGCGCCCCGCCGCCAAACCCTAGCAGCCCCGGCGCCGCGCCGCGCCGACGGAGAGCGCGGGGCGGCGGCAGCCTGATGCGCAGCCGCCCGCGGGCGCCATGGAGCTCGCCCCCTTCAAGCCCGCGGCCGGCGCCCTCGTCGAGTGGGGCGGCGCGGGCTCGATCCCCGCGATGGTGGCGGCGCAGCAGCAGCAGCTGCACGCGCAGGCCGACCAGCTCCAGCGCCTCGTCGTCGCCCAGTGCCGCCTCACCGGCGTCAACCCGCTCGCCCAGGAGATGGTCAGCAGCTCCTCTTCCCCACTCTCCCCCCCTCCCCCCCCCCCCCCCCCCCGCACCTTTCTCGATCTACGCGCCTGTTTTCCTTCCCTCGCGCGGCCAGTTTTGCGCCTGATTGGGTGCCTGTCAAAGCTTAGGTTGGATAGTTCCGGTTTCTCCGGCTTATACTTCATTCAGTTTTTTCTGGTAGCTGTAGTTGGTTGTTGCTGTCGTGCTGTATGATGTAAATTCCATAGTTCTTTCTGCCCAGATTGTTACTGAATTTGTGCGGCTGCGCGGTGCTTTACTACACTACACGTGTTTATTTCTAATATCTAGGCCCTAGTTCATCCAGAATATTATGTATTTATTGGTTCTGATGACATAGTACTTGTAAAGCAATTGCCAAAGTTCTGACTTTGAGACAAACGGGAAACCAGAAGCTACGCGTATCTTGGGACAGCGGGATATTGAATATTCAAATCCTAATGCATCCATAATTTTATGTACCTTTTGATTCTCATACCATATAGTAGTAGTAAACGCCAAATCTGCAACTTTTAGACACTGAGAAATCGGAAGCTACACATGTTTAAGGACAATGCGGGGTACTGACTACTGATTTCATAGCTACACATGAAATTGTAAAATTACTTCTCTTTTACAAATCATGGTTTTCAAGAAATGAACTTCATAAGTTGTTTGAATGTATTTGTATATACTTTTGTAATATTGCCAGTTTTGCATGTTTGCCATCTTGCTGTGTCATTACCTTGCTTTAGACCCTCGATGTATGCTACAATGACTCTCTTTTACCCTTCTAGGAAATGGTTAATCTATTGACTAATCTTAAATTTGATTGTTTCTTACAGGCTGCTGGTGCATTGTCTATCAAGATAGGTGAGTTGTTTCTCTGCATCAATTGGATTCAGCTTGGCTTAACACTTTTTTTGATACATCAGTAAAAACACAATAAACTGACACAAGCATCATGAACTATAATATTGACAGACACTGAAAATTTTATTGGATTTAAGGAATTAAGGTTGAATCCTTAACTCATCACTCATGTCACAGCTGGCAAAATTAGATGACTAGTGCTCAGGCAACAAAGATTTTTAAAGATTATTGCACAATATCGTAATTATTGCCTGCTATTGAAAGCATTTCTTTTATAGCGTTTCAAATTTTGTAGGTAAAAAACCAAGGGATCTGTTGAATCCGAAAGCAGTTAATTCCATGCAGTCACTTTTTGCTGTGAAAGATACTCTTGGCAAAAGAGAAACTCGTGAAATTAGCGCACTTTGTGGGCTTACTGTTACAAAGGTCTGCTCCTTTTCTCTCATGTGCTGTTATTCTGTTTGTACCTTTATGTCTTATATGCCTGTTTATGTGTTCTTTATACACTTTTCTTATGATTGATTTGGAATGGAATTACACCTTCATCTTTTCACCATATACAAGTGAACAGTAGCCATTGAACTGGGTTCAAGTTTAACAGTATCTCTATATTTCCCCCCTTTTTATTTTAGCTTGATTGGTTGCAATGTGTTTGGTTCCTGTGTCAAACATGAGCTTATGATATCATTTGAATTCCCTTTTCCGTGAGTTGTTATTGACAAGCTCTTCCTCAATGGTTATTAGGTAAGGGAGTTTTTTGCAAGTCAGCGTACACGAGTAAGAAAAGCTGTCCGTTTGTCACGAGAGAAAGCACTCAAATTGGAGGCATCCAAGACAGCACTCAAATTGGAGGCATCCAAGACGGCTGCCAATGTATGCTCCTTGAACAGTGAGCAGACACCTCTTGACATTGAGACACATGCTCAAGTTGTCGAACCTTTGAGTACTTTAGAACCATTGGAGATGTTCCAAAGCTCTTCACAACTAGTGGAGGTCCCTCAGAGCTCTCTACAACAACCAGAGGTCCAGCAGTGCACTGCAACCCCAATCCCTATCACCCCTACGGGAACAATCCAACCAACTGATGCTAAGATTAATCCAGATTCTGTTCAAAAGGAAACCAAACAAGAGGAAGTTGCCCCTGGTGTTGAGTCAGAAGATAAAAAGTTTTTGGATAGTATATTTGCCCTAATGCGGAAGGAGGAAACATTCTCTGGACAGGTCAAGTTGATGGAATGGATTCTTCAAATAAATAATGCTACGATTCTTAGTTGGTAAGATATAGGTCTTATAGTATGTACAGAGCTTGAAATGATTATATCATTCCTAGCTTCACGTTTCCAAGAACTGTGCAGGTTCTTAACAATGGGCGGTTTGACTATTGTGTCAACATGGCTGAGCCAAGCAGCTACTGAAGAGCAAACAACTGTTATTCTCGTCATTTTCAAGGTTCTTATTTGTGCCATCTGAGCATGTATGTATATGTGTATAGCATGTATTTTGAACTATCATCTCATTGCTGTAGGTGCTTCTTCACCTCCCACTACATAAAGCTTTGCCCGCCCACATGTCAGTTGTATTGCAAACTATTAACAGATTGCGGTTTTATAGGACACAAGGTGTGTAGAAACTGCCACAAGACTTACATTTGTATTGCATGATCTTTGACATCAGAAAGACAATTTCTAGTTTGATAATGTTTCAACTTTCAAAGGCCTAATCATGTTGTTAATTTCTATATTTGCTTCCCCAGTACAGTATTGTTGAGATGCATTTTCCATCAGAATTAGTTCTAGCATTTTTTGCATTTCTTATTGCACAGCTGTATGAACTTATGCATTTATTGATTTTCTTAATTTCCTGGGGTGCTTACTAATACATATCTGATTTTTGAAGATCAGACATATCTGGCAGGGCCAGAAACCTGCTCTCCAGATTGAGTAAAGTGCTCGTACGGAGTCAGGCATCGAAGAAACCTCAAAAAGATTTAATCTGTAAACAAAGGTGAGTTCCACATTGTTTGCTATTACCTTTTCTCTAGGTTTCCATTGTGGTAATTTATTTTCTATTACAGGATAAGTGAAATTCTCCACGATGAGTCCTGGAAATCTGAAGTTGATATTACTGTAAGTATCTAAGCAATGATATATATATGCATCGGTAGATTCACATGTTCTGCAATTTAATCGCTGTGTTCTATCAGGAGGAGATCCTTGCCTTGACTGAAGGTGCAAGTGAGAGCAGGTGCGTTTTTACATCTCACTATGGTTTCTTCTTTGAATTAGTTTAAACTGTAGTAATGCTAAGTGATTTTCATTACCTCTATTTTGTTTGGTAAATTTTTGTTTGACTTGGTCTGTGTGGCATTGTGCAGAAAGCCTGAGCCCAAGAAAACTCCACTGCTGCTCACTGCTTCTGCTGATGAGTCATATAAAAAGAGTCCTGTGCAGACAAGTATCCTTTTGTTATGTTTAAGTTCACCACTACCAGTTTTACTTCTCTTTCTGAACATATTTTTGTCTGTGCCTGTGTATAATATGCTATTATAGGATTTTTTCCAACCACATTCATATTATAGTCATCCTTCGCAAATAGTAGTGTCTACTTAACTAATCTGTACTAAGATCTGGTGGCTTTAGTAGTTTCATCAGTATCTTGCACTTCTTATATAAGGTCCCTTCAGGAGCTTCTCAATTTTTATTTTGTCCTTGGTTGGTGTGTGTTGTGTCTGGTTAATTTTTTTTGATAACATATCTTATTAAATTGGTATTACTAATAGCTTCCTTTTCAGTTTTCTCTCCAGTTACAGCTTGTGTACATATAGGTCCTCAAAAGATAGTGTTGCTGTCTATTGTTGTTTTAACTGTATAAATTGGATGGTTCATGAATAAAAATAACTAGTACACATAATTGTGCATGTAGACTTCATATTGGTTATTATTCATTATGATTGAGGTCATCTTCAAATTGAATTTTTTACTTTGTTACTTCAGTTATATTGACATTTATCATATCTCAAACTTGTGTGAATTTCCTTAGCTAATTTACAGAGTCCAAAGAAAGAAGAAAAGTTCAACTTGTAGAACATCCAAATCGGAAAGCTGCCGGCAAGAACGCTCATTCTGCAAGGACCATATGTACAAATAATAGCAGACCATTATCTGCAGATGATATCCAAAAAGCAAAGATGCGTGCCATGTTTATGCAGGAGAAGTATGGCAAGGTTGACACAAGTAAAGTGTCTGATAAACCTGAGACGACAGAAAATAAAAAACCCTCTGGCTTGGTCAACTCAAATGAGCCCCCTATGCCCAGAAGTCCCCTCACATCAACTGCTAAACAACCTGTTGACCCAAGCCCATCAACTTCTATACAGAATGCTGTACCTTTGTCTGATAATCCAGAAATCCTGGCCACTCCGAAGCTAAACATAGCTCTCAGAGAGACCCCCATAGAGAAATTGGATTCCAAGAGGGTTCATTGGCAGATACCACCAGGTATACCTTTGCTTTGTGCTCCCTCACTTGCCCAATTTCTTAAGAGTATTGGGTCTATCCGAGTTCAATAAACTTCTCTGGACAACAAGAGCCAGTGAAGTCGTATGGTTAATGGAGTGTTTGGCGGCTTAAGAACTTGGGAGTGCATTGTCTTTTGTTTGTAACAACACCCTAAGCTTTTGTGAATGGCGTAAACCATAGCTTAGATCAGGTTTGATCTCCAAAATCAATATATGGAATGAATCTCCTTCAGTTGAAACTTGAAACGGAGAAAACTGCACCTCAACATACCTTTTGTGTTACACATGACCTGGGCGTGTGTCATTTCTTTTGTTTGATCTCATGCACGCCAGTTATATGTGCATTTTCAACGCTATGAGTAACTCATCTAAGATGTACATTTGAACCTAAGACGGGTAATCAAATGAAGGTTATCCAAGACACAGGGTCAACATTGCGTACAATTTTCTGCAATGGCACAAGAAATTAACATTTATGGTTTCCCATGTATCATATGAACATGCGTGTAGTACCATGCTTTCAGGCTGCATCGCTAGTTACTTAGTGTACTTGTAGGAAGTATGCTGAGTAAATCCACAACGGTTTATACTTGGACCAATGTGTTTATACAGTTCCTGAGCATATCGATCTGGAAGAACAAAAATAATGATGAAAGTGGATCATGTGCCTGGCATAGCATGTGACCTGAAAATCTGCATCATATATGTTGCGTCCAAATTTTTGGCCATTCAAAATTCATACACAAGATGACAAACAAGTACTCCTCTCATAGCACATTGAATAGTTGTGGTTTGGCCTGGCACATGCCATGGCGGTGCCCAGTGCGTGTGACCTACACATATATTATGCATCCAGTTCATTAAAAAATATCCAGCATAATCCACTAATAGCCGCTTTGTGTATTAATGTAAAATTACTTGCTAAAAGCAGTAGCCATTCAGGAGGTGTGTTTTACTTCATAATTCGCTATTTTCTGGCAGTTGTAAACTGTTCAATTTCTTTTCTGGGAGTTTGCAGAGCAGATGAAAAGCTCTGGGGTCCTTTGCTTATATCAAATGCTACCCCATGCTGAAGTTACATGGACCATCAAGAAATACAATGTTGTTTATTTAAATATAAATCATGTTGCCTGTTCCTTAATTTGCAGTGCACATGGGGAATTGTATGTAAGCGTTCTTATAATTTGGTCTTATTTGACCTGCAGCTGTGTGACTGACTGACTGTGGTAGGCCTACCTGTTTCTGTATCAGAAGCAGCCACTTCTTGGCCCTTCGAATTTTGATACTTATTTGCAGCAAAATACTCCCTCCGTTCCTAAATATAAATATACATCTGTATGTAGTTCATATTGAAATCTCTAAAAGGACTTATTAGATACGGAGGGGGTATATATTACCTGACACTTGACATTGACGTAAATGGACTACCTAGCGATTTTGTTCATTATTACTTATCATACAAACAACTCGGCTCACTAGGAAGATATTTCACAGAGATACCGTTATGCTGTCGGCAATTGCTGTTTCAACAACTGTTAACAAAATAGAAAAGCTGTGAAATTGGGTTTAAAATAGCTGCGAGTTTGATAAATAAAGGAACTAAACTGAGGATCTTGATAGCCAAACCTTAACATGAAGAAGCAACGGGTTGAATGATGTGATCCAGCTATTTTAACCAGTTGAGGTTAAATACAAGGAACTTACCAATTGATACCATTGCGTTTTGCCTGCTGCAGAGATTAAAATGTTCTTGCTTCTTTAACTTTCTAATTCTAATATTTTATTAGGCTGTTACCTGGAACATGACCTATGCTCTATTGGTTTATCTGTTCATTGTTTGAAGTTTATTATCTCCTATTGCAGAGGTGTGGATAGACCCCTCGTGGAGTGTTAGTGCCGGGGAAAACAGCAAGGAGCTTGACGTTCAGGCACAGAGAAATCGACGTGAGAAGGAAACCTTTTATGCAAGTCCAAAGGACATCCCATCGAATCCCAAGGACCCATGGGATTCGGAAATGGACTTTGACGACAGCCTGACCCCAGAAATTCCAATTGAGCAGCCACCAGATGCTGACACTATGGAGGTGGATAGCGTCGGAGCTGCCCCTCCAAACATGGTTGTTCCTGGTGAGATCCAGCAAGTTGGATCAACCTCGTCGTCATCTCTGACAGTCGCTTCTGGTGCAAATGGTGCAGCTTCTGAGCCAGATCTTGAGCTGCTTGCAGTGCTGCTCAAGAATCCACAGCTTGTATTTGCTCTATCATCTAACGAGGTGGGGAACCTGCCAACCGAGCAGACTGTCGCCCTCCTGGACATGCTGAAGCAGACTGGCCTTGGACTTTTGGAGCTGGTCAATAGTCTGCCCAACGGTGCTGGGGTTCCAAACAAGCCTGAACCCGTCCCTGAAACTATCCCTACTTCACTTCCATCACCGACTCCTCCAAAAGATCTTCCAGCAAGTGTTAGTCCGCTGGCTCTCTTTTTCTTTTCTTTTTCCAGTGTCAAGGCTGTCACTCTTTGTTCATGTATATATGTATGTTATCTTTGGCAGGTGGGCTGGAGATCTGATTTTCCGACGCATGTGAGGGCCCCAAACTTGCAGCAGGCGCAGTTACCAAATAATGGAAACACACCTTTTGCAAGCGAAGTGCACCAAAGCTTCTCAAATGTTGTTAGTCCGTTGCCTTCACAACCCTATACTTCAGTTTCTGCCTTGCCGGCACACATCCAAAGTAACGCCCCGTCTTTACAATCTCAGTCGGCGATCTCAGTAAATTCGCTGACTCAGTATGCTGCGCCCGTGAATAACATGTTGGATAGAACCTTGGTACACCAGCATACCCAGCCATATGGCTTGGCGTCTGATCATGCTGCAGTGGCCATCCATCAGCAGCCAGCGGTAAATAAACCAGCCCATGAATTTCAGAACATGTCAAACTCCGGTCTAGCACGTTCCTTGACGCCCGAGCCGAATGCCGCTTATGCGACATTCCCCTGGCAATCTGGTGCTGCTACTGTTGCAAGCACTGGACGGAGTACAACACCTGATCAGTGGGCCGACCGCGTAACCAATTCATATAATGACGCGTCAGCGCCCTATCTTAACCAGAGTGCTTACAGCAACCAAAGCTCATACGATGCCTATGGTTCTTCTACGTCAGCCTCATCCCAGGGACTGAACAGAAATGGTTACACCCAAACAACGTCAGAGTACCAGATGTTGGGGCGTAACGTTCGCCAGCGACACTCGCTATCCCCGGAGCCAGGTTCCGCTAGAGTATATGGTGGCACACCAGGGTACATTCTGGAGGTGTCGAAGTTGGGGAATTACGGGCAGCAGAGCTACAATCCTCCTGTGGCGTCAAGGGACTGGAGTTCCGGGCAGCAGAGTTATACCCCGGCTGAACCATCAAGGGACTGGAATTCTGGGCAGCAGAGCTACATCCCGGCTGAACCATCCAGTGACTGGAGTTCCGTGCAGCAGAGCTACACTTCGGCTGAATTATCAAGGGACCGGAGGTCCGGGCAGCAGGGCTACACCCCAGCCGAGCCTTCAAGGCAGTGGAGCTCGGGGCAACAGAGCTACACTCCAGCTGAACCTTCAAGGCAATGGAGCTCCGGGCAGCAGGGCTACACTCCAGCTGAGCCTTCAAACCAATGGAGCTCCGGCCAGCAGGGCTACACTCCAGCTGGGCCTTCAAACCACCGGAGCTCCGGGCAGCAAGGCTACACCCCAGCAGAGCCTTCAAGGCAGTGGAGCTCGGCGCAACAGGGCTACACCCCATCCGACCCTTCAGTGCAGCAGGGCTACACCCCCGCCGAGCCGTCGAGGCCGTGGAGCACGGCCAGCCAGGGGGCCCAAAACCCTGACACATCAAGGCAATGGAGCGGCGCCGGGAAGCAAGACTATTACAACACTCCGAGCGACGGCCGGAGTCCGTATGACCAGCGGCGGAGAAGACGATGGGAGTGAGTTGTACATTAGCTAATTCTTTTGGGGCTCCCTCCCTCATTGTGTGATGTTCCATTCGTTAATTGTGGTGGTCCTCTGCGATTGGCGCCGAGGACGTCGAGAAAAACTATACATCATGTAATGTCAGTAGTAGTAGTAGCTGCAGGTGGATGATGGAGAACAGAGGGAAACAGGAAACTTATAGTAGAGAGGATAGGTATGCATCCAATGATAGCCAAAATTTTCTTTCCGCCGCACGCGCGTCTGCCATATTGGGCGATCTGTCTCCGTCTTCGGCGTCTTGCGCGTTTTGTGTGTGCTGCAAAGGGAGTGGGGAAGAAAAGAGGTGGCGCGTGGCTTCCAGGGAATGTACCTTGTTCTTTATTCGCATCGTCAATCAATTAGGAGTAGATGCTTGGTGTTTTTTCAGATCTTTTCATTGTTGTGTTTCATTTCCGAATTCCCAAAACTTAGGGACAGAGAAAGGATATTGATAAGCAGCCAACGTCAGATTTTTAGATATGGCAAACCGAGCATATTTTATGGCAAATTATGTTGGCATGAAGATATCAATTTCCTTTAGCAAACACAGATGGTGGATCTATCGGTACCAGATTATATACCAGGATTTGTCGTGCCATATAAACATTTGATTTGCCGTGCTTAACCGGCGAACGTCAAATCCTTAACAATTTTGATAAAAAGTATCAATTTTGCTAAAGCACATCTAGACGTGCCATAAGTATCGCACATCTAAGTTTTATGTCATTGATCTTACATCGAGATTCGTGTGAATATTTTCTTTTTCTTTTTTCTTTTTCTCTTTATATTTGATTCACTCACTTAGATGTGTAATAATTAGAGCATATCTAGATGTGTCCTAGACACACCCAAATATAGGATTAGTGTTCAATGACGTCTTTATACTACATGAACAGTAGAAACATAAGATTCTTTCCCGAGTGATTAGAGTGGATACAAATGTTCCTATTGAAGGTAGTGCAAATGAATCCTAAGAAAAGACATGTTTGATTTAGGTAGTAGTATATAATCTGGTACTCTGTCTGTAAAGAAATATAAGAGAGTTAGTGAAAAAAATAATCAAATGTTTATATGGCACGACAAATCCTGGTACATAATCTGGTACCCTGGTACTTTGGAGGCCGAGCTCCATGGAGCTCGGTTTTGAAAAAAATAATCAAAATTCCTCAAATTTCATATTTTTTACATTTCAAAAAAATCTGAAAAAAATAAATGCAGATATACATGGAGGAATAAACACATTTGTGTAAATTTTCAGGGCAAAATGCGTTGAAATGAGAGCTGTGAAAAAGACAAATCTTGGGCTTTTTAACATATGATACTATTCATCCTCCCAGGCTATGAATTTGTCTTTTTTGTATACATTGTATTTCAACGTATTTCATCTTGAAATTCTACACACATACACATAACATCCTTATTTACTTACACAATTTTTTTCATATTTTTTGAAACCGAAAAGTTTAAATTTTGATTTTTTCAAAAAAAGGCATCCATGAAGGCCGAGAGCCAAACGCCCGTTCTCTTTATGAATGCTCTTATATTTCTTTAGAGGAAGTATATTATAGTGTGGTTATGCAAAGATCCATGTCTGTCCTTAATTTAACTCATACATTAAACAATAAACTAACATTTTTTCAAGAAAACTTTCGATCTATTCTTCACTTGTCAAAGTAGTACAAAAAACACCAGAAGTAAAAATTACATCCAGGTCCATAGGCCACCTAGCGACGACTACAAGCACTGGAGCGAGCCGAAGGCACGCCGCCATCATTGCTCCTCCCTCATCGGAGTTGGGCAACTATTGTTGTATTAGACAGTCGGGAAGTCGTCGTGGTAAGGCCTATAGGACCACCACACTAGGACAACAACCGCTGCCGATGAAGAGAATCGTAGATCGGAAGGATCCAACCTGTAAACACACATAGGTAGACAAACGAAGACCGGATCAAGACGGCTCCACATAAGACAAATTTTGATCGGATCCCGTGAGATCCGCCAGAAACACACCTTCACACGCCCTCCGACTATGCTAAAGGCATCGTCAGAACGGGGGCTAGGCAGGAAAGACCTTATTCTATCTTCAAAAAGCCGCCGCCACCTCGTCTTCTTGAGCATGCCACAAACCCTAACAAAACTCATAAAAACACCTAAAAACGGAGCCCTCCTGCTGACAAGTGTCGGGATCCACCGCGGCTCCATGGTCCAAGGATCGTAGGAGACTAGGTGGACCGGTGGGGGCGCCGGCGAGAGACATGAAAACCCTGGATGAGAGTTTTCACGA
Source organism: Triticum aestivum (assembly GCF_018294505.1). Lineage (NCBI taxonomy): Eukaryota > Viridiplantae > Streptophyta > Magnoliopsida > Poales > Poaceae > Triticum > Triticum aestivum. The sequence goes on from NC_057800.1 coordinate 692,751,771, forward strand.
GGGAAGGAGGAGGATTACGAGGGAGGCACGCACCTCCGTGGGTTCCAGCCCACAAGTGCAGAATTATTGGGGTGCGGCACCGAATAATCTTATCCACTAGATTATGATGAACTGACGGCATGTATGTATGCAACTTGGTGGACAGTTCTTCTTGGTCACTGAGAAATAGCAGCAGTTCCAACAAGTTACAAGAACGGTTTCTTTTGCCATCTGTAGTAGGCACACACACACACACACGCGATCGAAATGAGATTTATTTCACAAACCATGCATGCATCCATACATGGTACTACTACTCCCTTAGTTGCACTGAATGCTGCTCCTGTGTGGTCGCAGAGACGACGACTTGCCACAGTTCTGTGTGCAGCAGCAGTAGGTCATGAAGGGGAAGGGGGCGCAGTAGCCCGCGTCGTACCCTTCCGCCCGGCACGGCTTGTTGCAGGTGCCGCGCTTGGCGCACAGCCCCCCGTGCCACGTCTCGCTGATCTCGCCGCAGATGATGTATCCGGCTGCACCCCATCATCATCACCAGTTGCCACGATTAGCCACGAATTATGATCAATCAATCCAAAGAATGAATGAATGAAGAAAAGAAATTATTACTACGTACGAGGGTGCTCAGCAACGGAGTCAGGGATGTCCCGAGCGCAGTTAGCCATGGCGATGATCAGCAGACACACACTCAGCTTCATTAATAAGCTCTTCTTCATCGCCGACCACGCTCCCATGGCCATGCCTATGCCTATGCCTATGCCTATGCTTTGGTTACTCCTCCCCCCCTTCCAATATCCGCATATATAGTCTAGGGGTTCAGATGTGCAATAATGTGTTAGATTTATCCCACCATATAGCTCTTCTCAATTATCTAATAGTTTCCTTATGGCTACAACATTAGCTTTCTCAAATCACACGTTGTCATAGCCAAATTTATTTCATAAGATATCTATGGCTTACGTACTACGTACATCATTCCTTTAGGATATATTCACATGTCCCGTTTCTTGTTTCTTGCAGACTACAAAGACGTGTATGATGTTTGACAAGGTCAAACTTTGTACGATGTATCCCCAGCATTCATCTTATAGGTACGAGATATAATGATATATGTTTGTCGGATAGTGTGGGTAACATCTATCTATCTATCCGTCCGTCCGATGGTCGGTCTGTCTATCTGTGTCTATCTATTCTATCTGTCTATCTATCTATCTATTTATTTATCATTATATACTAAAAGCAAAATACAGTGTCTCATAGAGGTATCACATTAAGTCACTCCATCCAAATTAACCTAATCATTGATTCTTAAATTTGTGGCTAGACTTTCATGCAGAACTATTAGTCATCTAACCATGTCAATGTAATCATCTTCATGATTTATATTGATTACTGTATATACTAAAAGCAAAATACAGAGTATCATTGAGGTACCAAGTTAAGCCACATCATCCAAATTAACTTAGTCATTGGATCTAAATTTATGGTTAGATTTTAATGCAAGATTATTAGTCATCTAACTGTATCGGGGCAAACATGTTCATGATTTGTATTGAGAAGGTTATATTCATATATGGATGTGGTTGATCAGGTGTGGAAACGGATTACCCAAAAGACGTATCTATTTAGTAAAATATAAATCTAATTATATTGTAAAAGAAAAATACAGGGTCTGATAGAGCACTAGTGCAAAACCAGGCTATAGCACCGGTTCGTAAGGCCCTTTAGTGCCGGTTCTGGCACCGGCATTAAAGGGTGGGGACTAAAGCCCCCCCCCCCCTTTAGTACTAGTTCTGCACGAACCGCCGCTAAAGGGCCACCACGTGGCACGAGCCAGCGCCGGGGGCGGGGAGACCTTTAGTACTGGTTGGTAACACCAACCGGTACTAAAAGTTTTGGGGTTTTTTGGGTTCAGGATTTCTTTTTTCCTTTAATTTTGTGTTTTCCATTTAATTCTTTTTCATTTCCTGCTATTTTACAATACTACATATTGTACACGTTATGCATATATATAAATAGAATTTCTCGTAGAACCGATCATATATATATACATACATACATACATACATATCATCGAATGTCTCGCACCATCCATTCACACATACACATGTATACATATACAATTTGGTATATATAATTTCTCCTACATGGAGGCATTACTGCGGTAGCGGGTAATGGTATTCTCCTTTGGAATCTATGACATGGTCGAGCAAAAATCCCGCTATTTCCTCTTAAATTGCTCGTACGCGATCCTCCGATAGGATCTGATCCCGCACCTCATCGAACTTTTAAGAAGAAGATCAATATGCATGCATTAGTTGTGTGATTAGATATCGGTAATGATGTAAAAATTGTGAATCGTGTTCTGGCAAACGTACCCATAGCTGTCTATCAGATGTGCTCCTTTCGGACGTCACCATGAGAATGTTCTCGCAAACGTAGTACACACATAAATCATTCCCCGGAGTCTGCCTCATGGCCTTTACGAGAATAGAATTTCAATCAGATAATAATTAATCAAGCATGATAATTAATGATATTGAAACTAGAATTAAAGAGATGGTAGCTAGCTAGTACTACTTAATTACTTACCTTGGGTCGATACCAAAGCAGCTTTTGTTTCCATTTGCCTGGAACCGTTTTGATGTACTTTTGCCAAGCCCTGCCCGCCGGCAAAGAAAATAAATAAAGGAGTTATTAATTAGTTGATATCAGGAAATGACGAACTAAAGAGGCCGACATATAGTTCAATAATGATCGAAATTACCTGTCAATTATCCCCTTCACGGTTGCGTAGTCACTAGATTCTTGAAGTAGTGAGTCCAGTACTTCAACTTTTCTTTCATCAACTCGAATGTCTAACAAGATCCAGTGGTAACTGCATGTGCATACGTTTGCATGTATAAATTAAGCAGGCATGCGCATAACACTCATCAACTACCATAAACCCTATACACTTATTAATATCTAGCTAGGAATTAAACAAAAACAAAATTTGTAGTATAATACAGTGTGACTCACCGGAAGTTGTAAGGAAGTAGTATATCTACATTGGTATTGAGGCGCTTCAAGAACTCTAGCATTTTTTTATCTACGTCGGCTCGATACCATTCATATGACCATGTGTATTCATTAATGGTATTTGAGTCAATGAACCCAATGCCATAGCGTCCAGCTTTTTTCATTTCATAGATCTTCACCCTGTGCATAATACCAGAAAAAATATAATGAGGATAATTATAGGTAATATAATGATCAACGAGAGCACCACAACTAGCTTCAGACTTAAATTACAGAAAGAAATCACTTACAAACAATAGCAACTGACGATAGATTTTTCAAGTGCGTCTTGATTGAATAACTGAAACAGTTCTGAATACTCAACAGACAGAGCTAGCTGATGGAAGTAATGTTCTTCCTTGACTTTCACCATAAGGGACTCTTGATTGTTAGTCTTGGTAATTTTCATGTATCATTGATGCAATTCATACATTCTCGTTGGGAGCTTCTTGACCTCCTCAGGCTTGACCAAAGGTTCGCCGCGGACATATTTCCGTTTTAGCTCCTCTTTAAAAGTTTCCATGGGCTCCAAGCCCAGGAGTTGTTCTACAGTGCATCCGATCTCTTTAGCATGCCTTATATGGTCGTCGGTTATTACCAGCTGATAGGCGCCGGTACTCGCATGTGTTGGTACAATGAGCGGGAGGATTGATTGCACCGCCTGTTCTCTCAGCCGGGGAACAATTTTCCCGCTATTTTGGCAGCTGCTTGGCTTGAGCTTGAGCTCGACTCCTTCTGTTGTCGTGCTCGATGTGCCTTTCTGATTTGGCGCTCATAGTTTGAGTCAACAGGCTTGGTAGCTGGTTTTCTTGGCATATGAATAAAGTGGTCAAGGATTTCCTCAGGCACTTTCTCCTTTGGCGGCGGTGGCGGTTTCGATCCAAAATGGGCGTCCACTTGGGCCTTCATTATGGCTGCGTTTTGCTCCTCGATCATGTCGTAAGGCCTCTGCGGAAGAGGCGCGAGGCTTGGACCATATTGAAATCGCTTGCCTCCACCTGTACCTCCTGTACTACCTCGACTTGTAGTGCTACGCACCATAGCTCCAGCGGCTCTCTTCCGCTGTTGAGCTGGCGGAGACGGCTGACATGGATGACTTGGAGGAGAAGTGGACTGACACGGTGTCGGACTTGGAGGAGGAGGAGGAGTGGGCTGACGCAGTGCCGGACTCGGAGCAGGAGTGGCCTAACGCGGTGACGGACTTGGAGGAGGAGGAGTGGCCTGACGCGTTGGCGGACTTGAAGGAGCAGGACTGTGCTGAGGCGGTGGCTGATGATCACTTGGAGGAGCGGGAGATTGCTGACGTGGTGGCGGACTTCGAGGAGGAGTCGGCTGACGCGGTGTCGGTTGCCTTGGAAAGATGATGCAATCCTTTCTTCATAGGATGATACGATGTTTGGCCTCTCCCAGTGTGTGCTCCTCGTCACCTCCAGGAATGTCAAGCTCTAGCCCCGAATATTGGTCCACCACTTCATCAACCACGACATGAGCATAGCCAGCTGGAATCGGGTTGCAATGGAAGGTTGCTTCGGGGGAATTTGTATAAGCAACATCGTCTGCCACCTTCATGGATATGTTCTTCATTTTGAAGTGTAGCTCGCAATTAGTGTTCTCCATGATGTCATCCACAGGGTATCTATCCAGCAGCTGTGGCTCGCTTGGGGTGGAACCCACACTGCTTCTCAGCATGGATGGGATGGTGCTATCCAATGCTGGATCATGCGCTAGCTGCTGCCACTGCTGAGACCCCCTTTCTTGGCTAAGTGAGTCGATTTGCTGCTGCTGCCGCTGGAATTGGAGTGCCAACTCCGTGTGCTTTGATTCTAGGCCTTTAAGGTGTTCTACTTCCTGCTTCCTCTGCTCCTCCTCCAGCTTCCTATTCTTCTCCTCCTCCATCTTCCTTCTCGCACGGCTTCTGTAGTCGGCGTTCCAGTCCGCAAACCCCTCATACCACGGAACAACGCCCTTGCCTCGTGTTCTTCCCGGGTGTTCAGGATTTCCCAGGGCGCGCGTAAGCTCATCGTTCTCTCTGTTGGGCGTGAACACCCCAGTTCGAGCCTCTTCTATTGCAATAAGTATCTTATCTTCGACTCCTTTAAGACTTGCCCTCTTCGAAACCTTGCCTGTCTTCGGGTCCAACGCCCCCCATGCACATAGAACCAAGTCCTAACCCTGGGGGCCAACTCTTAGTAACTGGAGTGACCCCTGCATCCACCATCTCTTGCTCAGACTTATCCCACTTAGGCATTGCCACCGCGTAGCCACCTGGCCCCAGCTTATGGAACTGCTCCTTTTTTGCGGCATTGGCCTTGTTTACTCTCGAGCGTTCCTTAGTTAATTCTGATTCCTTGAATTTCACGAAATCAGGCCAGTGCTCTCTTTGCTTCTCTAGTGTTCCTGTGAATTCTGGAGTCTTCTTTCCTCCTTCGACGTACTTGGCTCATATAGTTTTCTTGTGGTTGTTGAATGCAGCTGCCATCTTTCTAAGAGCAGCGGCCTTCACTTTCTGCACATCTGCATCTGTGAAATGATCTGGTAGGGTGAAATGTTCCATGAGAGATTTCCAAAGAGATCTTTTGCTCTGTTGTCGACCCAAGTAAGATATGGGCGTTCCTTTGCTGGCCTTTTCCATTCTTGCATGGAGATCGGGAGTTGGTCCTTCAGAAGAACTCCGCACTGAAGAACGAACTTGTTCACATTCTTCTTAGGCAAGATTGGTTCGCCATCAGTTTTGATGGCATCGATGTTGTACTTTACGCCCTGCTTCAACTTTTTGCCCGGGCCTCGCACTGTCCTGCCTGTAGAAGATTTGCTCAATCCGGAGGGCTGAAAGAAGAAAGATCGATTGGTTAATATATCTTCAAATCATTTAAAACATGTGATGATCATGAAATGCCTGCTTATATAAATATACCTCGCCGGTCTCTGTTCTAATTTCAAGATCAACATTTTCTTCGTCATCATAATCATAGTTCTGGACTTCATCAATTCGGTCGTCACGATTGAATATCATATCACCCTCCCCGGTATTGTTCAGATATTGGGAGCTGTCATCTTCTTCATTCTGATCATCTGGCCGGCCAGGGGAGCGTATGATCTTGAACATGGCCTCTTCTCCTTCTCTGCCGATATTGTCCGCCATAGCTTTATTTAACTAATCCAGAAGAAATATAAAACAATTTAGTATTAAAATTACAATGCATGCATGCAATCAACAATAAGGATTCATCGTCTCGAATTTTATCGAATAATATATATATATATATATATATATATATATATATATATAAAATCTCGAATACATCGTCTGGAATAATATATATAATCTCGGATACATCATCTCGAATATTATATATCGAATACATTACTAGCTAGCTAATAAAGATCGAATACTACAGAATAATCTAGTTCACTCGCGGTTGCTGAGGTGCAGGCGGTGGACACCCAAAGAGAAGGAACCATCACAGGATCATAGCTCGGGTGAGATCCCCGAAGAACCTGCCAGGTATTGGAGAACCCGACGTCCATAGCATCCATGTAGTGACTGACGTGCTCGTCCTCCTCCCTGACACTGCGACGTACCACCTCCGGCGGGGCTGGCTCCCTCCGCACCGAAAGTGGCCCACGCGAACGCCACCAAAGGAAATCAGGGTCGACGACGGGACCCAGGGCCGAGTTCCTCACCAAGCGGTGCGCCCCTGAAGGTAGCACCTCTCAGTGCCAGCCCGGCGGAGCCCAATCCCGGACATGGGTCCTTTGAAGCAGGACGTCGTCGCGAACGGGTCGACGGCGAGGATGCGGACTGGGCATCATTAACGTCGATAACAAATTCTTATGGAAATATTCCTATATATGCAATGTCATTTTATTAGGAAATTTTGAGCAACCTTTTCCTATGCAACTTCTCCTAGTCCTTCGTCTAACAAATATATATATGGTCAACTTTTTCCTATGCAACTTTTTTATATGCATTTTTTTCTATACTAGGATATACAACATTGTATAAAATTTAAAACAGAAAAAGAAACACTAATTAAGCATCTAACACTAAAAACAGAAAAAGCAACTTCTATACATCCATTAAAAAACAGAAAACAACATTATATACAAAAATTCCATACTAATTAAACACTAATTATATCCATCTAACATGCATTCATACATATATACTATTGAAAAAATAATAATCTAAAACATCTAAACTAATTAAACATACAAAAATACATATATACTAATTAACTTAAGAAAATGTTTGGGTGTGTTCATCATGCATGTGTGTGTGTCGGCTCCAGGAGGGGCGGCCATGGTGGCCGGGGGCGAGGGAGAGGGGGGAGAGCTCACAACGGGGCCACGACGACGGCGAGGCGAGGCGACGAGGGTGGAGACGGGGGGCGGCGACGTGCCGGGGCGCGACATATGGGGGCAGCAACGTGGGGACGGCGTGACGGGGACGGGCCGGGGGCGACGACGGAGACGAGGGCGGCGACGGGGGCGGGGGCGGCGACGGGGGCGACGCGGGACGGGGGCGGCGACGGCGTCGATCGAGCGGGGCAGGCGGTGCGTCGTCGATGGAGAAACATAGGGAGAATGAAATTTTTTCAAATGTTGTTTATATTGGTGGGACCTTTAGTCCCGGTTGGTGGCTCCAACCGGGACTAAAGGTCAAATTTTGCCAGGCCAAGCGGCGGGAACGACACCCCTTTAGTACCGGGTGGTGGCTCCAACCGACACTAAAGACCCCCCCCCTTTAGTACCGGTTGGAGCCAAGACCCAGTACTAAAGGGGGTGAGCTTGCACAGGTGCGGTGCGGCAAGTTTAGTCCCACCTCGCTAGTTGAGGAGCCCCAAGACCTGTTTATAAGCCCCAGCGCGGGCACTACATTGAGCTCCTCTCTAATGCATGCCTTCTGGGCCTAACTGTTCTACTCTGCCCTGTGGGGCCTACTGGGGTTGTGGGCCTGCGTCCTGGCCCAACTACAGGTTGGGTTTCTAGTCGTATGCAGGCCCCTCTGGCCAAGTAGGTGGGCTTTTTAATTTAGTTTTTTTTTTCTATTTTCTGCTTTATGTAAATTCTTTTATTTATTTCTGAGTTGTTTTTTTGCTGTATTTAGAGTTTCTTTGTGAATATTTTTGCTTTAGGTACAAAAAATTATAAACTTTCTGTTAGTGCGAGTAGTTTTCAAATTTGAATAGTTTAAATTTGAATTATTTGAATTTTTTGTGAATAACTAAACTTTAAAAATAGATTTTTCAATGATTCTTTTTTCTTATGTTTAATATTAGTGTGTTTTATCATTATATTTAATTTGGTAATACTTAGGTTATTTACAAAATGAGATGCTTTTGTAACAGATGAGTTTTCGTCCGAAACCCTGATACTTCGAAAGAGATTGTCCATTTTGTACACGAAGTGCATCTAATATTTTGCTGTAACCCTCTCTAGTTTTTTGTACATGCTATGTGGGTGAAATGATGATACCATGCCAACTTTAAACCTTTTCAGAGTTCATTTATAGTGCTTTTCAATTTCAGGGTCATTTAGCTCAAAAAATTTAGTAAATGCATGAAAAATAGCAAATGATGTCAGAAAGGTACATGTTTGTCCGAAGCACAAAAGTACACGTTTCAAGTGCCAAAACACATAAACACCCTAATTATTACAAACATATACAAGTCTGGAAACTCACTAGAGAAGAAAGTGATGACAGTGAAGCCGACCACATCCGAGAGTGGGATCTTTGTGCCGTGTGAAACTTTTTCTTCGCGTGTGTCCCTTTGCGCCGTAACCATGGACAATCTTCATCATTTAACTGGATGGTCGAGTCAATATTCACTCTGAATGGAGCATTTTCATCAAACTTTTCATAATCTTCTGATATGTCTGTCTTGTCATCCACTCCCATGATGTTTCTTTTCCCTGAAAGAACTATGTGGCGTTTTGGCTCATCGTATGATGTATTCGATTCCTTATCTTTTCTTTTTCTCGGCTTGGTAGACATGTCCTTCACATAGAAAACCTGCGCCACATCATTGGCTTGGACGAATGGTTCATCTGCGTACGCAAGATTGTTGAGATCCACTGTTATCATTCCGTACTGCGGGTCTTCCGTTACCCCGCCTCATGTCATATTGACCCATTTGCACCGAAACAAAGGGACGTTCAAACCACGTCCATAGTCAAGTTCCCATATGTCCTCTATGTAACCATAATATGTGTCCTTTCCCGCCTTGGTTGCTGCATCAAAGCGGACACCACTGTTTTGGTTGGTGCTCTTCTTATCTTGGGCGATCATGTAAAATGTATTCCCATTTATCTCGTACCCTTTGAAAGTCATTATATTCGAAGATGGTAACTTGGACAACAAGTACATGTCATCTTCAATAGCGGCATCATGCATGGCACGTGTCTGCAACCAACCGGCGAAAGTCCCCGTTTGTTCATGTGTAATCCAGTCGTCAGACTGCTCTGGGTGTTTGGAGCGTAGAAAATTCTTGTGTTTCTCCATATACGGAGCCACCAAGGCGGAATTCTGTAGAACTGTGTAGTGTGCTTGAGTGAGAGAATGCCCGTCCATACATATTATTTGATTCCGTCCTAGCATGCCTTTTCCACCCAGTCTGCCCTTACATCGCGATTCAGGAAGACCAATCGGCTTAAGGTAAGGAATAAAGTCAATACAAAACTCAATGACCTCCTCATTTTCATGGCCCTTGGAGATGCTTCCTTATGGCCTAGCATGGTTATGAACATATTTCTTTAAGACTCCCGTGAACCTCTCAAAGGGGAACATATTGTATAGAAATACAGGACCAAGAACGTTAATATCTTTGCATAGGTGAACTAGGACATGCGTCATGATGTTGAAGAAGGATGGTGGGAACACCAACTCGAAACTGACAAGACATTGCACCAAATCATTCTCTAACCTTGGTATGATTTCTGGATCGATTACCTTCTAAGAGATTGCATTAAGGAATGCACATAGGGCGTGTTTGGTTGTAGTCTTGAACAGTGCTCGCGTTGCATACACATCTCAACCCATCCTGGCTCTGAAAAAACAGCCTCATATGCGACATCTGCGAGTTGTTTGGTTGCCTGCATATGGACTTCCTGCATTAGGGGATCAACTTTGGCATGTTGTTTGGTTACCTGCATTGTCTTGGCGCATGCAACTACACGATGTTTGGTTGCCCGCATGAGGTATGATTAAGAGCTAGCACTTGCACTTAGCACACAGGGTTGAGAGCTAGCAGAGGAAGGGGGAGAAGAAATGCAGTGTGCGTCGGACCATGGCGACTGCGGTGGATAGTGGTCGCGGCGTCGTGTCCGACATGATGAGCATGGAGTCGTGGACGAGCGACCCCGTTGATGGAGCTATGTACCTAGGGTAGGGTCACGGACCTATCCTAACTGCCCTACCCTAGGACATCTTTAGAAGAAATCACCTTTCAATCGACTTGGAGGTGTTCCACTCGACAGACTCGAAGACACTCGACCAAGAAGCAATCACTCGACCAAGATCCAACCACTCGACGGCCAGAAGACCTAAAGTCACTCCGCACGCTAACGGTCAGTCATTAAGTAGCTTTTATGGTCATCATAACACTTTATTACTAGCGTTATCAGTAACGCCCTGCCTTAATGTACATTGAACCCTTCGTAACGTGGGCTGGCCGGGGTCCTGGCGCACTCTATGTAAGCCACCCCCCTCCTCCGAGACAAGGGTTCGCACCTCTGTAACTCATACCCACATAATCCAGTCGACCGCCTCCGGGCTCTGAGATGTAGGGCTATTACTTCCTCCGAGAAGGGCCTGAACTCGTAAACCTTGCGTCCTTACAACTTCTCCATAGCTAAGATCTTGCCTCTCCATACTTACCCCACTACACTACTGTCAGACTTAGGACCACGACAGTTGGCGCCAACCGTGGGGCAGGTGTTTTAGCGTTTTGTTGGAGGAGTTGCGATCTTTTCCGACCCGAATCATCATGGTTTTCGACGGAGTTTTGGTGGAGGGCCGCGAGATCCGTCTTGGCGCGCTCACGTTCATCGCCGACGACTCTGCCTGGCTTCAGGAGGCTCCGCTCGACGTGGACGCACTCCCTGTCCGTGGGGCAATGCACTTTAGCGCGTGCGTCCGCGGCGTTCTCCTGCGGCAACCATCGACCCCCTACCGGTCGGCTCCTGTGTTGTCCTCCCTCCCCGTTTCCCGCCGGCGCAAGCGCTCTGGTCGGTCGAGACTTCAGCGGTGGGCGAGAAACGCGGTGGCCCATCAGTCGGCCACCCCTCAAGTCACGGCGATCGAGCCCGACGAATCCCTCTACGGCCTGTTCGACTGGCTCCGAAGAGACTGCATCCGAGTGCGACAGCAGCGATCTGACGGCGGAGGTTCTGATGGTCGATGGACCACCCAGTCCTCCCGTTTTACCCGCACTGAAGGAGGCGCGGGAGGAGGCGACCCGTCGCGTCCCCGTGAGGAGTATCTTCCCGAGCCTCTCAGGTCGCTGCAGAGGGAAGAACTTCGCCGCTGGAACATGGATGCGCTGCACACTCCTATCGTTGGAGAAACCCCCGAGGCTCGCGCCTTGGAGGACGCACGCCTGGCAAACTTGGCCGAGCGCACTCGACTGGAGAACCTCCAGCGAGCACTCGACGAGCGTGCGCGACAACGGGTTCCCGAATCCAGTCGACGTCAGCTCTTCCCGCCCCCGCAGGTATATCGGACTCCGATTCAGAATCTAGCAGCTGCGGCCCGTATAGTGGAGTCGATTCAGCCTTCCCAGTCGGAGGCTGGCAGAGGCTTGCTGCAGATCAGAGCGTTACTCCGAGCAGCAGGAGATCAGAATTCCGCTGTTTCTCAGTCGCGGAACAGAATTCACAGCAGATCCGTTGCCGCGGACACAGTCCAGTCGGCTCACATCCCGAGATCGCCCCCGAGGCGTGAGGGATGTGGAGACCGGTGTGACCAGTATGGGAACCATGAGCAGTATGATCACCGAGTCGATCATGACGGTCGACGTCGAGTGCCCACGCCTCCCCCGAGGAGCGGGTCGTATGTGCCTCGCCAGCAGGATGACAGACGCCCTCATAGTGGTGGGCGAAGGATTCCAGTCGACCCCAGAGGGCCAGGCTTGGACGCGAGTTCCATCCTCGTCCAAGGTCTGGTCGACAGGAACAGAGCTCACCGAGAAGGTCACGACAGAGATGCGCCTGCCAGCAGCAGAGTACATGTTTCGGGGCCAGAGTGCTTTAGTAGAGCCACCAGGGCTGCTGTGATTCCTCCCAATTTTAGGTTGGCGACTGGAGTCAGTAAGTTCACTGGCGAGTCCAAGCCCGATACTTGGCTTGAGGACTACCGAGTGGCCGTCCAGATTGGCGGCGACAATGATGAAGTGGCCATGAAGCACCTGCCTCTCATGTTGGAGGGCTCGGCCAGAGCGTGGCTAAACCAGTTAGCGCCTAGCAGCATTTACACTTGGGAAGATCTCTCCTGAGTGTTCGTCACCACATTTGAAGGCACATGCAAGCGACCGGCAGGACTGACGGAACTGCGGTCTTGTGTGCAAAAGCCGAATGAAACTTTGAGGGATTACATCCAGAGATGGATCACATTACATCACTCGGTGGAGAATGTGCCTGACTACCAAGCAGTTTGTGCCTTCAAGGAAGGCGTCAAGTACAGAGAACTGAATCTGAAATTCGGTCGAACCGGAGATATGTCCCTGAATCGGATGATGGAGATTGCCACCAAGTACGCTAATGGTGAAGACGAGGATCGACTCAGGAGCGGCAAGCTCAAGTCAGTCGCCCAAGAAACCGGAGGCAATTCCAATTGGAAACAGAAGCGGAAAGCCGAGCCAGCGGCTCCCGGGGAAGCCTTAGCTTTGGCCCAAGGAAAGTCTAAAGGGAAACCTAAAGGGCCTTGGAACCCCAAAAAGGTTAAAGATTAGGAGGGAAATGATGTGTTGGACTTACCATGTCTCGTCCACACAAACAAAGATGAAGAGGGTAATTTTATTTACCCGAAACATACCACTCGGCAGTGTCGACTCTTGATCCAGCAGTTCCAGGGCAAGCAACCCAAGGGTAAGGAAAAGTAGTCAGACAAGGTCGAGGACAAAGAAGACAGTGATGACGGATACCCTCAAGTCAATTCCACCCTGATGATTTTTGCTGATGTTGAGAGCAAAAGTCGACTGAAAGTTATTAACTGAGAGGTGAATATGGTCGCTCCGGCGACACCTAGTTACCTGAAATGGTCTCAGACTGCCATAACATTCGACCAGTCCGACCACCCAACGCACATCGCCACCCTTGGGAGGCAAGCTTTGGTGGTCCACCCAGTTGTTGAAGGCACTCGACTGACCAAAGTCCTGATGGATGGTGGCAGTGGTTTGAACATATTATACGCTGAGACGTTGAAGGGGATGGGCATTCCGATGTCCAGACTCAGTGCCAGCAACATGAGTTTCCATGGAGTCATTCCTGGGAAGAAGGCTGAATCACTCGGCCAGATTGCTCTTGATGTGGTTTTCGGTGATTCCAAGAATTACCGCAAAGAAAAGTTGACATTTGAAGTTGTAGACTTCCAGAGTGCCTATCACGCTATTTTGGGCAGGCCGGCTTATGCACGCTTCATGGCCCGACCATGTTACGTGTATCTCAAATTGAAGATGCCTGGCCCCAAAGGTGTGATCACCATTACGGGCAATCGGAAGAAAGCCGACGCACATATGGCAGTGGTGGAGTTGCAGGAATACCAGAAGACTGTAGACCCAAGTGATCTGTTACGAGCCACGAAGCCCGCTATAGAGTCAGCTTTCCAGTCGACTGGTGACACGAAGACAGCTCACATCCACCCGACCGACCCCAGCGCCGCCCCGACTCATATCTCGACAACACTCGACTCCAAATAGGAAGAAGCGCTCATCCAGTTCCTCCGTGAGAACTAGGACATCTTCGCATGGAAGCCTTCTGACATGCCAGGTGTTCCCAGGGAGCAGGCTGAGCATCGCCTGAGAGTTGACTCAAAAGTAAAACCTGTCAAGGAACATCTTCGACGGTCCGCCGTCCAAAAGAGAAAAGCTATTGTTGAGGAGGTGGCTCGGCTCTTAGCAGCGGAGTTCATCTGAGAAATCTACCACTCCGAGTGGCTCGCCAATGTTGTCATGGTCCCCAAGAAGGACAAGTCACTTCACATGTGCATTGACTTTAAACATATCAATCGGGCCTGCCCGAAAGATCATTTTCCCCTCCCCCGCATCGACCAAATAGTCGACTCGACTGCGGGATGTGAGCGACTGTCTTTCTTAGACGCCTATTCCGGGTACCATCAGATCCGTCTGTATGGACCTGACGAGATCAAGACAGCTTTCATCACTCCATTCAGGTGCTTCTGTTATGTTACCATGCCATTCGGCCTCAAGAATGCCGGAGCCACATTCACGAGGATGATTCAGAAGTGTTTACTCACTCAAATCAGTCAGAACGTGGAAGCACACATGGATGATATTGTAGTCAAGTCACGGAAGGGTTCCGACCTGCTGACTGACCTTGCTGAAACCTTTGCCAACCTCAGGAGGTATGATATCAAGCTTAATCCATCAAAGTGTACATTTGGAGTCCCTGGCGGAAAGTTACTCGGTTTTCTCGTTTCCGAACGAGGAATCAACGCCAATCCAGAAAAAGTTGGCACTATACTCCGAATGAAAAGCCCTGTGCGAGTGCACGACGTCCAGAAGCTTACTGGTTGCTTGGCCGCCCTAAGTCGATTCATATCTCGTCTCGGTGAAAAGGCATTGCCTCTTTACCGATTGATGAAGAAGTCCGACAAGTTCGAGTGGACTCCTGAAGCTGATGCAGCGTTTGCAGAGCTCAAAGCTCTACTCTCCACCCAGCCGGTGCTTGCTGCCCCAATCAGCAAGGAGCCTTTGCTGCTTTACATTGCAGCCACAGGACAAGTCGTCAGTACGGTACTTACGGTCGAGCGGGAAGAAGAAGGGAAAACCTTCAAAGTTCAGCGCCCAGTATATTATATTTCTGAAGTCTTGACCCCATCGAAGCAAAGATATCCTCACTATCAGAAGCTTGTATATGGGATTTATATGACCACAAAGAAAGTTGCTCACTACTTCTCTGATCATTCCATTACAGTCGTCAGCGATGCTCCATTGTCAGAGATCCTGCATAACAGGGATGCAACTGGTCGAGTGGCAAAATGGGCGATTGAACTCCTTCCCCTAGATATCAAGTTTGAGGCAAAGAAAGCTATCAAGTCCCAGGCAATCACAGATTTCATCGCCGAGTGGATTGAACAGCAGCTGCCGACCCAGATTCACTCGGAGCATTGGACTATGTTCTTCGACGGCTCCAAGATGCTGAGTGGTTCCGGTGCCGGAGTGGTGTTGGTCTCCCCCAGAGGAGATAAACTCAGATATGTTCTCCAAATCCACTTTGATTCCTCCAATAACGAGGCAGAATACGAAGCACTTTTATATGGGTTGCGCATGGCCATCTCACTCGGTGTCCGTCGCCTCATGGTCTATGGCGACTCAGATTTGGTGGTTAATCAGGTGATGAAGGAATGGGATGTCAGAAGTCCAGCCATGACTGGTTATTGCAATGCAGTGAGAAAGCTGGAGAAGAAATTCGAGGGGTTAGAGCTTCATCACATACCCCGACTGAAAAATCAAGCAGCTGATGATTTGGCAAAGATAGGTTCCAAAAGAGAAGCCATTCCCAGCAATGTGTTTTTGGAACACATCCACACACCATCAGTCCAGGAGGATCCCTTCACTGAAGAGGCCCCGCAGCCAAAGAGTGCCACGGATCCGACTGAAGTTGAAATTCCAGCCGTGGTCGATCTGATCATGGAAGTGTTGGTTATCACGCCCGCCTGGACAAAACCGTATATCGCGTACATCCTAAGGAAAGAACTCCCAGAAGACGAAGAAGAGGCTCGACAGATCATCCGTCGATCCAAGGCCTTTATAGTCATAAAGGGACAGTTATATAGAGAAAGCGCGACTGGGGTCGGCCAGAAGTGTATCACACTAGAAGAAGGTCAGATGATCCTTAACGATATCCACTCGGGGACCTGTGGTCATCATGCGTCCTCTCGGACCATTGTGGCTAAAGCATACCGAGCGGGGTTCTACTGGCCAGGGGCCAATGAGATGGCAAAAGAGATAGTCGACAAATGTGAAGGATGTCAGTATTACTCCAATATGCCGCACAAGCCCGCGTCAGCCCTGAAAACCATTCCACTCATCTGGCCCTTCGCTGTTTGGGGGTTGGACATGGTTGGACCACTGAGAACAGGCAGGAGCGGCTTCACTCATGTGCTGGTAGCAGTCGACAAGTTCACCAAATGGATTGAAGCCAAGCCTATCAAGAATCTCGATGCTTGCACCGCTATCAGCTTCATCAGAGAGTTGATAATCAGATATGGAGTTCCGCACAGTATCATCACGGACAACGGGTCAAACTTCGATTCCGACAAGTTCAGGGCCTTTTGCGCCTCTCAGGGCACTCGGGTTGACTATGCTTCGGTCGCTCACCCCCAGTCGAATGGTCAAGCAGAAAGGCAAACGGCCTAATTCTTAAAGGACCAAAACCCCGATTGATGCGCGATCTCAAGCACGCAACAGGTGCATGGGTCGACGAGCTCCCATCAGTCCTTTGGGGATTGAGGACAACCCCGAATCGATCGACCGGAAGAACCCCATTCTTTCTAGTCTACGGAGCCGAGGCAGTCTTACCGAGTGACCTGCTTCACAATGCTCCCTGAGTCGAGCTCTACTCTGAAGATGAAGCAGAACAAGCCCGACAAGACGCAGTCGACCTCCTAGAAGAAGAAAGAGAAATGGCCTTGATTCGATCGACCATCTATCAGAAAGACTTGCGTCGATTCCATGCCAGAAACGTGAAGAGCCGAGCCTTCCAAGAAGGAGACTTAGTCCTCCGAGTGGATCAGCAGAAACCACACAAGCTCGCTCCTACTTGGGAAGGCCCCTTCATAGTCACCAGGATCCTCCACAATGGAGCATACCACCTCTACAATATCGATCGCCAGATTGATGAGCCACGAGCTTGGAATGCGGAGCTACTCCGCCCCTTTTATACTTGAATTCTCACTCGGATGAGATGTAATAAGAAAAACTCCTATAGTTTATTTATCAAAGACAAGAGCGTTATAATTTTCCCAGTGATTATTATTGTTTTTGTTTGTGTAAGAAATCCCCCAGTGGGTGACTTAGCTTTCAATCTGCTTCGCCTAAGTTTGTAAAAATAGTTTCCTACCGAGTGGCGAGCCAGCCTCCCACTCGGGGGCTTAGCTGCGAATCCGTTTCGCCTAAGTTTGAAAAATCCTACCGAGTGGAGAGCAATCCTCCCACTCAGAGGCTTAGCTGCAGTCCAGTACTCGCCTAAGTTCTCCCACTTAGAGACTTAGCTGCAGTCAGGCACTCACCTAAGTTTGAAAAATCCTACGAGTGGAGAGCAATCCTCCCACTCGGGGGCTTAGCTGTAGTCCAGTACTCGCCTAAGTTCTTCCCCTTAGAGACTTAGCTGCAGAATCAGGCAGCCCGCCTAAGTTTGAAAATCCTACACCGAGTAGAGAGGCAATCCTCCCACCGGGGGCTTAGCTGCAAGTCCAGTACTCGCCTAAGTTCTCCCCACTTAGAGATTAGCTGCAGTCAGGCACTCGCCTAAGTTTGAAAAAATCCTACCGAGTGGAGAAGAATCCTCCCACTCGGGCTTAGCTCAGTCCAGTTACTCGCACTAGGTTCTCCCACTTAGAGACTTAGCTGCAGTCAGGCACTCGCCTAAGTTTGAAAAATCCTACCAAGGTGGAGAGCAATCCTCCCCACTCGGGGCTTAGCTGCAGTCCAGTACTCGCCTAAGTTCTCCCACTTTAGAGACTTAGCTGCAGTCAGGCACTCGCCTAAGTTTGAAAAATCCTACCGAGTGGAGAGCAATCCTCCCACTCGGGGGCTTAGTAGCAGTCCAGTACTCGCCTAAGTTCTCCCACTTAGAGACTTAGCTGCAGTCAGGCACTCGCCTAAGTTTGAAAAATCCTACCGAGTGGAGAGCAATCCTCCCACTCGGGGGCTTAGCTCTAGTCCAGTACTCGCCTAAGTTCTCCCACTTAGAGACTTAGCTGCAGTCAGGCACTCACCTAAGTTTGAAAAATCCTACCGAGTGGAGAGCAATCCTCCCACTTGGGGGCTTAGCAGCAGTCCAGTACTCGCCTAAGTTCTCCCACTTAGAGACTTAGCTGCAGTCAGACACTCGCCTAAGTTTGAAAAATCCTACCGAGTGGAGAGCAATCCTCCCACTCGGGGGCTTAGATGCAGTCCAGTACTCGCCTAAGTTCTCTCACTAGAAGACTTAGCTGCAGTCCGGCACTCGCCTAAGTTTGAAAAAATCCTACCGAGTGGAGAGCAATCCTCCCACTCGGGGGCTTAGCTGCAGTCCAGTACTCGCCTAAGTATGAAACACATCTCAATCCTCAAGGACGACGAGGGGCAGGTCGACTGCCACCTTCTCCTGGAGAGCTTCGGCACAAATACAATGTGCGCTCCGTCCCACTCTGCAGTAACAGGGTGTGGGTCGACCACCACCTTCTCCTGGAGAGCTTCGCCACAAATACAATGTGCGCTCCGTCCCACTCTACAGTAACAGGGTGTGGGTCGACCGCCGCCTTCCCCTGGGGAGCTTCGCCACAAACACAAGACAGCCTTCGGGGCTGGGCTGCGAGTATGGAAAGTTGTCTCGAATGAAGAATGGGTTCACTCGGCAGGAGATTCATAAAGATATTCAACAGTAAACCAAGTTCAAATAAATCCTAAAAGTTCTGGATCACAGATCAAAGTACTCGGGCATGCAGCCCGAAAAAGTTTAACGGTTACAAAAACCACTCGGCATTCCGAGGCAAATTTAAGGTGGGACATAAGAGTTTGTTCACTCCGCGGGAGGAGGGCTGGCAGGCTCGACGAACTCATCCAGGTCGACGCCATTGGCAATCCGAGTGGCGGCAGCTATGAAAGTCTCCATGAAAGTTCGGAAGTCGTGCTTCTGGGTGTTGGTGACCTTGATTGCAGCCAGCTTGTCTTGTCACACCTCCTTGCAGTGGACACGAACCAAGGACAGAGCCACATCAGCGCCACACCGAGCAGAAGACTTCTTCCACTCCTGCACTCGGTCAGGGATTCCGTTAAGTCGAGTCATCAGAGACTCAAGATCGTTTTGGAGCGTAGCCTCTGGCCAAAGTGCTAGGTCGATTTGTGACATGGCGACCTTCAGACGAGCCAGGTAATCCACGGCACCGTCGATGCGAGATTCCAGTCGGAGCAGATTCATGGCAGTTTCATCTTTCACAGGAGAGTTGCTTGGATCCAAACCTGGTTCGATCCGCCCAGTCTCCTCTTCAAAGTTCTGGCAAAACTCTGCATTCACGATCCAAGGATAAGTCAATTTTCATACACCGAGTCGACAAAAAAAAATCAGTCGGAACAGAATGTGCACCTTCAAGCTTGATGTACAACTTCTTGGCAAGACTCCTCATATAGCTCTCCAGGACATCCCTCCTGCGAGCAATGCCTTCCATTTTCTCGCCTTGAATGAGATTCGCCTTCTTCCAGCGCGAGCACTCCTTGTTGGAGTCATTCAGAGCAGCCTTCAGCCTGGTATTCTCTTCTTCCAACTGGCCGACTGAAGCCAGCTTCTGTTCGGCCAAAGCGGTCCTGTCATCAGCCTCCTTCTGGGCAGCAGCCAAATCCTGATCCTTTTTCTCCAAAGCTTCCCTTTGTTTTTCTGCAAAGAAATGATGATTGATTCAGAAATAGCAGAAGGATGCTCGAGCCGAAAACTGACCAGTCGACAAACTTGTCTTACCAGCGGCGCCGTCTCTGACCGTCTGCAGTTCTGTCCTGGCCAGCTCCAAGTCAAGTTTCAGTTGAATCTGCTGCCTCTCCAAATCAGTGAAGCGAGCTCCAAGATCACAAGATTTCTGAAATCAAAGGGGAGAAATTATTCCACAGCAAAAAACTTCAAAGACATTAAGTGCTAAGACTACGGTCGACTGCCCGCAGTCCACCATAGTCTCGGGGACTACACCCAGTGGGTGCACTTTGCGTGCCCCCGCCGGTTCTGATTCCACTTGCCGGTCCGCCGGAGTCGAGTTCAAAAAAAAAAGAAAAAAAGAGAGACAAAGTAGAACTTAGACCACAGTCGACTGCCAGCAGTCGACCGCGGTCTCTAGGACTACACCCAGTGGGTGCACTTTACGTGACCCCACCGGTTCTGATTCCACTCGACCGGATCGAGTGGAAGAAACAAACTACCAGTTCAGTTTTTACTCGACAAAATACAAAGACTACATTCGACTGCCAGCAATCCACCGTAGCCTCGGGGACTACACCCAGTGGGTGCACTCAGCGTGCCCCCACTAGTCCAAAACTTCAATCGACGCACCCATTGGGTGTACAGATGCAAAGATTTTTGAAAAGAATCTTCAGATAGCTGACTAACCTGAACGTTGCTCTGGAGAGCCGAGCCGGCATCATAGGCGGCTTGGCTGGCGTCCCGCACCGTCTTCATCTTCTCCATCATAATGCCCGCCTGGCGTATGGCTTCCCTAGCAGCATTCACCTCGTCCTCTGGGACATGATGAGTCGCAAAAACTGAAGGCGGGTCGACAGGGGCCTGAGCAGCCGACGAAGAAGGCAAGGCACTCGACAGGGGCTCGGCGAAGGTAACAGAACCCCGATTGACGTCACCAGTGTCCTGAACGACTGGTTCCGCCCTCGGTGTCGACTGTGGCGCCTCGCTTGCAGGAGCTCGCCTATTCTTCCTTGTCAAAGGCCTCTCGGGCTCTTCATCATCATTAGGGAGGTCAATAATGTTGGGAGCTGTGCAAAGTTCAATTGCAAAAATCACGTCACCCAATGGTGCGCATTGCAGTTGAATCGACTGAACAAAGACAGTATGGCAGAATTCATACCCGGATTAGAAGTGACCGCATCCTCCATCACCTCATCATCATCCCTGTAAGCTGAGGTCCCGGAAGTGGCAGCACTGACAATTCCAAAGTTTGTCCAGTTAAAACAAGAAAAACAAACAGCGCGGAGCGTTGAGTGAATACAAGGAGAGACACTCACACGGAGGCGACAGGGATATCGATCTTGATCTTCGGCAGCGCCTTCCGAGTCTTCGGTTCTGCAACTTTGGGGTGCTTTGGCGCCTTCTTAGTCGTGGTTGGTGAAGAGATCCGAGGACGCTTCAAAGATTGACCAGCCTGAGCAGTTGCCTTGTCGCGGGCATTCGGCCGATCCTGGTCAAGCTTGGATCGTCTCTCTATGCGAGGAGGCGACTCGACTTCTTCCCCATCACTTGAGTCGTCGCTTCCTCCATCCCCTTCACCATCGGAAGTCCACTCACCTCTTTCGCCACCGCTCGCCTCACCTTCCAGAGCTTGCTCTTGCGCCCCGTTGGGCATCGAATACATTTCAATAATGGTCTGAAAGAAAGCAGGGAGGACAAAGTCAGTCGACGCAATACAAACAGCTACGCAAGTGAATTCAGATTACAAGCAAAGACTCAGAATCAGACCTGCTCTGGTGCACGCGACTGGTCGAATGGGGGAACTCTCCTGGCTCCTCTGGGATTGTCCTTGTTCCCGGTAATGCTCGACAGCCACTTCTCCAGTGTGTCGTCGTCGACCTCCTCCGGGTGGATCCGAGTGGAGTCTTCTAGACCCCAATACATCCACATCGGATGGTCTCGGGCTTGGAGAGGCTGGATGCGCCGCTGAAGGAAGACCTCCAAGAGATCCATACCAGTGACCCCGTCACGAATGAGCTGGACCACTTGGTTGACCAACACCTTCACGTGCGCCTTCTCCTCCAGGAGCACCTTCAAAGGGGAGGGTTTTTCCACTCGATCCATGGTAAAGGGAGGGAGGCCAGTCGATTGCCCTGGCGTTGGCTGGTCTTTACAATAGAACTAGGTCGACTGCCATCCGCGAACTAAGCCGGGAAGAATCATGGCTGGAAAGGAGCTTTTTCCCCTCGTCTGGATGCCAAGACCCTCACACATCTGGATCACTTGGGTCCTCTCGTCACTCGGATTAGCCTTTTTCACTATCTGGGAGCGACAAGTGAAAATATGCTTGAAAAGACCCCAGTGAGGCCGACAACCCAGGAAGTTCTCACACAAGGAAATGAACGCATCAAGATAAACGATTGAGTTGGGGGTAAAATGGTGGAGTTGAGCCCCAAAGAAGTTCAGAAACCCTCGGAAGAAAGGATGAGGAGGCAAAGAAAACCCACGGTCGAAGTGGGTGGCAAGAAGAACGCGCTCGCCCTCCCGGGGTTGCGGCTCGGATTCCTTCCCCGGAAGCCGTGCCGAGTCGTAGGGGATCAGCCCTCCCTCGGCCAGGTCGTCGAGGTCTTCTTGGGAGATCCTCGAGTGGATCCAGTCGCCCTGGATCCAACCCTTCGGCAGGCCAGTCCACGAGGAAGATCCACCCCGGCTCGTCGCCTTCCCCTTTGACCTCGCCGTCGCCTTCTTTGCCCGCTCCAGAGCCGCTGTCTTCTCCTTCACCATTGTCGCCGACGAGACGCGTGCGGTGCGGTGGCACTGGGGCGAGAGCGAGCGCAGTGGAGAGGCGTGAGGAGGAGAAGAGGTAATGGGGCGCACTGTTCGGGAGACTCCGGTCCAACGCCTTATATGAGGCCGCTTCCGAGTGGCTGACAGGTAGGCCTAGATGGCTCTGTCAAATCTCGTAATGACCGCGCGAGCGATACGTGGCGAAAAAGGTGGCGCGGGGATCGAGGCAGCTCCTCTCTATCCCATCCGATTACTGGGGCCTCCCCCATCCCACGCGCTTCCCAAAATTCGGATCCCACGAAATTCGCGGGCAGCAAACAACTTGTCAGACCAAAGATCTCCTCCGCACCGTCACTTGGAGCCTTACAAGTAAAGAAACTCACTCGACAAAGAATTAAGAATGGATCAAGGCGACTGAAAAGGAAGTTGCTGTCCTCATCAGGTCCGTTGATCCGAAACAAGATATGCTCACGGCATGGAAAACGAGTCGGAGAAGTCCTCAACTCCTTCCCCACTCAAACCTCGATCCATTTGGGGGCTAATGATGGAGCTATGTACCTAGGGTAGGGTCACGGACCTGTCCTAACCGCCCTACCCTAGGACATCTCTAGAAGAAATCACCTTTCAATCGACTTGGAGGTGTTCCACTCGATAGACTCGAAGACACTCGACCAAGAAGCAATCACTCGACCAAGATCCAACCACTCGACGGCCAGAAGACCTAAAGTCACTCCGCACACTAACGTCAGTCATTAAGTAGCTTTTATGGTCATCATAACACTTTATTACTAGCGTTATCAGTAATGCCCTGCCTTATTGTACATTGAACCCTTCGTAACGTGGGCTGGCCGGGGTCCTGGCGCACTCTATATAAGCCACCCCCCTCCTCCGAGACAAGGGTTCACACCTCTGTAACTCATACCCACATAATCCAGTCGACCGCCTCCGGGCTCCGAGACGTAGGGCTATTACTTCCTTCGAGAAGGGCCTGAACTCGTAAACCTTGCGTCCTTACAACTTCTCCATAGCTAAGATCTTGCCTCTCCATACTTACCCCCTACACTACTGTCAGACTTAGAACCACGACACCCGTCGGCGGCACCGTGAGCGACACCGTCGGTGAACTAGTTGCGGTGCTTGCGCAAAGATAGTGGACAAAGGAGAATGCAGTGCTCGCGACATGGTATCGTCAGTGCAGTGGACGAGAGAGGAGGCCGAGATGATCGACGCCGGGAACGACTCCAGTGTAGTAGGGCGAGAGAGAGAGGAGGCCAAGATGATCGACCCCATCGGCGGTGCGGTGAACTGGAGTGTGCATGAAGGCAGAGGACACAAGGAAGCAGTGTGCGCGCCATTGCGGCGTCAGTGCAGTAGGAGGACGAGAGTAGGCCGAGAAACAACTCTAGTGTAGTAGGACGTGGGCAAGGAGATCAAGGGGAACAGCTTCGGCGTCAAGAGGAACGAATAGGAGAGCTCTAAGTAGAGGACAGAGGAGCTCGACATGGCAGCGTCAGTGCAGTAGACTGCTGTTCATAGAGAGATGAAGCTACGATCGTTGAAACCAAAAACTTACAACATGAATGTTGTGAGGAACTGCGAGATTAGGCTGCTGGTCAAAGGAAATTTCAAATGATCGATCATGCACGGCGAATCTGAAAAAATTTGTCCAGAATAGCTCCAAACGGGAACACAAGATTAAGAACTTACGACCGACAAAACTACGAACCGATCGCCTGAATGGAACCATAGCATCGAGGTGCATCTTTTTCATGTAGAGCTTACCTCGAAGCGAAGCGCCATTGTGTAGATCAGAGGGGCATGGAAGAGAGGAGATTAGGGAGGAGCTTACTGGAGGTTGAAGAAGTCACCACGTAAACAACTCACATCCCTTCCATTTCTCCTCATGCAGGGGCCTGCTCGCTGCGCTTCCGCTCGGCCTGGCTCTAGAGAAATTGCCGATTCCTGGGTTCCCAGCGAGCCAGGGCCAGAGGTGCTTTAAGGTTCGTGCTATGCAGGCCCAGTAGTAAAACCAGGCAACCAATCAGCCCATTCCCTTCCCGCGCGGGCCTGGTTGGGCCTCCTGCAGGCAACCAAACACGCCCATAGCTTCACAATGGCTAATCAAACGTTTTTCGGTAGAAGCCCCCTTAATGCAACCGGAAGCAGTTGCGTCATAATCATGTGGCAGTCATGAGACTTTAGGTTCTGGAACTTTTTCTTTGCCATATTTATTATTCCCTTTATATTCGACAAGAAGCCAGACAATACTTTCATACTAAGCAGGCATTCAAAGAAGATTTCCTTCTCTTCTTTGGTAAGAGCGTAGCTGGCATGACCCTGATGTATGCCGTCTTTTCCGTGCATATGTTGTTGGTCCTCCTATGCCTCCGGTGTATCTTTTATCTTCCCATACACACCCAAGAAGCCAAGCAGGGCCACACAAGGATTCTTCATCACGTGCATCACGTCGATTGCAGAGCGGACCTCTAGGTCTTTCCAATAGGGCAAATCCCAAAATATAAATTTCTTCTTCCACATGGGTGCACGTCCGTCAGCATCATTTGGATCAGGTTGTCCGCCAGGACCCTTTCCAAAGATTACCTTCAAATCCTTGACCATATCATGTACATCAGCACCAGTATGGTGGCGAGGCTTCGTCTGGTGATCCGCCTCACCTTTGAAATGCTTGCCTTTCTTTCTTACGGGATGCCTGCTCGGAAGAAATCGATGATGTCCCAGGTACACATTTTTCTTACAATTATTAAAATATATACTGTCAGTATCTTCCAAACAGTGCGTGCATGCGCAGTATCCCCTGTTTGTCTATCCTGAAAGATTACTGAGAGCAGGCCAATCATTGATGATCATGAACAGCAATGCCTTTAGGTCAAATTCTTCCTGTCCGTGCTCATCCCATGCACGTACACCTGTTCCATTCCACAACTGTAAGAGTTCTTCAACTAATGGCCTTAGGTACACATCAATGTCGTTGCCGGGTTGCTTAGGGACTTGTATGAGCACTGGCATCATAATGAACTTCCGCTTCATGCACAACCAAGGAGGAAGGTTATACATACATAGAGTCACACACTACTAGGAAAACCCTAGTAGTAGCACGGGTTTTGAGGCTATCAGTAGCGCGGGCAGCCGCACTACTACTATGGCGCTACAGCTAACTGTTAGTAGTAGCGCGGTCTGTACTCGTGCTACTAATACTGACTATAACAGCAGCGCTTTTCCAGAATGCGCTACTAATAGTTAGCTGTAGCGCTTTCCTGGCCCCGCGCTACTGCTATATCTTTCATCATTTTCCCTCGCTTCCTACCCCGTTTCAGCTTCAATAACCTGCAATTTCCAGATAATAGGTACTACTAGATATCAATTTCATAAAGCATTATAGGTATTGGGTAGTATTCCCTCTGTTCCAAATTACTCCTCGTGGTCTTAGTTCAAATTTGAACTAAAACCACGACGAGTAATTTGGAACGGAGGGAGTACTAGATAACAATTTCATATATAGTCAACATGCATCCTCAAGCAGTACAAGGTGATATCGATGATGATCATCATATGTAGTTCTAGATGATATCGACGACGATCATCATATGTAGTTCTAGATGATATAGCCACACACACATATGTAGTTCTAGATGATATCGAAGACGATCATCATCTGCAAGCCTGGGCGGTGAGTGTTCCTGATAGTAATTAGGATGGCCTGTCCAACACGAAGATTCTTTCCAACGAGGAATCTCTTCCACCCAACCGAGTTTAAGTGTGTGCGACCGTCCGTGTCCATGCGTAAGTACAGGTGGTGATGGAGCCCCTTGCGGTAAGGCATAGTCCAGCTGAGCCTTCTTCATCAGGCTCGATACCACAACTCACAGATAGGCTCTTTGGCAATTTCTGAATAAGAAAAACATATCAATTAATAAATAGCCTCGCACATACTTTTGAAAATATATTTCTATTAAGTATAGATTTCTACACTATCAAAATACATAGTACTACACATTTGTACTAAGCATGAATTCTACTAATAAGTATATATGGATTATCTACACTATTAATAGTTCCTTGGATTCTACACTAATAAGCATGTGATCGGACTCTACACTAAAGCATATCATCGACTAGATTCCACACAACATATCATTGGACTCTACACTAAGCATATCATCGGTAATTTGCATTTGTAAGTATAACATACCATATCATGCCGATCGACCATGGTACTTGTCAGGCGGGTCATGAATGGCACCCTGACAAAGTCATCACGTGGCGGAATTATGTCCCATAGGTTGCACACCTCTTCCTCGCTCAGCCTCATTCTTTGAGCTACGATGGCTTCATGAAGTGGGTCCTCATCATCTTCATTGAGTGGGTCCTCATTATCTTCATCATCTTCGTCATCTTCATCATCTTCCACCAGGTTGATATAAATGACGACCAGCTTGGGTCTTTCTGCTCTGAAGGAGAAGCTGATCAACTCACCACCAGTAAGACGCATGCGGGCGAGGAAACGGGCCCATCCATCTCCTCCAATCTGCGACATATTGCGTCCTTTCTCGACCTCCGTAGTGTACGACCCCCCAGGAGCCTCAAATGTCACAGTGTCTCCCGTCAGCTTGTTGAATTTCAACCTCACATTGCATGGGATGATCTGTGTAAAAAAGCAAAATGACACAATGCAGTAATGCCAACACTAAAAATAAAATAGTTGTTACATTTCATATATTTTCTTACCGCCGCATGATGAAAACTCGTCTGAAAGTAGATGCCGAACAACTTGCCAGTTGCAAGGCTGCTGGCGCACCTTGACTTGCATAGTTGACATGGTGGTGGTGGTGGCGCCATTTTT
Organism: Triticum aestivum; assembly: GCF_018294505.1. Classification (NCBI taxonomy): domain Eukaryota; kingdom Viridiplantae; phylum Streptophyta; class Magnoliopsida; order Poales; family Poaceae; genus Triticum; species Triticum aestivum. The sequence continues at coordinate 692,779,297 of NC_057800.1, forward strand.
CTAAAGCAATATGAGCAAAGGATTAACGATCCACTTCATAGGAAAGAAAAACAGTAGCATGTGATATTTTTGGTTCTTCTTCAGTTATATTTTCAGAGTAGATGAAGAGATTCTTCTGCGAGAAGCAATTTGATGGACAATTATAATCCTAAGATCTAGTAACATATAAGATGACAAGGTATCACCTACGAAAGCATTTCAGGGGCACCTATTGCCGAAAAAACTATTTGGCCCCTACTAAAGGTATAAACCTAAGATCTGTAATAAGTTATCTACCAAATCAAGGTACCACCTACCAAGACACATTTCATCTAATTTGGCCCCTATTGCCTAAGATAACTGATTAGAAAAACAAGTGGCAAATTTAATTGGGATTAACTTAGCACTTGCAAACTAAATACTTGTACCACCTACCAAAGCATTTCAACTAAATTGGCACCTACATTTTGCAAAAAATAACTTATTATAGAAAAGCAAAAGCATCTAGTTATCCATATGAAATTCGTAAGCCCTCGCTGCATCTAGGTATAGGGCAGCCCTCGGGGGGTGCTGATGAGGAGGGGAATGGCATGGTGACCTCGGTCGGGGGTGCTGACGAGGGGAAGGCTGGTGACTTTCCTACGAGAGGGGGCGACAACAGCGACCGACGAGGGGATCGAGGGTAGTCGGCCAAAGGCGCCCGGACAGAGCTCACGGGCGGTGATAGAGTGGGCGGCGAGAGGGTGGAGGAGCAGCTAGCAGAGGGGCGGCGAGAGGGGGGAGGAGCATTACCTGTGGCGGCGGTGGTTGTGGCGTGCGGTGGCGGAGGAGAAACCCTAACCGCAGTTGCCGACGTCAGGAGGAGGGGGACGATTGAGAGATGAGCGTGCGGTAGGAGGGTGTGTTTTATTTTGCTGTAGCAGTAGCATGGGTACAGGGAGCGTGCTACTGCTAAGCCCAATATCAGTAGCGCTTTGTCCTAAAAAAATGCTACTACTAAGGCTAAGCATGTAAAAACATCAAAAATATACATTGGTCATCATTGATATTTTTGTGTAGAATTTAAATAGTCAACATGAATCCTCACTGTACCTGTATAGCACAGGCGAAGATTCATATTGCAGCCAAAAATCCTACACATACAGTTCAATGAAGACCAAGTGCTTGAGATAGTTTGAGAAGTAACATATTTAAGGTGGTAAACACCTTGTTCGCTTAGCAGTATGGGACTAAACTTAATTAGTTGCAAGAGGGGATGATACTTAGCAGCAGCGAGTTTTAAAGAAAAATGCTGCTACTAATTACTTTAGCAGTAGCGCGTCCAGGAGAAGGGCGCTACTACTATATCTAGCCTGGAGGCAACACCGTGGCAATTGTAGTAGTAGCGCTCGTTTCACCTAGAGCGCTACTACTACTTGGATATTAGTAGCGCGTTCTTCTGAAGCTCGCTACTGCTAATTTGTAGTAGCGTCTGTTTTTGAACCTCACTGCTGCTAAGATTGTGTGTATAAGGTTTTCCCTAGTAGTGACATGCCATGTGCTATAGTTGCTTCTTTGCTCCCCAAAAGGATTAATGCCATCTGCGCTTAGACCAAACCATACGTTCCTTGCACCTGCAAACTCCTTCCTGTACTTTCTCTCAATTTTTCTCCACTGCGACCCATCAGCGGGTACTCTCAACTTCCCATCTTTCTTATGGTCTTCTCTATGCCATCGCATCGCCTTGGCATGCTCTTTGTTTAGGAACAAACGTTTCAACCATGGTATTATAGGAGCATACTACATTACCTTGGCGGGAATCTGCTTCTTCCTGGGGCACTCGCCCTCGACATCACTAGGGTCATCGTGGCTAATCTTATAGCGCAATGCACCACATACCGGGCCCACGTTCAAATCTGCGTACTCACCGCGGTAGAGGATGCAGTCATTAGGGCATGCATGTATCTTCTGCACCTCTAACCCTAGAGGACAGACAACCTTCTTTGCTTCGTACGTACTCTCGGGCAATTCATTGTCCTTTGGAAGCATCTTCTTTAATTTTACCAGCAACTTTCCAAATGCCTTGTCAGATACACCATTCTCTGCCTTCCATTGCAGTAATTCCAGTGTGGTGCCCAACTTTTTCTTATCAGCTTCGCAATTCGGGAACAACAATTTCTTGTGATCCTCTAACATGCGCTGCAACTTCTTCTTCTCCTTTTCACTTTCGCAGTTTCTCTCTGCATCAGCAATGGCCCGACCTAGATCATCAGTTGGCTCATCTGATGCCTCTTCTTCAGCTTCTTCCCTCATTGCCGGCTCAGCTTCTTCCCCCATTGTTGTATCATCGTATTCAGGGAACCCATGGCCAGGGTAGCTATCGTCGTCCTCTTCTTCTTCATTGTCTTCCATCATAACCCCTCTTTCTCCGTGCTTGGTCCAAACATTATAGTGGGGCATGAAACCGGACTCAAACATGTGGACGTGAATGGTTCTTGAGTTAGAGTAATTGTGATCATTCTTACAGCCAGCACATGGACAAGGCATAAAACCATCCGCCCGCTTGTTTTCCTGAGCCGCAATCACAAAAGTATGCACGCCTTACTGGGGAGAGCATCGGTCATCGTACATCCATTGCTGGCTCATCTTCATTACACAACACCGAATAGACCAAATTAATACAAGTTCATACATAAAGTTCATACAACACTTATTCTCATAAAGCAAACATATAAATAACTCTCTAGCTAAAGAATTTAAATGCAACAACAAATGCGATCAAGATTGCAACTAAGGTAACAATTGATCCAACAACATAATGATACCAAGCCTCACTATCAATGGCATATTTTCTAATATTTCTAATCTTCAAGTGCATTTTCTTCATCTTGATCTTGTGATCATCGACGACATCGGCAACATGCAACTCCAATTCCATCTTCTCCCCCTCAATTCTTTTCAATTTTTATTTCAAATACTCATTTTCTCTTTCAACTAAATTTAACCTCTCGACAATAGGGTCGGTTGGAATTTCCGGTTCACATATCTCCTAGATAAAAATATCCATGTCAACTTGATGGGCATAATTTGTCATAAACATGAAATGCAACAAAATAGTTATAAAAGAAAATATACCACATCCGAATCATAACCCGGATGAGGGCCGACGGGGACGGATATCAAAACCATGGCACTATGAACAACAAACAACATACGGGTAAGATAATTATACAAGTAACTATATATCTAAATCACACAAAATATGATTTTTTTATATAAAAGAGATAAGAACAAGAGGCTCACCCCACAAGGTGGTGCCGACGACAGGACGGTGTGGACGAACGATGGTGGTTAGGACGGAGACGGGAAGGCACTAAGTAAACCGCACCTACATATGCGAACTAAGAGTTATTTTGAGCTCAAATTGCATATAAATCAAATAAACTACCACATATATAATTCCTCCCAAATTACTAAAACCCACAAAATAATGACTATATAAAGCATTGCAAGATCTAATCTAACAATGAGAGATGAAAGGACAAAGTTGCTTACTTTGTGATCACTTGAATGGATTGTTGGGGAACGTAGTAATTTCAAAATATTCCTACGCACACGCAAGATCCATCTAGGTGATGCATAGAAACGAGAGGGGAGAGTGTTGTCCACGTACCCTCGTAGACCGTAAGCGGAAGCGTTATGACAACGCGGTTGATGTAGTCGTACGTCTTCATGATCCGACCGCTCCTAGCACCAAAGGTGCGATACCTCCATGATCTGCACACATTCAGCTCGGTGACGTCCCACAAACTCTAGATCCAGCTGAGGTCGAGGGAGAGTTTCATCAGCATGATGGCGTGATGACGGTGATGATGAAGTTACCGATGGAGGGCTTCGCCTAAGATCTACAACAATATGACCGAGGTGGAAATCTGTGGAGGGGGGCACCGCACACGGCTTAATAATCAACTTGTGTGTCTATGGGGTGCCCCCTGGCCACGTATATAAAGGAGGGGAGGGAAGAGGTGGCCGTCCCTAAGGGGGCACGCCAGGTGTGGGGAATCCTACTAGGACTCCCCAGTCCAAGTAGGATTCCCCCCTCTTTCCTATTCGGAGTAGGAGAGAAGGAAAGAGAGGGAGAGGGAGAAGGAAAGGGGGCCCGCGCCCCCACCCCTTGTCCAATTCGGTTTGGGCAGGGGGGAGGCATGCGCCACCTCTTGGCCCTTCTCCCCTCCCTCCACTAATGCCCAATAAGCCCATTACTTCTCCCGGTGAATTCCCGTAACTCCCCGGTACTCCAAAAAATACCCGAATCACTTGGAACCTTTACGATGTACGACTATAACCTTCCAATATATCGATCTTTATGTCTCGACCATTTCGAGACTCCTCGTCATGTCCGTGATCTCATCCGGGACTCCGAACAACCTTCGGTACATCAAATCACATAACTCATAATACCAATCATCATCGAACGTTAAGCGTGCGGACCCTACGGGTTCGAGAACTATCTAGACATGACTGAGACTCATCTCCGGTCAATAACCAATAGTGGAACCTGGATGCTCATATTGGTTCCTACATATTCTACGAAGATCTTTATCGGTCAAACCGCATAACAACATAAGTTGTTCCCTTTGTCATCGGTATGTTACTTGCCCGAGATTCGATCGCCGGTATCATCATACCTAGTTCAATCTCATTACCGGCAAGTCTCTTTACTCGTCCCGTAATACTTCATCCCACAACTAACTCATTAGTCACATTTCTTGCAAGGCTTATAGTGATGAGCATTACTGAGAGGGCCCAGAGATACCTCTTCGACAATCGGAGTGAGAAATCCTAATCTCGATCTATAACAACTCAACAAGCACCATCGGTGACACATGTAGAGCATCTTTATAATCACCCAGTTACGTTGTGATGTTTGATAGCACACTAAGTGTTCCTCCGGTATTCGGGAGTTGCATAATCTCATAGTCATAGGAACATGTATACATCATGAAGAAAGCAATAGCAATAAACTAAATGATCATAGTGCTAAGCTAACGGATGGGTCTAGTCCATCACATCATTCTATAATGATGTGACCCCGTTCATTAAATGACAACACATGTCCATGGCTAGGAAACTTAACCATCTTTGATTAACGAGCTAGTCAAGTAGAGGCATACTAGGGACACTCTGTTTGTCTATGTATTCACACATGTACTAAGTTTCCGGTTAATACAATTCTAGCATGAATAATAAACATTTATCATGATATAAGGAAATAAATAATAACTCCATTATTGCATCTAGGGCATATTTCCTTCAGTCTCCCACTTGCACTAGAGTCAATAATCTAGTTCACATCGTCATGTGATTTAACACCAATAGTTCACATCTTTATGTGATTAGTTCACATCTCCATGTGACTAATACCCAAAGGGTTTACTAGAGTCAATAATATAGTTCACATCGCTATGTGATTAACACCAAAAGGGTGATCATGTTTTGCTTGTGAGAGAAGTTTAGTCTATGGGTCTGCAACATTCAGATCCATATGTATTTTGCTAATTTCTATGTCTACAATACTCTGCACGGAGCTACTCTAGCTAATTTCTCCCACTTTCAATATGTATGTAGATCGAGACTTAGAGTCATTTAGATAGGTGTCAAAAGCTTACATCGACGTAACTCTTTACGACGAACTCTTTTATCACCTCCATAACCGAGAAATATTTCCCTAGTCCTCTAAGGATAATTTTGAGTGCTGTCAGTGATTTACTCCTAGATCACTATTGTACTCCCTTGCCAAAATCTTGGTGAGGTACACAATAGGTCTGGTACACAACATAACATACTTTATAGAACCTATGACTGAGGCATCGGGAATGACTTTTCATTCTCTTTCTATTTTCTACCGTGGTCGGGTTTCGAGTCTTTACTCAACTTTACACCTTGTAACACAGGAAATAACTCCTTCTTTGACTGTTCCATTTTCAACTACTTCAAAAACTTGTCAAGCGTCTTGATCTATCTCTATAGATCTTAATGCCCAATATGTCAGAAGCTTCACCGAGGTCTTTCATTGAAAAATTCTTATTCAAGTATCCTTTTATGCTATCCAGAAATTCAGTATCATTTCTGATCAACAATATGTCATCCACATATAATATCAGAAATGCTACAGAGCTCCCACTCACTTTCTTGTAAATACAGGCTTCTCCAAAAGTCTGTATAAAACTATATGCTTTGATCAACTCATCAAAGCGTATATTCCAACTCCGAGATGCTTGCACCAGTCCATAGATGGATCGCTGGAGTTTGCACACTTTGTTAGCACCTTTAGGATTGACAAAACCTTATGGTTGCATCATATACAACTCTTATTTAATAAATCCATTAAGGAATGTAGTTTTGATATCCATTTGCCAGACTTCATAAAATGCGGCAATTGCTAACATGATTCGGATAGACTTTTAAGCATCGATACGAGTGAGAAAATCTCATCGTAGTCAACACCTTGAACTTGTTGAAAACCTTTTTGCGACAATTCGAGCTTTGAAGATAGTAACACTACTATGAGCGTCCGTCTTCCTCTTGAAGATCCATTTATTCTCTTTGGCTTGCCGATCATCAGGCAAGTCAACCAAAGTCTATACTTTGTTCTCATACATGGATCCCATCTTAGATTTCATGGCCTCAATCCATTTTGCGGAATCTGGGCTCATCATCGCTCCCTCATAGTTCGTAGGTTCGTCATGGTCAAGTAACATGACTTCCAGAACGGGATTACCATACCACTCTGGTATGGATCTTACTCTGGTTGACCTACGAGGTTCGGTAGTAACTTGATCAGAAGTTTCATGATCATCATCTTTAGCTTCCTCACTAATTGGTGTAGGAATCAACAGAACTGATTTCTGTGATGAACTACTTTCCAGTAAGGGAGCAGGTACAATTACCTCATCAAGTTCTACTTTCCTCCCACTCACTTCTTTAGAGAGAAACTCCTTCTCTAGAAAGGATCCATTCTTAGCAATAAATATCTTGCCTTCAGATCTATGATAGAAGGTCTACCCAATAGTCTCTTTTGGGTATCCTATGAAGACACATTTCTCCGATTTGGGTTCGAGCTTATCGGGTTGAAGATTTTTCACATAAGCACCGCAACCCCAAACTTTAAGAAACGACAACTTGGGTTTCTTGCCAAACCACAGTTCATAAGGTGTCATCTCAACGGATTCCGATGGTGCCCTATTTAACGTGAATGCAGCTGTCTCCAATGCATAACCCCAAAATGATAGTGGTAAATCGGTAAGAGACATTATAGATTGCACCATATGTAATGAAATACGGTTACGACGTTCAGACACACCATTACGCTGTGGTGTTCCAGGTGGCGTGAGTTGCGAAACTATTCGACATTGTTTCAATTGAAGGCCAAACTCATAATTCAAATATTTCGTCTCCGCGATCAGATCGTACAAACTTTATTTTCTTGTTACGATGATTCTCCACTTCACTCTGAAACTCTTTGAACTTTTCAAACGTTTTAGACTTGTGTTTCATTAGGTAGATATACTCATATCTGCTCAAATCATCTGTGAAGGTCAGAAAATAACGATACCCACCGTGAGCCTCAACACTCATCGGACCACATACATTGGTATGTATTATTTCCAATAAGTCAGTTGCTCGTTTCATTGTTTCGGAGAACGGAGTTTTAGTCATCTTGCCCATGAGGCATGGTTCGCAAGCATCAAGTGACTCATAATCAAGTGATTCCAAAAGCCCATCAGCATGGAGTTTTTTTCATGCGCTTTACACCAATATGACCTAAATTCCAGTGCCACAAATAAGATGCACTATCATTATTAACTTTGCATCTATTGTCTTCAATATGATGAATATGTGTATCACTACGATCGAGATTCAATAAACCATTCACCTTGGGTGTATGACCACATAAGGTTTTATTCATGTAAACAGAATAACAATTATTCTTTGACTTAATTAAATGAATAACCATATTGCAATAAACATGATCCAATCATATTATGCTCAACGCAAACACCAAATAACATTTATTTTAGGTACAACACTAATCCCGAAGGTAAAGGGAGTGTGCGACGGTGATCTTATCAACCTTGGAATCACTTCCAACACACATCGTCACCTCACCCCTCAACTAGTTTCTGTTCATTTTGTAAATCCTGTTTCAAGTTACTAATCATAGCAACTAAACCAGTATCAAATACCCTGGGGTTACTATGAACACTAGTAAAGTACACACCAATAACATGTATATCAAATATACTTTTGTTCATTTTGCCATCCTTCTTATGTGCCAAGTATTTGGGGTAGTTCCGCTTCCAGTGACCATTCCCTTTGCAGTAGAAGCACTCAGTTTCAGGCTTAGGTCTAGCTTTGGGTTTCTTCACAGGAGTGGCAACTAGCTTGCCATTCTTTGAAGTTCCTTTTCTTTTCCTTTGCCCCTTTTTCTTGAAACTAGTGGTCTTGTTAACCATCAACACTTGATGCTCTTTCTTGAATTCTACCTTCGTTGATTTCAGCATCACGAAGAGCTCGGGAATAGTTTTTGTCATCCCTTGCATATTATAGTTCATCATGAAGTTCCAGTAACTCGGTGATAGTGACTAGAGAACTCTATCAATCACTATCTTATCTGGAAGATTAGCTCCCACTTGATTCAAGCGATTGTAGTACTTAGACATTCTGAGCACATGCTCACTGGTTGAGCTATTCTCCTCCTTCTTGTAGGCAAAGTACTTGTAAGAGGTCTCATACCTCTTGACTCGGGCATGAGTCTGAAATACCAATTTCAGCTCTTGGAACATTGCTACCTCTTGAGCATGCGTTGGTTTTCCCTTGAAGAGGAAAGGGTGATGCAGCAAAGTAGCATAAGTATTTCCCTCAGCTTTTGAGAACCAATGTATCAATCCAGTAGGAGACTACACGCAAGTTGCCTAGTACCTACACAAACAATCAAGAACCTTGCAACCAACGCGATAAATGGGTTGTCAATCCCTTCACGGCCACATGCAAAAGTGAGATCTGATAAAGATAATAAGATAAATATTTTTGGTATTTTGTTGTATAGATTGGAAAAGTAAAGATTGCAAAATAAATAGTAAACTAGAATTATAGATCGGAAACTTATATGATGTAAAGTAGACCTGGGGCCATAGGTTTCACTAGTGGCTTCTCTCAAGATAGCATATATTACGGTGGGTGAACAAATTACTGCCGAGCAATTGATAGAAAAGCACATAGTTATGAGAATATCTAGGCATGATCATGAACATAGGCATCACGTCCGTGTTAAGTAGACCAAAACGATTCTTCATCTACTACTATTACTCCACATATCGACCGCTATCTTGCATGCATCTAGAGTATTAAGTTCATAAGAACAGAGTAACACATTAGGCAAGATGACATGATGTAGAGGGATAAACTCAAGCAATATGATATAAACCCCATCTTTTTATCCTCGATGGCAACAATACAATACATGCCTTGTTGCCCCTACTGTCACTGGGAAAGTACACCACAAGATTGAACCCAAAGCTAAGCACTTCTCCCATTGCAAGAAAGATCAATCTAGTAGGCCAAACTAAACCGATAATTCGAAGGGACTTGCAAAGATATCAAATCATGCATATAATAATTCAGAGAAGAACCAAATATTTTTCATAGATAAACTTGATCATAAATCCACAATTCATCGGATCTCGGCAAACACACCGCAAAATGTATTACATCGAATAGATCTCTAAGAAAATCGAGGAGAACTTTGTATTGAGAACCAAAGAGAGAGAAGAAGACATCTAGCTAATAACTATGGACCCGAAGGTCTGTGGTAAACTACTCACACATCATCGGAGAGGCTATGGTGTTGATGTAGAAGCCCTTCGTGATTGAATCCCCCTCCGGCAGATCACCGGAAAAGGTCCCTAGATGGGATCTCACTGGTACAGAAGGTTGCGGCGGTGGAAAAGTGGTTTCGTGGCTCCCCTGGATGTTTTCAGGGTATAAGAGTATATATAGGCGAAAGAAGTAGGTCGGTGGAGCTCCGTGGGGCCCACGAGGGTGGGGGGCGTGCCTACCCCCTGGGTGCGCCTCCCTACCTCGTGGCTGCCTCGTTGCTTCCTTGACCTCCACGCCAAGTCTCCTGGATTGTGTTTGTTCGAAAAAAGATCCTCGCGAAGGTTTCGTTCCATTTGGATTCTGTTTGAGATTCCTTTTCTACGAAACACTGAAATAGGCAATAAAACAACAATTTGCACTAGGCCTTCAGTTAATAGGTTAGTCCCAAAAATAATATAAAAGTGCATAATAAAGCCCATTAAACATCCAAAACAGATAATATAATAGCATGGAACAATCAAAAATTATAGATACGTTCGAGATGTATCAAACATCTTATATGCTCTGTGGCGTTCAAAACAGGTTTTGAAGTCCCGGTTCTAAGCCGTAAAGCATGGCGCACTAAACTATCAAGTATTCATCATACCGAGCTTGCCAAACGTTCATAACGTCTGTATCTGCTCCTGCAATAGGTCCGTCACCTAGCGGTGCATCAAGGACATAATTCTTCTGTGCAGGAATGAGGATTATCCTTAGATCATGGACCCAGTCCGCATCATTGCTACTATCATATTTCAACTTATTTTCCTCTAGGAATATATCAAAAATAAAACAGGGGAGCTATACGCGAGCTATTGATCTACAACATAGATATGCAAAAACTACCAGGACTAAGTTCATGATAAATTAAAGTTCAATTAATCATATTACTTAAGAACTCCCACTTAGATAGACATCCCTCTAATCATCTAAGTGATCACGTGATCCATATCAACTAAATCATGTCCGATCATCACGTGAGATGGAGTAGTTTTCAATGGTGAACATCACAATGTTGATCATATCTTCTATATGATTCACGCCCGATCTTTCGGTCTCAGTGTTCCGAGGCCATATCTTCATATGCTAGGCTCGTCAAGTTTAACCCGAGTGTTCTGCGTGTGCAAAACTGGCTTGCACCCATTGTATGTGAACGTAGAGCTTATCACACCCGATCATCACGTGGTGTCTTGGCACGACGAACTGCAGCAACGGTGCATACTCAGGGAGAACACTTGTACCCTGAAATTTAGTGAGAGATCATCTTATAATGCTACAGCCGTACTAAGCAAAATAAGATGCATAAAGGATAAACATCACATGCAATCAAATAAGTGATATGATATGGCCATCATCATCTTGTGCCTTTGATCTCCATCTCCAAAGCACCGTCATGATTACCATCGTCACTGGCTTGACAACTTGATCTCCATCGTAGCATCGTTGTCATCTCGCCAACTATTGCTTCTACGACTATCACTACCACTTAGTGATAAAGTAAAGCAATTACATGGCGATTGCATTTCATACAATAAAGCGACAACCATATGGCTCCTGCCAGTTGCCGATAACTGTTTACAAAAACATGATCATCTCATACAGCAATTTATATCACATCATGTCTTGACCATATCACATCATAACATGCCCTGCAAAAACAAGTTAGACGTCCTCTACTTTGTTGTTGCAAGTTTTACGTGGCTGCTACGGGCTTCTAGCAAGAACCGTTCTTACCTACACATCAAAACCACAACGTAGTATAGTGATTGCTTTTTGATCTTCAGAAAGAACTCTGTTCATTGAAACTAATTCAACTAAAGTTGGAGAAACAGACACCCACTAGCCACCTGTGTGCGAAGCACGTCGGTAGAACCAGTCTCGCGTAAGCGTACACGTAATGTCGGTCTGAGCCGCTTCATCCAACAATACCGCTGAATCAAGAATCAACTAGTGACGGCAAGCTATATGTATATACTCACGCCCACAACTCCTTTGTGTTCTACTCATGCATATAACATCTACTCATAGACCTGGCTCGGATGCCACTGTTGGGGAACGCAGTAATTTCAAAATTTTCCTACGCCCACGCAAGATCCATCTAGGTGATGCATAGCAACAAGAGGGGACAGTGTTGTCCACGTACCCTCGTAGACCGTAGGTAGAAGCATTATGACAACACAATTGATATAGTCGTACATCTTCATGATCCGACCGATCCTAGCACCGAAGGTACGACACCTCCGCGATCTGCACACATTCAGCTCGGTGATGTCCCACGAACTCTAGATCCAGCTGAGGTCGAGGGAGAGTTTCGTCAGCACAACGGCGTGATGACGGTGATGATGAAGTTACTGACGTAGGGCTTCGCCTAAGCTCTACAACGATATGACCGGGGTGGAAATCTGTGGAGGGGGGCACCGCACATGACTTAACAATCAACTTGTGTGTCTATGGGGTGCCCCTGGCCACGTATATAAAGGAGGGGAGGGAAGAGGTGGCTGGCCCTAAGGGGGCGCGCCAGGTGTGGGGAATCCTACTAGGACTCCCCAGTCCAAGTAGGATCCCCCCTCTTTCCTATTCGGAGTAGGAGAGAAGGAAAGAGAGGGAGAGGGAGAAGGAAAGGGGGGCTGCGCCCCCACCCCTTGTCCAATTCGGTTTGGGCAGGGGGGAGTCGCGCGCCACCTCTTGGCCCTTCTCCCCTCTCTCCACTAAAGCCCAATAAGGCCCATTAATTCTCCTGGTGAATTCCTGTAACTCCCCAGTACTCCGAAAAATACCCGAATCACTCGGAACCTTTCTGATGTCTGACTATAGCCTTGCAATATATCGATCTTTATGTCTCGACCATTTCGAGACTCCTCGTCATGTTTGTGAACTCATCCGGGACTCCGAACAACCTTCGGTATATCAAATCACATAACTCATAATACCAATCGACATCGAACATTAAGCGTGCGGACCCTATGGGTTTGAGAACTATGTAGACATGACCGAGACTCATCTTTGGTTAATAACCAATAGCGAAACCTGGATGCTCATATTGGTTCCTACATATTCTACGAAGATCTTTATCGGTCAAACCGCATAACAACATATGCTGTTCCCTTTGTCATCGGTATGTTACTAGCCCGAGATTCGATCGTCGGTACCTGGTTCAATCTCATCACCAGCAAGTCTCTTTACTCGTTCCGTAATACTTCATCCCGCAACTAACTCATTAGTCACATTTCTTGCAAGGCTTAGAGTGATGAGCATTAGCAAGAGGGCCTAGAGATACCTCTCGAACAATCGGAGTGACAAATCCTAATCTCGATCTATACCAACTTAACAAACACCATCGGAGACACCTGTAGAGCATCTTTATAATCACCCAGTTACGTTGTGACGTTTGATAACACACTAAGTGTTCCTCCGGTATTCGGGAGTTGAATAATCTCATAGTCATAGGAACATGTATACGTCATGAAGAAAGCAATATCAATAAACTAAATGATCATAGTGCTAAGCTAACAGATGGGTCTAGTCCATCACATCATTCTCTAATGATGTGATCCCGTTCATCGAATGAGAACATATGTCCATGGCTAGGAAACTTAACCATCTTTGATTAATGAGCTAATCAAGTAGAGGCATACTAGGGACACTCTGTTTGTCTATGTATTGACACATGTACTAAGTTTCCGGTTAATACAATTCTAGCATGAATAATAAACATTTATCATGATATAAGGAAATAAATAATAACTTTATTATTGCCTCTAGGGAAAATTTCCTTCATGGATGGGGGCTTCAAATCTTGACAAAATTTGGGCAAAATGTGTGATGAGCTCGAGTTAGAGGGGAAGAACAGAGAGGAGAGGGGAAAGGGAAAAAACAGAGCGAGCTCGATTGCGGGTGAACGAAGGGTTTATATAGGACGACCTTTAGTACAGGTTCGTGCCACGAACTGGTACTAAAGGTGCTGGAGGGCCCCCAGACTGACAACATCCTGCCACCACTCTCTTTAGTACCGGTTCGTGGCACGAACCGGTGCTAAAAGTTCGGCACGAACCGGTACTAATGAGAGCGGCCCGCCTAGCCAGTGGAACTGGCACTAATGGTCACATTAGTGCCGACTCAAATACAAACCGGGACTAATGAGCTGAACATTTGACCCTTTTTCTACTAGTGGAGGTACCACTTAAGCCACAACATTCAAATTATCTTAATTGTTGGATCTAAAATATACAAAGAGCGAATACGGGTACCAAAGGTACCACATTAAGCTACATCATCCAAATAATCTAATCATTGGATTCAAAATTTGTGGTTAGATTTTAACACAAGATTAGTAGTCAACTAACCGTGTCCATATATCAGTGTTCACAATTTGTATTGAGAAGGATACATTTCAAGTACGAATGTGGCCGAGCAGACATGGAACCTGAATACATCTTTGCACAAAAGGATCCATATCTATTATAAAAGTTCATAAGAAATACAAAGCACCCTAAACATAATCAAAATTTCATTGAGAACCCTACACCACCGAACGACCACTACCTCCGCCAGTATGAGCCACCGCCACACCGTTGTCGCCGCTCCACTATTGAAGCCAGCTTCACCTTATCGATTGTAATCGGGCAGTCTTCGTGCGGGTGCCCCTAAGGATCAGCACTCGATAGCTGCAGTCGTCGCCTTTGACCCCTCTTGACATATCTTCCTAGAACAATAGTTGCGTTCTGAAAAAAGAGAGAGAAGGAAACTACATACCTTAGCTAGCTAGAACATAATGTCGTCGATAGAGATGTGTCAAGATATGAACTGATCAATACATGTATGTAGCCAAGTATGCTGATATACACATATGTGTGGCCAAATATACACCTCTATTAAAGGGAACAATTTTGCTAAAGCTCATTGATAACCCACAAGTATAGGGGATTAATTGTAGCCTCTTTCGATAAGTAAGAGTGTCGAACCCAACGAGGAGCTAAAGGTAGAGCAAATATTCCCTCAAGTTCTATCGACCACCGATACAACTCTACGCATGCTTGATGTTCGCTTTACTTAGAAAAAGTATGAAACTAGTACTTTGTAGGTGTGATAGGATAGGCTTGCAAGATAATAAAGAGAATGTAAATAAAATCTAGGGGCTGTTTAGATAAAGACATGACTAAGTTAGTTTTAGTAGAGAACTTTTGTCAACAAGAAAGTTATTTGTCCCTAGGCAATCGATAACAAGTACCGGTAATCATTCTTGTAATTTTATATGAGGGAGAGGCATGATCTAACATACTTTCTCTACTTGGATCATATGCACTTACGATTGGAACTCTAACAAGCATCCGCAACTACTAAAGATCATTAAGGTCGTGAAACCCAACCATAGCAGTAAGTAGCAAGTCCTCTTTACTCCCATATGTCATACCCAAGTTACTCGGGTTTAAGTTTCTGTCACTCTCGCAACCCACCATAAGAGAACCATGAACATATTGCAACACCCTACAGCAAGGGCCTCTCGCGTTTGCGCGAGAACAAAGGGCACCGTAGGACAGCACCATAAATAAAATATACGATCATACCAACCAAGATCACAATTAACTCACAAGACAAAACGGATCTACTCAAACATCATAGGATAACCATAGATCATTGGGAAATAATATATGGAGTTGAGCACCATGTTTAAGGAGATTACAGCGGGGGGAAGAGGTGTTACACTACTGCATAGAGGGGAGAAAGTTGGTGTTGACGGTAGCAAGATTGTTGATGTAGATCATCGTCACGATCCTTGCCCCGACGGCACTCCAGCGCCACCGGAAGCGAGGTGGAGAGAGCCCCCCACCTTCTTCTTCTTCCTTGGCCTCACCCCTAGATGGGAGGAGAGTTCCCCCTCTGGTCCTTGGTCTCCATGGCGCCGGACGGGCGGGAGCCCCTCCGAGATTGGATCTCCCTCTTTGTCCTCTTCTGTTTTGCATTTCCCAGATTTGGCCGAAAACCATTTCTTATATTCCCGGAGATCCGTAACTCCGATTGCGCTGAGATTTTTACACTATTTTTTTTCTGGATATAAGCTTCCTTGCGCCCGAAGTAGAGCTCCAATCGACGTCGAGGAGGGCACAACCCACCACCGCATGCCAGGGGCCTCTGGCGCGCCCTGGTGTCTTGGGGGCCGTGTGGGCCTCCGTTTGCGGTGATTCCAACTCTGAAAAATCACATATATTCCAAAATAATTCTCTGTGAAATTTTATTGCATTTGGACTTCATTTGATATGGATACTCTGCGATACAAAAAACATGCAGAAAACAAGAACTGGCACTAGGCACTGGATCAATAGGTTAGTCCAATAAATCATATAAAAGTTGCCAAAAGTATGTGAAAGTGATATAATATTGGCATGAAACAATAAAAAATTATAGATACGACGGAGACATATCAGCATCCCCAAGCTTAATTCCTGCTCGTCCTCGAGCAGGTAAATGATAAAAAAGATAATTTCTGATGTGGAATGCTACCTATCATAAACTTGATCATATATCTAGTAATGACATGAATATTAAGACATAAGTGATTCAAAGCAATAGTCTATAATTTGACATAAAGACATCAATACTCAGGCATCCCAACAAACAATCATGTCCTTCAAAATATCAATGGTAAAGAAAGTTATCCCTACAAAATCATATAGTCTTGTCATGCTCTGTCTTCTTAACACAAAGTATTTATCATGCACAACCCCGATGACAAGCCGAGCAATTACTTCATACTTTTTAACGCGCTTCAGCTTTTTCAACCCTCACGCAATACATGAGCGCAAGCCATGGATATAGCACTATAGGTGGAATAGAGTATGATGATAGGGGTAAATATAGAGAAGACAAAAAAATAAGAAAGTCTCACATCGACGCGGCTAACCAACGGGTTATGGAGATGCCCATCAATCGATATCAACATGAGGAGTAGGGATTGCCATGCAACGAATGCACTAAAAGCTATAAGTGTATGAAAGCTCAATATGAAAACTAAGTGGGTGTGCATCTAATCCTATAATGAAAAATTCCCACTAGTATATGAAAGTGACAACATAGGAGACTCTCCATACGAAAAACATGGTGCTACTTTGAAGCACAAGTATGGTAAAGGATACTAACAATGCCCCTTCTCTCTTTGTTTATTTATTTTTTTCTTTTTCTTTTTCTTTTTCTTTATTTTTCTTTTCCTTTTCTCTCTCATTGTCCAGAGTCTCATCCCGACTTGTGGGGGAATAATAGTCTCCATCATCCTTTCCTCACTGGGGCACTGCTCTAAAAATGAATAATGATGATCATCACACTTCCATTTACTTATAACTCAAAAGAAATGAAAATTACAATTCGATACCTATGACAAAATATGACACTATATGAATGCCTCTGGCATGTACCAGGATGTGCAATGATCTAGCGTAACATGTATGAAAAATGATGAATGGTGGCTGAGCCACAACTACTATGTTAGCTATATGATCATGCAAAGGAATATGACAATGAATGCTCAAGTCATCGAACGAAAGCGGTGGAAGTCGCATGGAAATATATCTCGGAATGGCCATGGAAAAGCCATAATAGGTAGGTATGGTGGCTGTTTTGAGGAAGATATAATAAGCTTATGTGTGATAGAGCGTATCATATATAAAGCCATAATTATGCCGGATGTGGTTCATCATGTAACAGTCATAACCTAGGGTGACACAGAACTAGCTCCAATTCATCAATTTAATGTAGGCATGTATTCCGAATATAGTCATACGTGCTTATGGAAAAGAACTTGCATGACATCTTTTGTCCTACCCTCCCATGGCAGCGGGGTCCTATTGGAAACTAAGGGATATTAAGGCCTCCTTTTAATAGAGTACCAGACCAAAGCATTAACACATAGTGAATACATGAACTCCTCAAACTACGGTCATCCCCGGGAGTGGTCCCGATTATTGTCACTTCGGGGTTGCCGGATCATAACACATAGTAGGTGACTATAGACTTGCAAGATAGGATCAAGAACTCTCATATATTGATGCAAACATAATAGGTTCAGATCTAAAATCATGGCACTCGTGCCCTAGTGACAAGCATTAAGCATAGCAAAGTCATAGCAACATCAATCTCAGAACATAGTGGATACTAGGGATCAAACCCTAACAAAACTAACTCGATTACATGATAAATCTCATCCAACCCATCACCGTCCAGCAAGCCTACAATGGAATTACTCAGGCACGGCGGTGAGCATCATGAAATTGGTGATGGAGGATGGTTGATGATGACGATGGTGACGGATTCCCCTCTCCGGAGGAACGAACGGACTCCAGATCAGCCCTCCTGAGAGAGTTTAGGGCTTGGCGGCGGCTCCGTATCATAAAACGCGATGAATCTTTCTCTTTGATTTTTTCTCTCTGAACATGAATATATAGAGTTGGAGTTGTGGTCAGAGGAGCTCCAGGGGGTCCACGAGGTAGGGGGCGCGCCCAGGGGGGCAGGCGCGCCCCCACCCTCGTGGCTAGGGTGTGGGCCCCCGGCCTTGATCTTTTGCCAGTACTTATTATTATTTCCAAAAATACCCTCCGTGGAGTTTCAGGTCATTCCGAGAACTTTTGTTTCTGCACATAAATAACACCATGGCAATTCTGCTGAAAACAGCGTCAGTCCGGGTTAGTTCCATTCAAATCATGCAAGTTAGAGTCCAAAACAAGGGCAAAAGTGTTTGGAAAAGTAGATACGACGGAGACGTATCAACTCCCCCAAGCTTAAACCTTTGCTTGTCCTCAAGCAATTCAGTTGACAAACTGAAAGTGATAAAGAAAAACTTTTACAAACTCTGTTTGCTGTTGTTGTTGTAAATATGTAAAGCCAGCATTCAAGTTTTCAGCAAAGATTATAAACTAACCATATTCACAATAACTCTTAGGTCTCATGTTTACTCATATCAATGGCATAATGAACTAGTGAGCAATAATAATAAATCTCATGACAACACTTTCTCAAAACAATCATAATATGATATAACAAGATGGTATCTCGCTAGCCCTTTCCGAGACCGCAAAACATAAATGCAGAGCACCTTTAAAGATCAAGGACTGACTAGACATTGTAATTCATGGTAAAAGAGATCCAGTCAAGTCATACTCAATGTAAACTAACAACAATGAATGCAAATGACAGCGGTGCTCTCCAACTGGTGCTTTTTAATAAGAGGAGGATGACTCAACATAAAAGTAAATAGATAGGCCCTTCGCAGAGGGAAGCAGGGATTTGTAGAGGTGCCAGAGCTCGGTTTTGAAACAGAGATGAATACTATTTTGAGCGGTATACTTTCATTGTCAACATAACAACCAAGAGATGGCGATATCTTCCATGCTACACACATTGTAGGCGGTTCCCAAACAGAATGGTAAAGTTTATACTCCCCCTCCACCAACAAGCATCAATCCATGGCTTGCTCGAAACAGCGAGTGCCTCCAACTAACAAGAGTCCCAGGTGGAGTTTTGTTTGCAATTATTTTGATTTGATTTGCATAAAGCATGGGACTGGGCATCCCGGTGACCAGCCACTTTCTCATGAGTGAGGAGCGGAGTCCACTCCTCTTGAGAATAACCCGCCTAACATGGAAGATACAGACAACCCTAGTTGATACATGAGCTATTCGAGCATACAAAACATGATATTTATTTGAAGGTTTAGAGTTTGGCACATACAAATTTACTTGGAACGGTAGGTAGATACCGTATATAGGTAGGTATGGTGGACTCATATGGAATAACTTTGGGGTTTATGGGATTGGATGCACAAGCAGTATTCCCGCTTAGTACAAGCGAAGGCTAGAAAAAGACTGGGAAGCGACCTGCTAGAGAGCGACAACAGTCATGAACATGCATTAAAATTAATCAACACCGAATGCAAGCATGAGTAGGATATAATGCACCATGAACATAAATATCGTAGAGGCTATGCTGATTTTGTTTCAACTACATGCGTGAACATGTGCCAAGTCAAGCCACTCGAATCGTTCAAAAGAGGATACCACCCTATCATACCACATCACAACCATTTTAATAGCACATTGGCACGCAAGGTAAACCATTATAAGCTCCTAGCTAATTAAGCATGGCATAAGAAACTATGATCTCTAATTGTCATCGCAAACATGTTTATTCATAATAGGCTAAATCAGGAACAATGAACTAATCATATTTACAAAAACAAGAGAGTCGAGTTCATACCAGCTTTTCCCATCTCAATCAGTTCATCATATATCGTCATAATTTCCTTTCACTTGCACGACCGAATGATGTGAATAATAATAATAGTGCACGTGCATTGGACTAAGCTGGAATCTGCAAGCATTCAATAAACAGGAGAAGACAAGGCAATATGGGCTCTTTTGTCAGATCAACAATAATGCATATAAGAGCCACTTCAACAATTTAATCATGATCTTCTCCTATCGACCCCCAAAGAAAATAAAAGAAATAAAACTATTTACACTGGAAAGCTCCCAACAAGCAAAAGAAGAACAAGAAATCTTTTGGGGTTTTCTTTTTAATTACTACTACAAGCATGGAAAGTAAACTAATTAAAAACTACAACTATTTTTTTTGGTTTTTCTTAAGGTTTATTAGACACGCAAGAAGAAAGCATAAAAAGGAGATAAACTAGCATGGATATTACAATGAAAAAGTATGAGCACCGACATCTAGCAAAGAGTGTGTGAACATGACACTACTAGGAAAAGGCATGCTAGTGGCGCACCAGTTTTGCCTACTAATGGCACACTACTGGTGCACCACTAGCACCACGCCATTAGAATTAAATACTAATGGCGCACCACTGGTGCGCCATTAGTATCTGGTGTACTAATGGTGCACCACGCAGTGCACCATTAGTATAGCCCACAGTGCGCCATTAGAATGCCTCCCAGGGGGCCATATGTACCCATGTGCTTTGGCATACTAATGGCGCACTAGTGGGTGATGCGCCATTAGTGTCATTTTTACACTACGCCATTAGTGTCTTGAGTGGTGCGCCACTAGTATGAATATTAGGGATTTTTTTCTTTTCTGATATTTTCACAGGTTACAAAATATATTATTGGACAGAATTTAGACAACACCACACAACAACAGCAGATTCATCGAATACAATAGAAGATTAGTCTCCGAATACAAATCATCATATTAGTCTCCGAATTCAAAAGACCGAACAAAGATAGAATATTACAAGTCTCGAGACCGCGAGTAGCGAGTTTGTCTTCACATTACAAGTCGATATCGATCATCTAAACTACCATCACATAGAAGAGAGCTGCGGTCATCACGATGAGCATAATCGCGATGAAACTGGTCTTCATCCGGTTCCTCCAACACTCCCTCCTCTCTCCCGCTAGATAGCGCGCGTATCTAGATTCCGCCTCTGCCCTAGTGGTGTACCCTTTGTAACTGTTACCGCTGAAACGGCGAACCTGTCTCCGACACTCCTCCCAGTCGTCGTAGACTCTGGGAACCTTACCCTTGTACATGACATACAACGGCATCTCTATGCACTAGCCAAACAAAACATTAGTAGAAATTCACAGACAATACATAAGCAATATATAAGTACGCAACAAAAGGATCGGAATAGAAAAGCAAGACATTAATAGCATCGATTACATCTAAGTTGAACGACTGTCCAAACCAAAGAGACATACAAGTTCATTAAAGTTTAATTACAACATGAGCCAATCGATGTTTCAGAACTACACATAGCATCACTACTTTGGACTCGACTCAAGGGACCAGAGCGTGGATGAAGCCGCCGTCTATCGTGATGCTCATGAAATCGTGGGCGTTGTCAGCCTGCATTTGTAGCATTGTGTCTATCTCACTGTTGGACGGTTGATTTCTGAGGTTGAACTGCCCCGAGGTACGAAGGACATCTTGATGGATGATTTCCGCAAACTCTGACTGGATGGAAAGAATTCGTGTCTGATGTCCGCGTCCTGGATTGCCGACAAGCTCGCAGCCCAATCTTTGAGATTATTTGGTAGCAGAAGGTGATTATGGTCCCGTACGATCGCCCGCATGTGATGGAGGGCATAGTAGGCATCCTTCTGACCGCCAGGCGGCTGCTTGACGCAGCAGAACATCGTATTGTGGGTGAACACGTGCTTGCCATACTTACGAACTACCCTGGTGAAGGTGCCTCCAGATTTGGCGTATCCCCGACGCCACTAGGGGTTGTGTAGTCAGGATCGGTGTCTTCCGCGGTGTCCTCATAGCGGTGAGGTTGTTCCTCCATCTCCTGGGACAGCTCCCAGAATTGCTTGCCGCCCGAACCGCCGGCCTCATTGTTGTGGGCCATGTTTCACTCTAAATAGGAAAAAAGTTTGGTCAAAAAGTTGGTTATTGTCAAGGAACAAGATCATGGTCTCATCATTTAGGGTTTGTAGACACCGAGGCATCCTAAAAGCTAAGCTTTTATCATTTAGGGTTTGTCGACGCCGAGGCACCCTAAAAGCCTAAGCTTTCATCATTTAGGTTCTTATCGACACCGAGGCACCCTAAAAGCCAATGTTTTATCATTTAGGGTTTGTCGACGCCAAGGCCCATGCATAACACAAGAGGCAGTTGATCCTACCTAAATAAGTACTAAGATACCCCGGCCCATGCATTAGTAGCAAGTACCCCATATGTCCGATTTTTAGCAAAGTCATGCTAAAATTCACGGAAAATTTCAGCATGACCTTTGCTGAAAATAGGACATATGGAGTACCCGAATTTGCCGGAACGGAAGTTAATCGACATTCCGGCAAACTCAAGGGCCTCTCGGGGTACCTGCAAAATCATCACGACACGATGGTCGGAGACAAAACCCAGCAAACTCAAGGGCCTCTACTTTCATATGGATGAAAAGGCCACAGACCATATGGTCCTCTGCTTTCATATGGACAAAAATCAGCTCAACTTATGTGAGCTTCCATTCTAGATCTAATAGGTCACCCAACAAAAAATCATCAATAGTTTTAGCTGAAAAAAATCATGGATTGCTGTTAACTAAAAATTAGTGAAAGAAACTATTGCTGATCATGGATTACTGTTAATTAAAAATAGAGCATCTGGCTTGTCTTATCATGTTCACTAAGTCCACAAAAATGAATAGGTTTAGTAAACTTAAACTCCAAGCAAGTGCACTGCTTATTGTAAGACGACTTACACTAGTAGAGCAGTTGTACACTACACATGCTTAAACTCTGAGCAAGTGTACTGTTATGGTCAAAACTGAATGTTGATTGCTTGCATCATCTACTCTGAATGATTTGATAATTAATACTGACAACTTCAGCATTTATAGACTTTGTGTTGTGGCAGCAGCTAAAAACCCTACATCTTGTCTCTCTGTTTATTAAAGTTGCTGTTTATGTGTCAAGTTTGACATCTACTTGACTGAATATCAACTCGATAGATCAAAAGCTGATAGAAATTGACAGATTTTGAGCATCAAGAGATCTGAATGCAGTTAACTTGTTTTGAAAATCATAGAAGGCTAACATTGACAGATTGTGGCCAGGGCCATACTAGTCTGATTTTACACTAGAACAAGCTCACTAGACTACACTACATTACACTACACATGCTTAAACTCTAAACATAAACAAACACCAGCAATGCAATATGTAAACAACCTCTGTTTCTAGGCAACAAGAGTTATCATCAATGCTTTTGAGTTTATTAAGTACCTTCAATTTTGAGCTTTAAATGTCAAAAGAGCTTCACATAATCTTGAATCCTCCAAATCACTCTTAACAGTTCTACATTGCACAAAGGCAGCAATGAGCCAATGATATCAGTAGCAATAATAGGTGCTTACATTCTCAAAGTGAACCTACAGAGTTCTAGTACAGTGAGTAACTCCCAATTATTTTAATAGAAGCACAATTAATATCAGAACAAAAATAACAAAATAATAGATGTGATTTTAATACAAATAACTGTTGGTGATATTGTCAGTCACTTAATTAGTTGGGTAACAACTTCAAAACAAACTAGTTATTATTATTCCTAGACATGAATGGCAGGCTCGGAGTCGTGGACTTGAACGTGGAAAAGATGGAGTGGAAGGTCCTTGACAAGCCAGATCAACCAATACGTGGAAGTGACTATGTGTATACAATTCAGGAGTTGAACTATAGCTATCTAGCGGAGGGGAAAGGATGGTTTGGGTTCATCAGAGTACTTAAGCTTGATCAGTCTAGGATGGTTTGGATGGATTTGGAAGAGATGGAGAATGCTGCCGTGTTTTGGGACAGAAGCAATGCTCTAATTGCGAGGCCAGCTTGCGGAAGAGATTTATGCAACAAGGTGTACTTTTCGAGCTGTACTAAGACTGATGATGGTGGCCAGGCCTACTACTGCTTAAAAGAGCAAGAATACCACCCTTCCTTTTGTGACAAGGAGCCAACGAATGCCATATGGTTCCAGCCAAACTTTTAGGATTTGCTTTGGTGGGTGGGAGCCTAACAAGGAGTACTTTCAAATTCATTTTTGCAACCTAAATAGCTAAGGAACAAGCACAGTACATGACCCAATTAAACATGTTATCTTGTTTCCACATGCAGGCTAATCAAGCTCGTTAATAGTTTGTCTTCCCTCGTCTTAGCGAGTGTCTCAAGCTCGTTAGTAACTACCACATTGTCCTGTCTTGCTTTTTTTGAAAAGGGTCATCCTGTCTTGCTTTGACCTGCCCTGTGATTTACTCGATCATGCAAATACATACATTTGGGTGTCAGCAAGTACAAGCTCATACGGCCAACTGCTAGCAACAGCTAGGTTGCCAAACGATCGGGGTGCAGGATTTTTGTGTGGTGCTAAAATCATTCAGGGACCAAGCTTGATGTATCATCTACACCCCACCAACCCACAAGACAAAGCATCTAAACATGTAGAGTAAATGGATTCTTTTAACCATTCATCGTAAAAACATTTAGTGTTGTTCCTTATACGCGGGGAACAATATGTGTGGTGCTAAAATCATTCATGGGAAGGGAATGGGGAGGAAGGGTGGAGAGGGAGGAAGGAGGAAGGAGGAGAGGTACCTAGGCGGGCGTGGCCGGTCGCCGGAGGGGTCGGGGTCGGGGTTGGGGTCGGGGTCGGCGGCAACGGCGGCATCGAAGGGATGCAGGGATGCCTCGGTTGGTCGTGGGGAGGCCTACGGCCACGGTCGTCGTCCTGCACCCCGTGCCCGGGCTGAGGTAGAGGCGGCACAGGGTAGGGGCCGACGCGGGGAGGCTGTCGGCAATGGCGGGGACGCGGGGAGGATGCGGGGATGCCTCGGTTGGTCGTGGGGAGACTGTCGGGGACACGGGGAGCTGCAGTGGTGGGGGCGCGAGGGCGCGGGGGCGGCGACGCACGTAGGGGGCGCGGGGGCGGCGGGGGCGGCGGCGTCGTGGGTCGGGGGTCGGGGCAGAGAATGGGGAGGAAGTGGATCTGGCGAGAGGGAGGAAGGAAGGGGTCAGGCGAGTTAGAGCTAGGGGGAAGATTACTAATGGCGCACCCCCGAGCGGTGCGCCATTAGAATGTTTTTTTAGATAACAATGGCGCACTACCCGAGCGGTGCGCCATTAGAATGTTTTTTTAGATAGCAATGGCGCACCCCTGAGCGGTGCACCATTAGTATGTTATTATTATTATTATTGTTGTTGCTATTTTTTAATATTTTTTATAAAAACAGTAATTTTTTTATAAAAACAGTAATAATTTTTTTATGAATATTAAAAAATATTATCAAATTAGTTATTTGAAAATATCATCAAATGGGGGTGCTCGGCGGTGGTGGAGCGGGGGAGGGTGAGGGGGGTGCTCGGCGGCGGTGGGTCGTCGGCGGCGGTCGAGTGGGGGAGGGTGCGGGGGGTGCTCGGCGGTGGTGGAGCGGACCGGGGAGGGTGCAGTGGGTTGGCGGCGGCGGTGGAGCGGGGGAGGGTGCGGTGGGTCGTCGGGTGCGGTGGAGCTAGTGGGGGAGGGTGCGGGAGGGGGGGGGGATCGAGATCGAGATGGAGGGGGATACCGATTGTGATGGAGGGGGATAGAGATCAAATTTGAAAAAATATTCATGAATTCAAAAAGTGCCCATGAAATTTAAAAATATTCATGAGTTCAAAAAGTGCCCATGTAATACAATCGAGAAATGAAGACTATGATTTAAATACAATCGATCTTAGCTAGCTATCTGTTCACAATCTTCTTGCCCTTCTTTTTCACAAACGGAGTTCTTCTGTGGAACGAACGTCCTTTAGGTAGGGTGGTCCTGCTTCTTCTTGTGGTGTATGCTGCTGCTACTTCATCGTCGTCATCATGTTCCATCTTCGGGTCGCCATACTTGTTGAAGTCTTGCTCATTGGCGACTCCATCCATTCCGATGATCTTCCTTTTGCCTCTCCTCACGACAACACGACTGGGCTTTGACGGGTCGGTAATGAAGAAGCATTGGTCCACTTGGGAAGCCAGTACCCATGGATCATTTTCACGGTGACGTTTGTGCCCGCGGTCTTGGATTTGGCTTCGGTATAACCATGGTGGTGAAATACCGGTCTTCTTTTAGGACGCTCTTGGCCCATCTGACACGGACATCAGGACCTTCTCTCCAGTGTAGCTCAGCTCCCAGATCTCCTCGATCCTTCCGTAGTATCTGTCCTTATCATTACCGGTGTAGGATTCCATCGTTACCCCAGAGTTCTGATAACCATCTCTCTTCATGTCCTTGTCCTCGGTGTAGAATGTGTAGCCGTTGATATCGTACGCCTCATAGGTCATCAGGTTGTGCTCGGCGCCCCGTGACAAGGCGAATATGAGTTGTTATTCCGCGGAAGAATCCTCATGTAAAGGGTACGTCAGAAGCTTCTGCTTGAACCAACGCGTGAAACATGAGTTGTGCTCTTTGATTATATCTCCGTTCATCCTCTGTTGGCCTCGGTCATTGTACGTCTTATTAATAAAGGTTTTGTGCTCTACCACCCAAGGATCGACCACGTCTATGTGTTGTAGCGCGACTAGGTTTGCTCTTTGAAAGTCGGCGAGTCGACCCTCGAAGTCGACATGCATTTCGCGGTGATCCTCACGGTGACCCCATCCAGCGAGCCTGCCGAGGTGCCTGTTGACGGGCAGACCAACGGGGTTCTCGATGCCTAGATAATTCGTGTAGTAGGAGATGCACTCTTCAGCCAGAAAGCCCCTGGCTATGCTTCCCTCTGGATGTGACATGTTGAGAACATATCCTTTGATGACACCATTCATCCTTTAGAACGGCATCATGCTGTGCAGGAACGTCGGCCCGAGTTGGATGATATCCTCCATGATATGGACCAGCAGATGCACCATAATGTCGAAGAATGCGGGCGGGAAGTACATCTCAAGCTTGCATAGTATCACCATGATCTCTTCCTATAGCCTTCTGAGTTGCCTCACGCCAACCGACTTCCGAGAGATGACGTCGAAAAAGTTGCATAGGCCAAATAGCGTTTCACGGACGTGCGCGTCCATGATCCCACGGATTGCAACTGGAAGTATCTACGTCATCAGCACGTGACAGTCGTGAGACTTCATCTCGCTGAACTTCTGCTTCATTGGGTCTAGGTATCTGCTTATCTTCCCCGCATAACCGTAAGGAAGTTTTACTCCTACGGGGCAAGTGAAAAACTTCTCGATGTCCTCCTGACTTAGAGTGAAGAACGCGGGAGGGTAGTCACTTCCGTTCTTCTTGGCCTTTTTGCCTTTGCGACGACTTTTTGTGTCCTGCTTCGCCTCATCATAATCATCATTAGCGTGAAGCTCCTCCCTGATGCCCATTGATTTCAAGTCTGCCCTTGCTTTTGGCCCATCTTTGGTCCTCTCTGGCATGTTGAGCAGGGTACCAAGCAGACTCTCGCACACGTTCTTCGTGATATGCATGACATCAAGGCTGTGAGGCACACGGTGGATCTTCCAGTACGACAAGTCCCAGAAAACAGACCTCATTTTCCATACCTTCAGCAGTGGCTCTGGCGCCTTTCGCTTCTTTCCCGGCTCTGGCGCCTTTTGCTTCTTTCCCGGCAGTGGGTAATCTTTCCAATTTTTCAACAGCTCGTCTATTTCCTCGCCGCTCCTCGTACGCGGGCGTCTTCGGGGTTCGGTTTCACCATCGAACAGATCCTTGCGTTTTCTCCACGGGTCATCGTCGCGAAGCCACCTTCGATGTCCCATGAACACGGTTTTCGAAGATCCGGGATCTCTAACTAGCTGGCGATATGTTGTGTCATCCATGCACCTGACGCATCCAGAAAATCCGTGGACCACCTGCCCCACGAGATATCCGTAACTGAGATAGTCGTGCACCGTCGTGGGCAGTGTGGCTCTCATAGGGAAATTTTCTTTCTCTGCGGCGTCCCACGTATTGGCTGGCGTTTTCCACAGCGTGTCTAGCTCCTCTTTCAGCAGCCCCAGATACAGATTGATGTCATTCCCTGGTTGTTTCGGCCCTTCAATTAGCATACTCATGTGAATGTACTTTCTCTTCATGCACAACCAGGGGGGAAGGTTGTACATCCACACAAACACAGGCCAGGTGCTATGTGTGCTTCTTTGGCTGCCAAACGGATTGACTCCATCGGTGCTTGCGCCCAGCACGATATTCCTTGGATCATTCCCAAATTATGGGTCTTCGAAGTTCAACGCTTGCCACTGGCTCGCATCCTTAGGGTGACTCAACATCTTGTCTTTTTTATTTATCTCCGGATCGTTTCTATCATCTTCCCTCTTCTTCTCCTCCCTATCCGCGTGCCAATGCAGGAGCTTTGCTACCTTAGGGTCCGCGAAATACCGCTGCAGACGAGGAGTGATCGGAAAGTACCATACCACTTTTCGAGGAGCTTTCTTCCTCTTCTTGTATCGAGTGACGCCGCACACTGGACATATGGTAGACTCCGCGTGCTCATCCTGATAAATGATGCAATTTTTCATGCACACATGGTATTTCACGTGCGGTAAATCCAGAGGACACACGATTTTCTTTGCCTCCTCGAAATTGGTCGGGCACTTGTTCCCCTTGGGAAGACGTTCGTGCCAGAATGACATGTTCTCGTCGAAGCATGCGTCGGTCATTTTGTGTTTTACCTTCATCTCCAGAGCCATGAGCGTTACTTTCAGGCGGGTATCCTCGGGCCTGCATCCTTCATACAATGGAGTAACCACGTCTATCTCCAGTTGATCCAGCTTGGCTTTCTCTCGGGTGGCAGCTCTTGCGTTATCCGTCTGCTTGAGAAGCGACTCTTGAATATGAGGGTCCTGCACCCAGCCTCCATCGTCGTCTGCTCCGACATCTTCATCTTCATGATCATGCCCTTCGTCTTGATCTTCCTCATCATCATGTCCGGCATCTTCTACATGATGAATGTGTAAAAATTCACCGTCATGATCATGTCCTGAAGATTCTTCATCTTCTCGCCCGCCCTCGCCGCGGTGGTTGTCTTGCCGCCCTTCCTCATTTCTTGCCCGCCCCCCATGGACGACTTCATAGTCATCTTCATCACCTTGCCACCGATAGCCATCCATGAAACCATGCAAGAGCAGGTGGTCCCGCACCTGCCCGGAATCCGGGTCCGCAATAAGGCTCTTCAGCTTGCATCTTCGACACGGACATATTATCTCTGTCTCATTCTTTTGAAGCATCTCGGCCTTCGCGGAGCTCAAAAACCTATTCACGATGCCTTCGGTCATCGTGCGGACCATGGTCGCCTGCGGGGTAGAGCAAAACGATATTTTAGAACCAAGAAAAAATTTGGCATGACTTTCCCTAAAAATAGGACAAAAAAGAATGCATACTGCCAAAATTCTCGCCGAAACGGAAGTGAATCAACATTCCGACAAAATATTGGCAACTATCGCATTTCAAATACCGGTACCTGCAAACACAAACATATATGCAACACCACAAACATATGCAACACCACAAACATACATAGATCTAGCAAGGCCATAAAATGTGCATGTGCACGTTGTTGGAGCGAGCTAGGGAGAAAAAAGTAGATCTACAACATAAAGATAGCTTTCCCCTTACTTACCTATCAAAAAAGGTAATTTAACCACTTAATTTTGATGAATCTATGGTGCAAATGAGGTGAGGAGGAGGAGGCAGCCGACACAAGCTTGGAGGAGGAGGTGGAGAGAATGAAGTGGGGAAAGTGAGTGTGTAGGTGTGGCTGTCCAAAATATCTAGCTGGTCCCAGGTTACTAATGGCGCACCATAGACAAATGCGCCATTAGCACCAGCTTGAGGTGCGCCATTAGTAGTTTTGCAAAAAAAATAGTAGTGGCGCACTATGTAGGAGGTGCGCCATTACTAGTTAAACTAGTAATGGCGCACTACTCCCAGGTGCGCCATTAGAATTTTTGGAAAAATAAAAAAAATTGTTACTAATGGCGCACCGACTAATGGTGCGCCATTACTATATAGTAGTGGTGCACCACATGTCTGGTGCGCCATTAGTGGCCATATCATCTATAGCCCTTTTCCTAGTAGTGTGAATGTAATGTCGGCGAGAAATACGTACTCCCCCAAGCTTAGGCATTTGGCCTAAGTTGGTCTAATGCCACGGATGGCCTGACGGATACCCAAAGTTGTAGTTGGGGTCGTACTGAGATGCAACAGTCATTGCATCGTGGGCTGCAGCTTGGAGGCGAGCTATCTCAGCTCTCCTCTTATACTCTTCTGCCTCCTCTCTGGTTATAAAATATCTCCCTTTTGCCTGAAAGTCAAAGAAAGTAGAAGCAGGGAGAGCGACGTGATAGGTGCGTCGTCTGTCAAAGATTAGTCAGTACTGGAGGAACTAATCGTTCCTCTCAACAAACTGATGACGACCATAGCCTCATAATCCAAATAAGCAGGAGGCAACTCAATATCATCCTCACGTATGGTTATACCAAGAAAATTAGCTATGCGGGTTGCATAAATTCCACCGAAGAAATCCCCATTAAATCTATTAAGATGCAACCTACGTGCAATAATGGCTCCCAAATTATAAGATTTATCTCCTAACACAACACTCCTAAGGATACTGAGGTCTGGAACACACATGTGACATGCTTCATCTTTACCGTTAATGCATGTACCTATGAAGAGAGCAAAATAATGTATAGCAGGAAAGTGAATGCTCCCTATGGTAGCTTGTTCTATGTCTCTAGATTCCCCCACAGTTATATTAGCAAGAAAATCTCTAAATTCAGATTTGCGAGGTTCACTAGCACTACCCCATTGTGGAAGTTTGCAAGCAGTGGTAAAATCCTCTAAGTCCATAGTATAATACTTTTCATAGAGATCAAACATGACAGTCTGAGAATTGCGTGAAGACGAAAATTCAAACCTCCTCACAAAGGAACTAGTGAGATAGTGGTACTCTGAAGGCCATTCAGAAGGCCGCACTGGAGCGTCCCTTGGTGGCTCATCATCAGCATCATGCATTGCAAGCCTGGGTCCTTGTTTCCTTGAAGAACCACCTTGGTACATTTTCCTAAACATATTTCTTCCTCTGAAAAATTTCTGAATTTTTTAGTAACTTCAAATAAAAGTGAACCAAACTCGACAAAATTGATAGCAACTACTCCTACAAGTGCCTAGAGCCTATATCATGCATCAAAACTACTTGGAACCACATAAATTTGACATGCAAGCTCAAGGACATGGTCACCTAGGCAGCACAAATTTGCAATGAATAAAGCACTAGAACAAAAACTAATTGGACCAATGGAGGAGTCACATACCAAGGAACAATCCCCCAAAGCAGTTTTTTGAATGGAGCTTTGATCAAGGAGATCAAACATGGCAGCAAAATGAGCTTGGACTCGGGTTTGAGCTGGTTAGTGCTGTTTGTGGGAGGAAGAAGGAGTGTGTGGGTGCAGGAATAAATGGAGGAGGGCCACTGTGGGCCCACGAGGCAGGGGGCGTGCCCGGGGGGGGGGGGGGTAGGGCGCGCCCTCCACCGTCGTGGCCAGGTGGATGCCCCCCTGCTGTGTTCTCAGTGCAAAATATTCTCAAATATTCCAAAAAAATCATATTTAAATTTCAGGGCCTTTGGAGAAGTTTTAATTTCGGGGTAAGTTTTATTGCATGAATAATTCAGAAAACAGACAAAAAATAATATTTTTTACTTTATTTAATATAAATAACAGAAAGTAGAAAGAGGGTACAGAGAGTTGTGTTTTCTAAATTCATCCATCTCATAATCATCAAAAGGAATCCACTAACAAGGTTGATCAAGTCTTGTTAACAAACTCATTCCGAATAACATGGAACCGGAGAATTTTCGAATAACACTAGGTTACCTCAACGGGGATATGCACATCCCCAACAATAAGATATCATATTTCTTCTTGACAGTAGGAAGAGGAAATTCAAAACCTCCAAAAATAATCGATGGAATTTTTCCAATAGAATTGATACTGTGGACTTGAGGTTGTTTCCTCAGAAAGTGTACCGTATGCTCATTACCATTAACATGAAAAGTGACATTGCCTTTGGTGCAATCAATAACAGCCCCTGCAGTATTCAAAAAGGGTCTTCCAAGAATAATAGACATACTATCGTCCTCGAGAATATCAAGAATAACAAAGTTCGTTAAAATAGTAACGTTTGCAACCACAACAGGCACATCCTCACAAATACCGACAGGTATAGCAGTTGATTTATCAGCCATTTGCGAAGATATTCCAATAGGTGTCAACTTATTCAAATCAAGTCTACGATATAAAGAGAGAGGTGCTACCTCTTGAGTACTGCGTTGGATTTCCTTGAAGAGGAATGGATGATGCAGCAAAGTAGCATAAGTATTTCCCTCAGTTTTTGAGAACCAAGGTATCAATCCAGTAGGAGGCTGCACGCAAGTCCCTAGTACCTGCACAAAACAAATAACTCCTTGCAACCAATGCGAAAAGGGGTTGTCAATCCCTTCACGGTCACTTACGAGTGTGAGATCTGATAGATATGATAAGATAATATTTTTGGTATTTTTATGATAAAGATGCAAAGTAAAATAAAAGCAAAGTAAAAAAAGCAAAGGAAATAACTAAGTATTGGAAGATTAATATGATGAAGATAGACCCGGGGGCCATAGGTTTCACTAGTGGCTTCTCTCAAGTGTATAAGTATTTTACGGTGGGTGAACGAATTACTGTTGAGCAAATGACATAATTGAGCATAGTTATGAGAATATCTAGGTATGATCATGTATATAGGCATCATGTCTGAGACAAGTAGACTGACTCCTGCCTGCATCTACTACTATTACTCCACTCATCGACCGCTATCCAGCATGCATCTAGAGTATTAAGTTCATGAAAACAGAGTAACGCCTTAAGCAAGATGACATGATGTAGAGGGATAAATTCATGCAATATGATAAAAACCCCATCTTGTTATCCTTGATGGCAACAATACAATACGTGCCTTGTTGCCCCCACTGTCACTGGGAAAGGACACAAGAAGATTGAAACCAAAGCTAAGCACTTCTCCCATTGCAAGAAAGATCAATCTAGTAGGCCAAACCAAACTAATAATTTGAAGAGACTTGCAAAGATAACCAATCATTCATAAAAGAATTCAGAGAAGATTCAAATATTGTTCATAGATAATCTTGATCATAAACCCACAATTCATCGGTGTCAACAAACACACCGCAAAAAGAAGATTACATCGAATAGATCTCTAGAAGAGAGGGGGAGAACATTGTATTGAGATCCAAAAAGAGAGAAGAAGCCATCTAGCTAATAACTATGGACCCGAATGTCTGAGGTAAACTACTCACACTTCATCGGAGAGGCTATGGTGTTGATGTAGAAGCCCTCCGTGATGGATGCCCCCTCCGGCGGAGCTCCGGAACAGGCCCCAAGATGGGATCTCGTGGATACAGAAAGTTGTGGCGGTGGAATTAGGTTTTTGGCTCCGTATTTGATCGTTCGGGGGTACGTAGGTATATATAGGAGGAAGGAGTACGTCGGTGGAGCAACAGGGGGCCCACGAGGGTGGAGGGCGCGCCTGGGGGGGGGGGGGGTAGGCGCGCACCCTACCTCGTGGCTTCCCTGTTGGTTGCTTGACGTAGGGTCCAAGTCTCCTGGATCTTGTTTGTTCCAAAAATCACGTTCCCGAAGGTTTCATTCTGTTTGGACTCTGTTTGATATTCCTTTTCTTGGAAACCCTAAAATAGGCAAAAACAGCAATTCTGGGTTGGGCCTCCGGTTAATAGGTTAGTCCCAAAAATAATATAAAAGTGGATAATAAAGCCCAATAATGTCCAAAACAGTAGATAATATAGCATGGAACAATCAAAAATTATAGATACGTTGGAGACGTATCAAGCATCCCCAAGCTTAATTCCTGCTCATCCTCGAGTAGGTAAATGATAAAAAAGATAATTTTTGATGTGAAGTGCTACTTGGCATAATTTTATTGTAATTCTTCTTAATTGTGGTATGAATATTCAGATCCGAAATATTCAAGACAAAAGTTTAATATTGACATAAAAATAATAATACTTCAAGCATACTAACAAAGCAATCATGTCTTCTCAAAATAACATGGCCAAAGAAAGTTATCCCTACAAAATCATATAGTCTGGCTATGCTCTATCTTCACCGCACAAAGTATTTAAATCATGTACAACCCCGATGACAAGCCAAGCAATTGTTTCATACTTTTGACATTCTCAAGCTTTTTCAATCTTCACGCAATACATGAGCGTGAGCCATGGATATAACACTATAGGTGGAAAAGAATGGTGGTTGTGGAAAAGACAAAAAGGGAGAAGATAGTCTCACATCAACTAGGCGTATCAACGGGCTATGGAGATGCCCATCAATAGATATCAATGTGAGTGAATAGGGATTGCCATGCAACGGATGCACTAGAGCTATAAGTATATGAAAGCTCAACAAAAGAAACTAAGTGGGTGTGCATCCTGATGTCTACTACACAACCTTCTTCTTGTAGACGTTGTTGGACGTCCAAGTGTAGAGGTTTGTAGGACAGTAGAAAATTTCCCTCAAGTGGATGACCTAAGGTTTATCAATCCGTAGGATGCGTAGGATGAAGATGGCCTCTCTCAAGCAACCCTGCGACCAAATAACAAAGAGTCTCTTGTGTCCCCAACACACCCAATACAATGGTAAATTGTATCGGTGCATTAGTTCGGTGAAGAGATGGTGATACAAAGTGGTATATGGATGGTAGATAAAGGTTTTTGTAATCTGAAAATATAAAAAACAGCAAGGTAACTAATGATAAAAGTGAGCGTAAACGGTATTGCAATGCGTTGAAACAAGGCCTAGGGTTCATACCTTCACTAGTGCAAGTCCTCTCAACAATAATAACATAATTGGATCACATA
The DNA here is from genome assembly GCF_018294505.1 of Triticum aestivum. NCBI lineage: Eukaryota > Viridiplantae > Streptophyta > Magnoliopsida > Poales > Poaceae > Triticum > Triticum aestivum. Next base: position 692,814,570 of record NC_057800.1, read on the forward strand.
ACTATCCCTCAACATGCAACAAAGAGTCACTCCAAAGTCACTAATAGCGGAGATCAACCGAAGAGATTATGGTAGGGTACGAAACCACCTCAAAGTTATTCTTTCCAATCAATCCGTTGGGCTATTCCTATAAGTGTCACAAACAGCCCTAGAGTTTGTACTAGAATAACACCTTAAGACACAAATCAACCAAAACCCTAATGTCACCTAGATACTCCAATGTCACCTCAAGTATCAGTGGGTATGATTATACGATATGCATCACACAATCTCAGATTCATCTATTCAACCAACACATAGAACCTCAAAGAGTGCCCCAAAGTTTCTACCGGAGAGTCAAGACGAAAACGTGTGCCAACCCCTATGCATAGGTTCATGGGCGGAACCCGCAAGTTGATCACCAAAACATACATCAAATGAATGACGTGATATCCCATTGTCACCACAGATACGCACGACAAGACATACATCAAGTGTTCTCAAATTTTTAAAGACTCAACCCGATAAGATAACTTCAAAGGGGAAACTCAATCCATTACAAGAGAGTAGAGGGGGGAAAACATCATAGGATCCAAATATAATAGCTAAGCTCGAGATACATCAAGATCATATCACCTCAAGAACAGAAGAGAGAGAAAGATCAAACACATAGCTACTGGTACATACCCTCAGCCCTGAGGGAGAACTACTCCCTCCTCGTCATGGAGAGCACCGGGATGATGAAGATGGCCACCGGAGAGGGATTCCCCCTCCGGCAGGGTGCTGGAACAGGTCTAGATTGGTTTCGGTGGCTACGGAGGCTTCTGGCGGCGGAACTCCCGATCTATTGTGCTCCCCGATCGTCTTAGGGTATATGGAGATATATAGGAGGAAGAAGTGCGTCAGGGATGCCACAAGGGGCCCACGAGGGTGGAGGGCGCGCCCAGGGGGGGTGGGCGCGCCCCCTACCTCGTGGCTTCCTCAAAGCTTCCTTGACGTGGACTCCAAGTCTCCCGGGTTGCTTTCGTTCCAAAAATAAGTTCCATAAAGTTTCAGGTCAATTGGACTCCGTTTGACTTTCCTTTTCTGCGATACTCTAAAACAAGGAAAAAACAGAAACTGGCACTGGGCTCTGGGTTAATAGGTTAGTCCCAAAAATAATATAAAAGTGCATGAAAAGCCCATAAACATCCAAAACAGATAATATAATAGCATGGAACAATCAAAAATTATAGATACGTTGGAGACGTATCACATCCAACTTGCTTGCTCATGAAGACCTAGGGCATTTTGAGGAAGCCCATCATTGGAATATACAAGCCAAGTTCTATAATGAAAAATTCCCACTACTATATGAAAGTGACGAAATGAGAGACTCTCTATCATCAATATCATGGTGCTACTTTGAAGCACAAGTGTGGTAAAAGGACAACAACATTGTCCTTTCTCTCTTTTTCTCTCATTTTTTTATTTGGGCCTTTTCTCTTTTTATGGCCTCTTTTTCCTTTTTTATTTTTTTCGTCTGGAGTCTCATCCCGTCTTGTGGGGGAATCATAGTCTCCATCATCCTTTCCTCATTGGGACAATGCTCTAATAATGATGATCATCACACTTTTATTTTCTTACAACTCAACAATTACAACTCGATACTTAGAACAAAATATGACTCTATATGAATGCTTCCGGCGGTGTACCGGGATATGCAATGAATCAAGAGTGACGTGTATGAAAGAATTATGAATGGTGGCTTTGCCACAAATACGATGTCAACTACATGATCATGCTAAGCAATATGACAATGATGGAGTGTGTCATAATAAACAGAACGGTGGAAAGTTGCATGGCAATATATCTCAGAATGGCTATGGAAATGCCATAATAGGTAGGTATGGTGGCTATTTTGAGGAAGGTATATGGTGGGTGTATGATACCGGTGAAAGGTGCGCGGTATTAGAGAGGCTAGCAATGGTGGAAGGAAGAAAAGTGCGTATAATCCATGGACCCAACATTAGTCATAAAGAACTCATATACTTATTGCAAAAATCTACAAGTTATCAAAGCAAAGTATTAAGTGCATGCTCCTAGGGGGATAAATTGGTAGGGAAAGACCATCACTCGTCCCCAACCGCCACTCATAAGGAATACAATAAAAAAATAAATCATGCTCCGACTTCATCACATAACGGTTCACCATAGATGCATGCTACGGGAATCACAAACTTTAACACAAGTATTTCTCAAATTCACAACTACTCAACTAGCACAACTTTAATGTCACCATCTTCATATCTCAAAACAATTATCAAGCATCAAACTTCTCATAGCATTCAACACACCGCTATGTCTTGAGCTTGCGTTGGTTTTCCCCGAAGAGGAAGGGATGATGCAGCAGAGTAGCGTAAGTATTTCCCTCAGTTTTTGAGAACCAAGGTATCAATCTAGTAGGAGGCCACACTCAAGTCCCTCGTACCTGCACAAAACAATAGCACTCGCAACCAACGCGATTAGGGGTTGTCAATCCCTTCACGGTCACTTACGAGAGTGAGATCTGATAGATATAATATTTTTGGTATTTTTGGTATAAAGATGCAAAGTAAAAAGTAAAGGCAAAGTAAAAAGCAAAGCAAGATTAAAGTGATGGAGATTGATATGATGAGAATAGAGCCGGGGGCCATAGGTTTCACTAGTGGCTTCTCTCAAGAGCATAAGTATTCTACGGTGGGTGAACAAATTACTGTTGAGTAATTGACAGAATTGAGCATAGTTATGAGAATATCTAGGCATGATCATGTATATAGGCATCATGTCCGTGACAAGTAGACCGAAATGATTCTGCATCTACTACTATTACTCCACTCATCGACCGCTATCCAGCATGCATCTAGAGTATTAAGTTAAAAACAGAGTAATGCCTTAAGCAAGATGACATGATGTAGAGACATAAATTCATGCAATATGAAATAAACCCCATCTTGTTATCCTCGATGGCAACGATGCAATACGTGCCTTGCTGCCCCTTCTGTTACTGGGAAATGACACCGCAAGATCGAACCCAAAGCTAAGCACTTCTCCCAAGGCAAGAACTACCAATCTAGTTGGCCAAACCAAACGGATAATTCGAAGAGACTTGCAAAGATAACCAATCATACATAAAAGAATTCAGAGAAGATTCAAATATTATTCATAGATAGACTTGATCATAAACCCACAATTCATCGATCTCAACAAACACACCGCAAAAAGAAGATTACATCGAATAGATCTCCACAAGAGAGGGGGAGAACTTTGTATTGAGATTCAAAGAGAGAGAAGAGGCCATCTAGCTACTAACTATGGACCCGAAGGTCTGAGGTAAACTACTCACACTTCATCGGAGGGGCTAGGATGATGTAGAAGCCCTCCGTGATGACGGCCCTCTCCGGCGGAGCTCCGGAACAGGCCCCAAGATGGGATCTCGTGGATACAGAAAGTTACGGCGGTGGAATTAGGTTTTTGGCTCCTGTTCTGATCATTTGGGGGTACGTATGTATATATAGGAGGAAGGAGTACGTCGGTGGAGCACCAAGGGGCCCACGAGGCAGGGGGGCGCGCCCTAGGGGGGGGGGGGGCGCCCCCACCCTCGTGACCTCCTCTTTGACTCCTTGGAGTAGGGTCCAAGTCTCCTGGATAAGGATGTCAATTTTATCCATAGACATGGATATCCATGGATATCCGATCCGAATGGATAGGGTTTGGATATGCTTTTCTGTCCATGGGCGGCGCCCAAACCCGACCCGATTGTTCATGGATAGGGTATGGATATAATCTTGTACCCATGGATATACCCAAACCCGACCCGATAGTATGACTTAATGGGGGAAATCTGCTATCCCTGCCCCACGGTCATATGTCCCACAACAATTTTACACTTTTTTAATCTAAAACATGCATAAGAAATTACACAATCCCCATCGTAACTTTTTTTAGTTGACATTCAATCCCCTCTGTAACATACTCCAACACCCCTTCCCTTATTTTTACCTCCTTCTTAAATGACTCGTCATTCTCATCTGTTAGAAAAATACTAAATGATCTTAGGTTGTTAGTGGATGTTGATTTACCATAAGTGAAGCCTAGCCTACTACGAGGTGAAGAATGGAAGAGTTTATGTTAATATTGTGTTATGTCTTATTTATATGTCTCGAGAGGACCCAATGGATATCCAATGGGTATGGATATCCATCAGATTTGGACATGGACACAATTTTTCACCCATGGATTTTTTCATGGGCGGGCAAAGACTGTCTTCATGGACATGGATATGGATTTGAGATTGTTCAACCCGATCCAAACCCGACCCATTGCCATCCTTACTCCTGGATCACGTTCGGTGAGAAAATCACGTTCCTGAAGGTTTTATTCCATTTGGACTCTGTTTGATATTCTGTTTCTTAACACTGAAATAGGCAAAAAACAACAATTCTGGGCTGGGCCTCCGGTTAATAGGTTAGTCCCAAAAATAATATAAAAGTGGAAAATAAAGCCCAATATAGTCCAAAACAGTAGATAATATAGCATGGAGCAATCAAAAATTATAGATACGTTGGAGACGTATCAGGTATCCCCAAGCTTAATTCCTGCTCGTCCTCGAGTAGGTAAATGATAAAAAGAGAATTTTTGATGTGGAGTGCTACTTGGCATAATTTCAATGCAAATCTTCTTAATTGTGATATGAATATTCAGATTCGAAAGATTCAAGACAAAAGTTTATATTGACATAAAAATAATAATACTTCAAGCATACTAACAAAGCAATTATGTCTTCTCAAAATAACAAGGGCAAAGAAAGTTATCCCTACAAAATCATATAGTCTGGCTATGCTCTATCTTCACCACACAAAGTATTTAAATCATGCACAACCCCGATGACAAGCCAAGCAATTGTTTCATACTCTAACTTTTTCAAAACTTTTTCAATCTTCACGCAATACATGAGCGTGAGCCATGGATATAGCACTATAGGTGGAATAGAGTGGTGGTTGTGGAGAAGACAAAGAGAGGGGGAAGATAGTCTCACATCAACTAGGCGTATCAACGGGCTATGGAGATGCCCATCAATAGATATCAATGTGAGTGAGTAGGGATTGCCATGCAACGGATGCACTAGAGCTATAAATTTATGAAAGCTCAACAAAAGAAACTAGTGGGTGTGCATCCAACTTGCTTGCTCATGAAGACCTAGGGCAATTTGAGGAAGCCCATCATTGGAATATACAAGCCAAGTTCTATAATGTAAAATTCCCACTAGTATATGAAAGTGATAACATGAGAGACTCTCTACTATGAAGATCATGGTGCTACTTTGAAGCACAAGTGTGGTAAAAGGATAGTAGCATTGCCCCTTTTTATTTATTTTCTCCTCTTTTTTTTGGGCCTTCTTTTTTTTCTCTGGCCTTTCTCTTTTTTTGGGACAATGCTCTATTAAATGATGATCATCACACTGTTATTTATTTACAACTCAATGATTACAACTCGATTCTAAAACAAAGTATGACTCTATATGGATGCCTCCGGTGGTGTACCGGGATATGCAATGAATCAAGAGTGACAAGTATGAAGAAATTATGAACGGTGGCTTTGCCACAAATACTATGTCAACTACATGATCATGCTAAGCAATATGACAATGATGAATGTGTCATGATGAACTAGATGGTGGAAAGTCGCATGGCAATATATCTCGGAATGGCTATGGAAATGCCATAATAGGTAGGTATGGTGGCTATTTTGAGGAAGGTATATGGTAGGTATATGATATCGGCGAAAGGTGCGCGGTATTAGAGAGGCTAGCAAAGGTGGAAGGGTGAGAGTGCGTATGATCCATGGACTCAACATTGGTCATAAAGAACTCATATACTTATTGCAAAAATCTAGAAGTTATCAAAGCAAAGTATTATGCGCATGCTCCTAGGGGGATAGATTGATAGGGAAAGTGTCGGTGTACTAGAGTAGGGGTACCCTAGTATCCCGAACTTGTGCACGGGCAGTCGCAGCATCCCGCGGCAAGGCTTGCCGGGTGACCGCCAAAGTCCTCCGTGGTTCTTTTGGAGCCATTCAAGAACAAAGTATCCAAGCCAAGGAGACAAGACCCCGGCAAGAGGAGCTTGCCGGGAAGGCCAACCAAGGCATCTCAAGACCCCGGCAAGAGGAGCTTGTCGGGAAGGCCAACCAAGGCACCTCAAGGAACTTGCCGCGGCGCACCTCGCGTCCCGGCAAGGCCCAGTGAGCGACAAGCTCCCGGACGCGACAAGACAACGACCGCGGCAAGGCGCTTGCCGCGGCAAGCCACCACTCTGTGCCCGCGCTCCAGCACATCCTCCAATGTGTCGCTCTGGGACCCTTCCAGGCGTGCGTGGCGGGAGGCTGTGCAGCCAGCGGTGCACAGTGGCAAGCGGCGCTGACAAGATTGCCATCATGGCAAGCGGTGGCGTCCCGGGCGGTCCCTTTTGCACTGTTTAGGCGACACAGACGGGCATTTAATGCCCTTGTCCCCTGCCGTCAGGGTTAGGTATGATACACTATAGCGAGTAGCTGTACCTACCGCAGCACCTTTACATTTTTACCCTTGTCTACATTGCCACCTGTCGGTGACCCCTTGAGCATATAAAAGGAGGCCCATGCGCAACGTAGAGGGGGTTGGCTGGTTAGCGGGTTAGCTAGTTAACCAGTACAGAGAACACTCACGCTCGGTCTGGCTAGCCGCTGGGGTGTACCATAGCATTCCGCGCTCCCGAGCAAGAGATCAATACAAACCACAAGGCAGGAGTAGGGTTTTACGCATCCGTGCGGCCCGAACCTGGGTAAGCTGCTCGTGTGCTTCGCCTCGATCCGCTCTTTGCACGACTTCCGCCCTCACTGAATCGAAAGGGGCTCGGCCTGCCGGTCCCATAGGTGTTCGTGGATCAGTCCCCCGACAGCTTTGGCGCACCAGGTAGGGGGCGTCGAGGTTGTGCGAACCAGATCCGGCGTTCACGCGGGCTAGATCTTCATCATCTTCATCGACATGCCGCCAAAGAAGAAGGTTTCGGAGGCAGCTGCTCTGTCCGCGCCGAACCCACCACCGTCGGAGCAAACGGCTGGTGGGGCGGACGCCGGCGGAAGAACGGGCGTCGACGAGGCAGCTCGCGGTGCTGCCAGGTCCAAGGACAAGGCTGCGCTGCCCATCGGCGGCGTGGCCGGCTCCCACAACGACCGGGCGCACTCCAAGACCTCGGCGTCCGTACATGCACCGCGCCCATCTCAGGAGGTGCGGGACCGGCAGCGTCATGGTACTCACGGTACCATGCGTTTGCTGGACCAAGTTCGAGCTGGCGGATCTCGGAGTGCTCAAGACCAGCGTGCACGCTAGCATGCTGGCACGAGCGAGGCACGGTCGCCTGGACGAGATACTGCTCCTTCTAACATAGTTAGAAGTCCGAGCATATCCCACTCCTCGCACCGTTCGCCACCACCACCCGTCACTACAGCAGAAGCTTTGGCGCGAGCTCAACTGCTCCTAGATTACCCTCCGACGGCGGACAAGATCGACGACTGGAGGGCCACCATTCAGAATCTCATCGGCTTCGCCAACGGCGACACTCAACAGCAGCCAAGCATGTCGCGGCCGCGGCAAGTCAGCCAGGCACAAGCCGATGGCGACAAGACCGGTGGGGGTGCAACTACTGTGCACTCTCCACCCCGAAGGCCAAAATCGCCGACTCGCCGGATCTACCTCGACAGCGACTCCACTGCGTCATCAGATCCACGAGCTCGTCGCGATCAGTGCCAAATTCTTCACGAATGACAGCAAGAAGACGCTCGTACTCGCATCGAGCGCCGAAGAGAAGCGCGACGTCAATCAGACCAGCGCGCTGGGCCCTCTGTCGACATGCATGCGCCAGGGGAACTAGGCGACTTGCCGTACGCGGTAGGTTGCCCTGCATTTACTGTTGAGCTGCGGCAAGTCCAGTGGCCCAACATGAAGAACTTCAAACCAGACGTACCAGAGAAGTACGACGGCAAGTCGCATCCGTCGGAGTTCCTCAGCATCTACACCATCGCGGTGCAGGCTGCCGGGGGACGGGACGACAAGATCCTTGCCAACTACTTCCCGCTGGTGCTCAAGCCCAATGTCAGATCCTGGCTCATGCACTTGCCGGACAGCTCCATATCCTCCTGGGCAGACCTATGCCATCAGTTTGTCGGCGCCTTTACAGGCGGCCACAAACCTCATGGACAAGAGAGTGACCTTCATCTGCTCGCCCAGAAGGAAGGAGAGCCCCTGCGCAAATACATTCAGAGATTCAGCCGTGTACAGCACAATATCCCAGATGTCCACCCTGCCGCGGTCATCAGCGCGTTCCATCAGAACGTGCGTAACCGCAGGATGCGGGAGGAGATGGCGATGCGCAAGATCAGAGACGTCAGTGAGCTATATGCCCTGGCCGACAAGTGTGCACGTGCTGAGGAAGGGAGGAGACTCCCCGGAGAGAATATAGGAGCAGGAGGATCTGACAGTGAGGATGCTGCCCCGGCAAAGAAAAACCGGCGGCGGAACAGGAAGAAGAAAGGCAAACACGTGCTAGTCGTTGAGCAGTCCGACAACGAAGGTGGCGCCAAGAAAGCCAATGTTGGTAGCTCCGGCAAGGAGATTGCCGCATGCACTAACTGCCAGGCTGTGGCAGTGACCGACAAGTAGGACGGCACCGACAAGCAGTACTGCAAGATCCACCGCACCAAGGGCCATGACCTCCAGAGCTGCAAGAAGGTCGAGCAACTTGTCCAGCAACAAAAGGCTGAGTACGAGCGACGCGACAAGGAGAGGGCCCAAGGTGGCGATGGAGAATCCGGCAAGAAGTGCACCGGCTGGGGAGGACACCGCGGCAAGGCCAAGCAGCGGCAAGGAGACAGGCCTCCCCGCGGCCGCGACAAGGATGAAGATGACGACGACGACGAAGATATGGAGGATGTCGAGACCAGTGAGCAGGAGTTCCAGAAAGCCACAGAGGTCTTGTGCGTTGACGGTGGTGCATCTCTGCATACTTCACACCGTCAACTCAAGTAGTGGGTGCGGGAAGTCAATGCGGCGGAACCACCTGTCGAGTCACGCAAGCTTCTGAAATGGTCCAGCACGCCTATCATCTTTGATATTGAGGACCACCCTGATCGCACAACCGCGGTCGGGTGCTTGCCGATGTTGGTTTCACCAACTATCCGCAACCTCAAGGTCACTAAGATGTTAGTTGATGGTGGGGCCGGCTTGAACCTGATCTCCTCCGCTGTACTCCAGAAAATCCAAATCCCTGACAGCGAGCTCGAAGAGACCGGCACATTCCAAGGAATCAACCCAGGAAGGAGCAAGCCGAAGGGGAAGGTCACGTTGCCAGTAACATTTGGCAGCGAGCTGAACTTCAGGACTGAGAGAGTCACTTTTGACGTTGCCGATATTCCATTACCTTACAATGGGATACTTGGCCGTCCAGCACTCGCCAAATTCATGGCAGCCTCTCACTACGCATACAACATGCTGAAGATGCCAGGCCCGATAAGCGTCATCTCTGTCTCCGGCGACAAGAAGGATGCCCTTATCTGCACCGACAAGATCTACCAGGAAGCGGTAGCCACAACAGACCGCAAGTCACTTGCCACTGAAGCTCCCGGGGGAAAGAAGACCAAGTCCGGCAAGAGTTCTGATGCCCACTCCGGCAAGCGCACCTCTTCGGAGTGCTGCGCTGCCGTCGAGGAGGCACCATCGACCTCCATCGGCAAGTGTAAGAAGACGATGGCAGCTCCGCCAGAGACGAAGAAGGTGTCCGCCAAGGAGGGCGGCACTGGTGGTACCTTCACCATCAGTGCCACTCTCGGCCCTAAATAGGAAAGCATGCTCATTGCTTTCCTGCGGGCGAATGTCAACGTGTTTGCGTGGCAACCGTCTGACATCCCCGGTGTTCCCAGGAAAGTAATTGAGCACCATCTTGCCATTTGTCCTCATGCACGGCCCATCAAGCAGAAGGTCAGGAAGCAAGCAGTGGAGCGCCAAGAATTCATTGCAGAAGAGATCAAGAAATTGGAAGCAGCTGGCCTTGTCAGAGGAGTGCTCCATCCTACGTGGTTGGCCAATCCTGTAGTCGTGCGCAAGGCAAACGGGAAATGGAGGCTTTGTATCGATTTTACCGATGTTAACAAAGCTTGTCCCAAAGACCCATTTCCTTTGCCGCGCATTGACCAGATTGTTGACTCCACAGCCGGATGTGATTTGCTTTCATTTCTTGACGCATACTCATGATATCATCAGATCTTCGTGGCAGAAGAGGATGAGGAGAAGACCGCATTTATTACTCCATGTGGCACGTACTGTTTCGTACGGATGCCTTTCGGATTAAAAAATGCTGGTTCAACATTTGCAAGAGTAGTCCATGTCGCTCTTGAGCCACAAATACACAGAAATGTGGAAGCCTACATGGATGACATAGTGGTCAAGAGCAAGGACAGAGCAACCCTGATTCAAGATTTAGACAAGACCTTTGCAAACCTGCGCAAAATTAGCCTTAAGCTCAACCCAGAGAAGTGTGTGTTTGGAGTCCCCTCCGGCAAGCTTCTCGGGTTCTTCGTGTCTCAGCGGGGAATTGAAGCCAATCCCGACAAGATCAAGGCCATTGAGCAGATTGAAGCACCAAAGCGCGTCAAGGATGTACAAAGGCTTGCCGGTTGCGTGGCTGCTCTCAGCAGGTTTATCTCTAGGTCTGCTGAGCGCGCCCTGCCATTTTTCAAATTATTGAAAAAGGCAGGTCCAATGAAATGGACTCCGGAAGCGGAGGCTGCACTGCAAGACTTAAAGAGATACCTGTCCTCCCCTCCAATACTTGTCGCACCTAAGCCACAAGAGATGTTGCTGCTGTACATAGCGACAACCAATCAAGTGGTTAGTGCTGTGTTAGTAGCGGAGAGGGAGGCAGATGACGAGCCAGCAACCACGGCAGGCGCATCCAGCGACAAGCAGGGGGCTTCTCCGACAAGTTCTGGTCCCGACAAGGATGGATCTGCACAGACTCGCGAGGAGATACAGAAGAGAATGGTGCAGCGCCCAGTTTACTTTGTTAGTTCCCTTCTGCAGGGGGCTAGGTCAAGGTACTCTGGTGTGCAGAAATTGCTTTTCGGCCTCCTCATGGCCTCGAGAAAGCTGCGCCATTACTTCCAAGCACATGAGATCACAGTTGTCACTCGCTTTCCGCTAAAGAGGATACTACAAAATCCAGAAGCGACAGGCAGGATTGTTGAGTGGGCACTGGAATTGTCAAGCTTTGGCCTTAAGTTTGAGAGTACTTCAACTATCCAAAGCAGAGCATTGGCAGAATTCATAGCAGAATGGACGCCAACACCAGATGAAGAAATTCTAGAAACGAGCATCCCCGTCAACGAAGCGACCAAAGAGTGGCTGATGTACTTTGATGGTGCCTTCTCGCCGCAAGGCGCCGGCGCTGGCGTGCTGCTTGTCACACACGCCGGAGAGCACCTCAAGTACATAGTCCAGATGCACTTTCCCAAGGAGCAAGCAACAAACAATACTGCAGAGTATGAAGGCTTGCTTGCCGGTCTCAGGATCGCGGCAGACCTTGGGATCAAGAAGCTCATTGTCAGGGGTGACTCGCAGCTTGTCATCCGCCAAGTGAACAAGAGCTACCAGAGTCCGTTGATGGAAGCTTACGTCGACGAAGTGAGAAAGCTAGAAGAGCACTTTGACGGACTACAGATGGAGCATGTCCCAAGAGCTCAGAACGCCATTGCCGATAGCCTGTCAAAGTGCACCACACTTAAGTTACCTGTGGAACCAGGGATTTTTGTGCTCAAGCTAACACAACCGTCTGTAACGCCATCAACTGGACAGAGCAAGAAGAGGAAGTTGATTTCTCATGACTATTTGCCGCCAGAGCTCCCCGAAGCCGCCGCCAAGAAGGTCCCCAAGATCAACACCAAGAATGCTGAGGAGCAATCTGCTCCGGCAAGCCCTAGGGTTTGTTCCATTGAAGCAGAAGCTCCCGACAAGTTTTGCTCCGGCAAACTTGCCGGGGAACATCAAGCTCCGGCAGAACCGCAGATTCTTGCCATAGAAGCGGACTTTCCCGCAGCAACAGATTTGCCTTGCGCTGAGGAGCAATCTGCTTCGGCAAGCCCTAGGGTTTGTTCCGTTGAAGCAGAAGCTCCCGACAAGTTTTGCTCCGGTAAACTTGCCGGGGAACAACAAGCTCCGACAGAACCGCAGATTCTTGCCGTAGAAGCAGATGTTCCCGCAGCAGCAGATTTGCCTTTAGTCCTTGTTGTCGAGCCACAAGCTCCAGCATGGGCACAACAGATTGTCCGTTTCCTTTAGACAGGAGAACTTCCCGAACAGCAAGAAGAAGCGGAAAGAGTAGCCCGGCAGTCAAGTATGTACCAGTTTGTCGACAAGACACTGTACAGAAGAAGACTCAATGGTGTGAAATTGAAGTGTATTCACCGGGAAGACGGACAAAAGCTGTTGGCAGAGATACATGGAGGCATATGTGGACACCACATTGGCGCAAGAGCACTTGTCGGCAAAGCATTCCGGCAAGGTTTCTTTTGGCCGAGAGCCCTCCAGGATGCAACTACACAAGTAACCAAAGTGTGAAGCGTGCCAATTCCATTCCAAGCAGATACACCAACCAGCTCAAACTCTCCAGACGATCCCTTTATCCTGGCCATTTTCGGTCTGGGGGCTCGACATCCTCGGCCCCTTTCCCCGAGCAGTCGGGGGCTTTGAGTACTTGTACGTTGCAATCGACAAGTTCACAAAGTGACCGGAAGTGGAACCAGTGAGGAAGGTGACAACACAGTCAGCAGTCAAGTTCTTCAGGTCAATTGTTTGCCGCTTCGGGATCCCTAACAGGATAATCACCAACAACGGTACACAATTCACGAGCCGCACCTTCATCCAGTACGTCCAAAATCTTGGCGCCAAGGTCTGCTTCGCTTCTGTTGCTCACCCGAGAAGCAACGGTCAAGCGGAGAGGGCAAATGCTGAAGTGCTGCGCGGGCTCAAGACCAGAACTTTCGACAGGCTGTACAAGTGCGGAAGAAACTGGATCAAGGAGCTGCCGGTGGTTCTTTGGTTGATCAGAACGACGCCAAATCGAGCCACTGGCCAGACACCTTTCGCTCTAGTCTATGGAGCAGAGGCAGTTATCCCCACGGAACTCGTATACGGGTCACCTCGAGTGCTCGCTTATGATGAGCTTGAGCAAGAGCAGCTGCGACAAGATGACGCGCTGCTCCTTGAGGAAGATCGTCTTCAGGCTGCTGTGCGAGCTGCTCGCTACCAGCAAGCTTTGCGCCGCTACCATAGCCGCAAAGTTAATGCCATAAGTCTCGAGGAAGGCGACCTTGTTCTTCGGCGTGTTCAGTCCGCCAAGAATTCCAACAAGTTGACGCCGAAGTGGGAAGGCCCTTACCGGGTGAAACGAGTCACTAGGCCTGGCGCTGTCCGCCTTGAGACCGAAGATGGCATTCCGGTGAGCAACTCCTGGAACATTGAGCATCTTCGTAAGTTTTACCCGTAAGGCGCGGTTGCCGGAACCTGTTCCGGCAACCACCTTTTGTACAAGTCTTGCCGCTGTTGCATGTAATCCTTTGTACAAAGACGGGCGCAGACCCCGCGCATAAGTAAAGTTAATATGCTCCGCGCATCTTGTCAATTTCATGCTTTCTATATTTTGCATGTGTGATCTGACACTTTGTGCAGAATCTACTCCCCGGTAAGCAATAACGAGCCATAAGGCTCCATATCTGTATTTTCTCTTCTTTCTTTTTCACAAGGAAAGGAAAGTTCCCTCGCGCACAAGTTTGCCGGGGGGGAAAGGAGAAGAAAGGGGTATGGATCAGGCGTCGTTCAAGAATTTCGCCTTGCCGGGAAGCAAACAACAGAAAAGATAAGTTGCCAAAGTTTGAGCAGTCAGATTTTTTAAATTTTTTAAGTTATCTTCCTTGAACGACCGTGCTTTGTATGGAAAACATGTGCGCGGAGGAACCAGCTCGTAGCTAGTGGCGCCCTTACTTTGTTTCGAGTCCGCTCAACAACTTAAGTGAGCTGCGACTAGTTGTCGCGCCCTTACTTTGTTTCGAGTCTGCTCAACAACTTAAGTGAGCCGTGACTAGTTGCGACAAGGTTTCTTGTTGGCAGCGGCACCGCCAGCCGGCTGCTGACGTCCCGCACTCAGCGCTCGCGGCTAAGGTGCCTGCGCCGGCAAGTTCCCTAAAAGCGTAGGGTAAAAGCATACAAAGCAAGGGGTCAAGTAAAGGGAATAACATTGCAATGGCTACAAAAAATAAAATTATATTACAAAATAGCTTGTCGCAGCTCTAACAGATCGTTTTCATAACTTGATCGACAGCGACAAGAAAAAGGAGGAAACGGGCGGCCTAGTCTGCGCGATCGCCCTCAATCCTCTTGATCTCGCTCACCTTGTCCACAATGGGTGCGACAAGGGCCTTGAGCTCCTCTAGATCGGCATCCGGCAGCAAGGTCCTGAGGACATTGGTGAGGCAGAGGCCCGGGTTGCGGAAGGCCACCTTCATCAACACCTTCTGAAGGGCTCCCGCGCAGATCTTGCGCGACTCGTCGGCCAGCTGCTTTGGGATCCTCTCCCGGAGTCGTTGGAGGGCCGTCGCCACGCCTTTGAAGAACAGAGTGAGCTTGGCGCTGGGCTGGAGGCTCTCGTCGGAGGGATACCCGAGATCCGCCATCCCTAGCTGCGCCAGCTCCCTGTCGATATCCGCGGCAACATTCACCAGACTCTCCGTCCAGTGCTCCACAGTTTCCCTGAAGGCATTTTGGGTGGCGGTAGCACTCTCTAGCAGTGCCTTGTCGGCCTTGATCTCCTCCCTCAAGGCCGCCTCCTGCCTCTTGACGCTGTCCAACGTCTTGGTCAAAGCGGTCAGCTTCAGCTCAATATTCGCGTTGGAGTCCTTGGCGGCGCTGAGCTCTCTGCCCTTCTCGGCGAGATCGGCCTCCAGCTGGCCACCTTCGTCTCCAACTCCTTCTTGGCGGCCTCGGCGGCGGCGGCAGCATCCTCCGCTTGCTTGAGGGCTTCGCCAAGTCTTTCCTCGCGCGCGGAAAGTTCCTCCTCGTGGGCGTCAAGATTGACCTTCTGCTGCGCCAGCTCGCCCTCCTCCGCGGATAGCTTCACAGCGGCAAGCCGCTGTTGCTCTTCGACTTCAGCCTTCTCGAGGAGGAAGGCCTTCTGCGCTTCGTCGAGTTGCTCCCGCTCCTCCGCCAAGGACCGACGAGCTTCCTGATGGAAGCCCCGGAGCTCCTCCGTGCGCTTCTCGATGTCTGCTCCCGCCTTCGCGACAAGCGCCTCGTGGGACTCCAGCTTGGCTTGCCACGCGCGGTAGAGCGACACCAGCTTCCGCAGCAGCCGCTCCTCCTCAGGCTCATTGCTGCTGCTGCTTGGCGCGTCAACCACCGTCAACCCAGCGGAGGCGAGCACTTCCCCGTCGAAGATCTTTCCCTCGACCGGCGCCCTAGAGCTTGACGCCCAGGGGAGGTTGATGAAGACGTCGTCGCCGGCCCTCAAGTAGATGCCAGGCTGGGGCTCTTCGGAGCCGGGCGCTGCGGCAACGGCGGACGGGTCGGCGGTCGGTGTAGCGCCTGGCGCTCCTGTGGCCTCAGGGCCGTCAGTGCGATCGCCAGACCCCTCGCCAGCTGCTGCGGCGGCAGCCTTGGCGGCCTCTGCGCCGGCGGGATCGCCAGTGCCGGCTGCTTCTTCGGCGGCAACCTCGGTCTCCATCGGCTCCGTAGTAGATGGATCTGACAGCCGGAAAGGGGAGAAGAGTTAAGCAAAACTCCAATAAAAAGAAGATGAAGAGAAGAAGAACCCAAGGGAAGTTTTGAAGCAAGAGGAGTACCTGCACCAGGTTCTGCAGTCGTGGTCTCCGCCGTCGGGGGGCCGCTGGTGCTGTCCCTTGCCGGAGAACCCTCCCTTGCCGGAGACTTCTCCCTTACCGGGAAGCCCTCCCTTGCCGGAGAGTTCTCCTTTGTCGGGGGATCCTCCCTTGGCTCCTGGATGAGGCTGCTCTGCTCCTACACAAATCAACAAGCAGATATCAGCAAAGACAAGTACCCATGCGCGCCTCGCAGCAGAAAGTAAACCATATACTTACGCTGGGGGCTGCTCTGGGGAAAAATCACCGGGTCCGGCAGGGTTGTCTCGGGCGCGCCACCTGCTGTCGCAGTGGGCTCGTCCTCGATGACGATCACCGGGACCTTACCTCTCTTTGCCGCTCCCTGGGCCAGAGTTCTAAAAAGGAACAAGTTTAGAACAAAGCAAGTGAGATACAAGACAAAGCAGCAAGGATTGAAGAACTGCAAGTACGACAAGAGAGGCTTACTCTTCTTCTTCTTCCTCGTCGGAGATGAACGCAGAGAAGTCGAAGTCCGGCGCACGCCCGGCGCAAGGAGGCGAAGGAGAAGCTTCCCTTGGCCGCTTGGCGGAAGCAGTGGCGGTGGCCTGAGACGACCCCGCTCCGGCTGCCGGCGCGGCGTGAGTAGCGGCAGGAACTGAAGCGGTGGTCCGGCTAGATCCCGCTCCAGTTGCCATCACAGCATGAGGCGCTCCCGCGGCAACGATGTTTGCCATGGTGGAGCGTGTCACGCGGTGCGGCGACTGTTGACCCGCTTGCCGCTCCGCTACATCACCGGCTTTGCGGAGACGCCTTCTTGGTGGGGATGGAGGCTCTGCTTGCGGTGAGCTGTCTGAAGATGAGGTGGAAGACGAGTTGATTTCCACCGAGCCGCTCGTATCCTTGGCGGGCTCGCTCGGCTCGGCGTCACGCCCGGCAAGCTCCTTCTTGCCGGCGGGCTCCCCTTGCTCGGCACGACTTGCCGCCTCTGCTGCATCTGCCTCCTCCACGTGAATCCAAAGTCGCCCGCGGCTGCGGCTGCCGCCGCCTCTTCCACCCTAGTGGCGATGAGTGCAAACTCCGCATCGGTGGTGTCGCGGGTGAGGCCATCCTTCTCGTCGGAGCGGATCGGCACTTCCACCAAGTCATCGAAGAACTGCTGCACGACGTCGTCTGCGGGCTCCTGCCAAGTTGGCACAATTCCATGCGAGTCGCACTCCGGCATCATTGCACGGATGCGGTCGAGCGAGGAATTGTTGCACAGCGGAACGACGCCCCCCGACAACCTGAAAACTTCGGGATGTTGGGGGTCATACTTGAACAGCTCCTGCAACATCGCGTTGAGCTCCAGGACAGTGAAGTTGTAGTTGAGGCCCGGCCGCAGCCTCATGATATCTGCCGCATTCTTGAACTCCCAAGTGGGTCTCCCTCATTCCTGCAGGGGGGCGATGCGGCGGCGAAGAAAGTCTGCGCCGACAGCGCCTACAGTAAGCCCGGCAAGCCTGAGGCGTAGGATCCTGGCGATGGCAATCTTCAACCTGTCGTCTTCCGGGGCCACATCACTCCAATCGCTGCCGCGTGCTACTGGGGTTCGGCGCCGGGTGGTGAATGGCTGCGGGTTCTCCTCGACAATCCAGCACCAATCTGCTCTCCACTCCTCCCACTTGCCGCGGAATTCTCCCTCCAGATAGGTTTCTTTCTTGCCGGCCCTCGAGATCCAGGCGATTCCGCCGGATAGTGGCTCACCTCTCTCTACTCGGGGTATGAAGAAATGGCGGAAGAGAGCTACACTGGGGTGGACTCCGACAAAGTTTTTGCAAAGATGTGCGAAAACTGCCATGGTCAAAATGGCATTGGGGGTGAAGTCAAGGAGGTGGAATCCGTAGGTATTCATGATGTCGCAGAAGAACTCAGAGAAGGGCGGGCAGAGCCCGCAGTAGAAGAACAATGCGAAGAAGGGGTATCCGTTTGGGGCCTTCTTCCAAGCGGCGGCGGGGAGTACCTTCGTGCGCGGATGCGCGTGCGTCTCCATCGACCAGAAGAGGTAGTAGTTTTCCCTCAGCTCCTTCGCGGCAAGCTTGGGGGGGAAGACGGCCCGCTCCTTCTGCAGCGCCGCAAGACGCTGCGCCTCGGTCGACTTCACGACCTTCCCCTTGTCGGCTTTTGGAGCCATGGCGGAAGTGGTGGAGGAGGTCGACGGCGTTGGTGGTACTGGTGGCGATGGGGGGCGGAGCGCTGCTCTCTCTCTCTCTCTCAGCTTTGGGAAGGCGAGGGAGCGGTGGAGATTTCTGAGATTGGAAGCAACAACGGGCGAATGGGTGAACTTCCCCTGTTTCCCCTGCTTATAAGGAGGGAGGGGGCGGACGTTCCGCATTTCTGAATAAAGAAACCACCCACGATCTCTCCCATGACACCGCATTCAACGCATGCCGTTCGGGGAGGGCGCGGTGGATACGGAGAGAGATACGGCGTAACCTAGGCCGCGCGTGCCCGTGCCCTGTTTTGGGTCTGGCCCAACAGCGCTCGGCACCGTGTATGGCCCAGGCCCGGGGGCTCCTGTCGGTGTACTAGAGTAGGGGTACCGTAGTATCCCGAACTTGTGCACGGGCAGTCGCAGCATCCCGCGGCAAGGCTTGCCGGGTGACCGCTAAGGTCCTCCGTGGTTCCTTTGGAGCCATTCAAGAACAAAGTATCCAACCAAGGACACCACAAGACCCCGGCAAGAGGAGCTTGCCGGGAAGGGCAAGCCAAGGCAAGGCGTTAAGGAGACAAGACCCCGGCAAGAGGAGCTTGCCGGGAAGGCCACCCAAGGCATCTCAAGGAACTTGCCGCGGCGTGCCTCGCGTCCCGGCAAGGACCCGGTGAGCGACAAGCTCCCGGACGCGACAAGACAACGACCGCGGCAAGGCGCTTGCTGCGGCAAGCCACCACTCTGTGCCCGCGCTCCAGCACATCCACCAACGTGTCGCTCTGGGACCCTTCCAGGCGTGCGTGGCGGGAGGCTGTGCAGCCAGCGGTGCGCAGTGGCGAGTGACGCTGACAAGATTGCCATCGTGGCAAGCAGTGGCGTCCCTGACGGCCCCTTTTGCACTGTTTAGGCGACACAGACGGGCATTTAATGCCCTTGTCCCCTGCCGTCAGGGTTAGGTATGATACACTGTAGCGAGTAGTTGTACCTACCGCATCACCTTTACATTTTTACCCTTGTCTACATTGCCACCTGTCGGTGACCCCTTGAGCATATAAAAGGAGGCCCATGCGCAACGTAGAGGGGGTTGGCTGGTTAGCGGGTTAGCTAGTTAACCAGTACAGAGAACACTCACGCTCGGTCTGGGTAGCCGCTGGGGTGTACCATAGCATTCCGCGCTCCCGAGCAAGAGATCAATACAAACCACAAGGCAGGAGTAGGGTTTTACGCATCCGTGCGGCCCGAACCTGGGTAAACTGCTTGCGTGCTTCGCCTCGATCCGCTCTTTGCACGACCTCCGCCCTCACCGAATCGAAAGGGGCTCGGCCCGCCGGTCCCATAGGTGTTCGTGGATCAGTCTCCCGACAGAAAGACCATCGCTCGTCCCCGACCGCCACTCATAAGGAAGACAATCAATAAATAAATCATGCTCCGACTTCATCACATAACGGTTCACCATACGTGCATGCTACGAGAATCACAAACTTTAACACAAGTATTCTTTAAATTCACAACTACTCAACTAGCATGACTTTAATATTATCACCTCCATATCTCAAAACAATTATCATGCTTCAATCTTTTCTTAGTATTCAACACACTCAAAAGAAAGTTTCACAAATCTTGAATACCAAGCATATTATTATTAAGCAAATTACCATGCTATTAAGACTCTCAAATAATTTAAGTGAAGCATGAGAGATCAATAGTTTCTTTAGAACAAATCCACCACCGTGCTCTAAAAGATCTAAGTGAAGCACATAGAGCAAAATTATAACGCTCAAAAGATATAAGTGAAGCACATAGAGCAAAACTACATAGCTCAAAGGATATAAGTGAAGCACATAGAGCAAAACTACATAGCTCAAAAGATATAAGTGAAGCACATAGAGTATTCTATCAAATTTTAATTCAAGTATGGCTCCCTCAAAAGGTGTGTACATAAAGGATGATTGTGGCATACCAAGACACAAAGACACAAATAATACAAGACGCTCCAAGCAAAACACATATCATGTTGGTGAATAAAAATATAGCTCCAAGTAAATTACCGATGGAAGTGGACGAAAGAGGGGATGCCTTCCGGGGCATCCCCAAGCTTTGACTTCTTGGTGTCCTTGGATTATATTGGGGGTGCCATGGGCATCCCCAATCTTAGGCTCTTTCTACTCCTTGTTCCATAATCCATCAAAAGAATTCACCCAAAACTTGAAAACTTCACAACACAAAACTTAAAGTAGAAAACTCGTGAGCTCCGTCAGCGAAAGAAAACAAAAGACCACTTCAAGGTACTGTAATGAACTCATTATTTATTTATATCGGTGTTAAACCTACTGTATTCCAACTTCTCTATGGATTATAAACTAGTTTACTAACCATAGATTCATCAAAATAAGCAAACAACACACGAAAAACAGAATCTGTCAAAAACAGAACAGTCTGTAGTAATCTGTAGCTAGCGCAAGATCTGGAACCCCAAAAATTCTAAAATAAATTTCTGGACGTGAGGAATTTATCTATTAATCATCTTCAAAAAGAATTAACTAAATATCACTCTCCAAATAAAAATGACAGCAGTTCTCGTGAGCACTAAAGTTTCAGTTTTTTACAGCAAGTTCAACAAGACTTTCCCCAAGTCTTCCCAACGGTTCTACTTGGCACAAACACTAATTAAACACAAAAAACAAACCAAAACACAGGCTAAATAATTATTTATTACTAAACAGGAGCAAAAAGCAAGGAATAAAAATAAAATTGGGTTGCCTCCCAACAAGCGCTATCGTTTAACGCCCCTAGCTAGGCATAAAAGCGAGCATAGATCTAGGTATTGCCATCTTTGGTAGGCAATCCATAAGTGGCTCTCATAATAGATTCATATGGTAATTTAATTTTGTTTCTTGGAAAGTGTTCCATGCCTTTCCTTAATGGAAATTGGAATCTAATATTCCCTTCCTTCATATCAATAATTGCACCAATCGTTCTAAGGAAAGGTCTACCAAGAATAATAGGACATGAAGGATTGCAATCTATGTCAAGAACAATGAAATCTACGGGTACATAATTCCTATTTGCAACAATAAGAACATCATTAATTCCTTCCCATAGGTTTCTTAATAGTGGAATCCGCAAGGTGCAAGTTTAGAGAGCAATCATCAAAATCACGGAAACCTAGCAAATCACACAAAGTTTTGGGAATCGTGGAAACACTAGCACCCAAATCACACAAAGCATAAACTCATGATCTTTAATTTTAATTTTAATAGTTGGTTCCCACTCATAATAGAGTTTTCTAGGGATAGAAACTTCCAACTCAAGTTTTTCTTCATAAGATTGCATCAAGGCATCAACAATATGTTTCGGTAAAGCCTTTATTTTGACTATAAGCATGTGGAGAATTTAGCACGGATTGCAACAAGGAAATACAATCAATTAAAGAGCAACTTTCATAATTAAATTCCTTGAAATCCATAATAGTGGGTTTAGCAACATCTAGGGTTTTAATTTCTTCAATCCCACTTTTATCAATTTTAGCATCAAGATCAACAAATTCCGAATTCTTGAAACTCCTTCTAGGTAAAGCTGGATCATATTCAGTCCCATCATTATCAAGATTCATATTGCAAAACAAAGATTTGTTAGGGGACACATCAATAATTTTTAGATCTTCATCTTTATTTTCATAAGAACTAGAAGAACACGCTCTTATAAAGGTATCTTTCTTAGCACGCATCCTGGCGGTTCTTTCTTTGCACTCATCAATGGAAATTCTCATGGCTTTGAGAGACTCATTGATATCATGCTTAGGTGGAATAGATCTAAGTTTCAAAGAATCAACATCAAGAGAAATTCTATCAATGTTCCTAACCAACTCATCAATCTTAAGCAATTTTTCTTCAATCAAAGCATTAAATTTCTTTTGTGAAGTAATAAATTCTTCAATATTAGATTCAAAATCAGAGGACATTTTATTATAATTTCCATAAAAATTGTTGTAGGAATTCCCATAATTATTAGAAGGATTACTAGGATATGGCCTAGGATTAAAATTCCCTCTATAAGCATTGTTACCAAAATTATTCCTACCAACAAAATTCACATCCAGAGATTCATTGTTATTCTCAATCAAAGTAGACAAAGGCATATCATTAGGATCAGAAGAAACACTCTTAGTAGCAAATAATTTCATAAGTTCATCCATCTTTCCACTCAAAACATTGATTTCTTCTATCGCATGCACTTTTCTATTAGAAGATCTTTCAGTATGCCATTGAGAATAATTAACCATAATATTATCTAGGAGTTTAGTAGAATCTCCTAAAGTGATTTCCATAAAAGTGCCTCCCGCGGCCGAATCTAAAAGATTTCTAGAAGCAAAATTCAATCAGGCATAAAATTTTTGTATAATCATCCACAAATTCAAACCATGAGTAGGGCAATTACGTATCATTAATTTCATTCTCTCCCAAGCTTGTGCAACATGTTCATGATAAAGTTTCCTAAAATTCATAATATCGTTTCTAAGAGAGATGATCTTAGCGGGAGGGAAATACTTAGAGATAAAAGCATCTTTGCACTTGTTCCAAGAATCAATACTATTCTTAGGCAAAGACGAAAACCAAGCTTTAGCACGATCTCTAAGCGAAAAAGGAAATAGCTTCAATTTAACGACATCATTATCGACATATTTTTTCTTTTGCATATCACATAAATCAACGAAGCTATTCAGATGAGTAGCGGCATCTTCACTAGGAAGGCCGGTGAATCGATCTTTCATAACAAGATTCAACAAAGCATCATTGATTTCACAAGATTCAGTATTGGAAAGAGGAGCAACCGGAGTGCTAAGGAAATCATTATTATTGGTATTAGTGAAGTCACACAATTTGGTAGTATCTTGAGCCATCGCGACAAACAAGCAAACTAGCACACAAGCAACCAAGAGCAAATGGGCAAAAGAGGCAAATAGAGAGGGAGGATAGAGAGGGAGGGCGAATAAAACGGCATGGGTGAAGTGGGGGAGAGGAAAACGAGAGGCAAATGGCAAATAATGTAATGCGAGAGATAGGGATTGTGATGGGTACTTGGTTTGTTGACTTTTTGCGTATCCTCCCCGGCAACGGCGCCAGAAATGCCTCGTTGTCGGGAGTCAAATCTTGACTTGCGCGAACCTCCCCGGCAATGGCGCCCAAAATCCTTCTTGCTACGTCTTGAGCTTGTGTTGGTTTTCCCCGAAGAGGAAGGGATGCTGCAGCAGAGTAGCGTAAGTATTTCCCTCAGTTTTTGAGAACCAAGGTATCAATCCAGTAGGAGGCCACGCTCAAGTCCCTCGTACCTGCACAAAACGATAGCTACTCACAACCAACGCGATTAGGGGTTGTCAATCCCTTCACGGTCACTTACGAGAGTGAGATCTGATAGATATAATATTTTTGGTATTTTTGGTATAAAGATGCAAAGTAAAAAGTAAAGGTAAAGTAAAAAAGCAAAGCAAGATTAAAGTGATGGAGATTGATATGATGAGAATAGACCCGGGGCCATAGGTTTCACTAGTGGCTTCTCTCAAGAGCATAAGTATTCTACGGTGGGTGAACAAATTACTGTTGAGCAATTGACAGAATTGAGCATAGTTATGAGAATATCTAGGCATGATCATGTATATAGGCATCACGTCCGTGACAAGTAGACCGAAACGAATCTGCATCTACTACTATTACTCCACTCATCGACCGCTATTCAGCATGCATCTAGAGTATTAAGTTAAAAACAGAGTAACACCTTAAGCAAGATGACATGATGTAGAGAGATAAATTCATGCAATATGAAATAAACCCCATCTTGTAATCCTCGATGGGAATGATGCAATACGTGCCTCACTGCCCCTTCTGTCACTGGGAAAGGACACCGCAAGATCGAACCCAAAGATAAGCACTTCTCCCATGGCAAGAACTACCAATCTAGTTGGCCAAACCAAACGGATAATTCAAAGAGACTTGCAAAGATAACCAATCATACATAAAAGAATTCAGAGAAGATTCAAATATTATTCATAGATAGACTTGATCATAAACCCACAATTCATCGATCTCAACAAACACACCGCAAAAAGAAGATTACATCGAATAGATCTCTGCAAGAGAGGGGGAGAACTTTGTATTGAGATTCAAAGAGAGAGAAGAGGCCATCTAGCTACTAACTATGGACCCGAAGGTCTGAGGTAAACTACTCACACTTCATCGGAGGGGCTAGGATGATGTAGAAGCCCTCCGTGATGATGGCCCTCTCCGGCGGAGCTCCGGAACAGGCCCCAAGATGGGATCTCATGGATACAGAAAGTTGCGGCGGTGAAATTAGGTTTTTGGCTCCTGTTCTGATCGTTTGGGGGTACGTATGTATATATAGGAGGAATGAGTACATTGGTGGAGCACCGAGGGGCCCACGAGGCAGGGTAGCGCCCTCCCACCCTCGTGACCTCCTCTTTGACTCCTTGGAGTAGGGTCCAAGTCTCCTGGATCACGTTCGGTGAGAAAATCACGTTCCCGAAGGTTTTATTCCGTTTGGACTCCGTTTGATATTCTGTTTCTCCGAAACACTGAAATAGGCAAAAAACAACAATTCTGGGCTGGGCCTCCGGTTAATAGGTTAGTCCCAAAAATAATATAAAAGTGGAAAATAAAGCCCAATATGTCCAAAACAGTAGATAATATAGCATGGAGCAATCAAAAATTATAGATACGTTGGAGATGTATCACACACTCATAAGAAAGTTTTTACTATTCTTGAATACCAAGCATATTAGGATTATTTAAGAAAATTAACATGCTATTTAAGACTCTCAAAATAATCTAAGTGAAGCATGGGAGATCAATAATTTCTATAAAACAATTCCACTACCGTGCTCTAAAAAATATAAGTGAAGTACTAGAGCAAAACTATATAACTCAAATGATATAAGCGAAGCACATAGAGTATTCTAACAAATTCCAAATCATGTATGGCTCTATCAAAAGGTGTGTAAAGCAAGGATGATTGTGGTAAACTAAAAAGAAAAGACTCAATTCATACAAGACGCTCCAAGCAAAACACATATCATGTGGTGAATAAAAATATAGCTCCAAGTAAAGTTACCGATAGAAGTAGACGAAAGAGGGGATGCCTTCCGGGACATCCCCAAGCTTTGGCTTTTAGGTGTACTTATATTATCCTGGGGTGCCATGGGCATCCCCAAGCTTAGGCTCTTGCCACTCCTTGTTCCATAATCCATCAAATCTTTACCCAAAACTTGAAAACTTCACAACACAAAACTTAAAGTAGAAAATCTCGTGAGCTCCGTTAGCGAAAGAAAACAAAATACCACTTCAAGGTACTGTAATGAACTCATTATTTATTTATTTTGGTGTTAAACCTATTGTATTCCAACTTCTCTATGGTTTATAAACTATTTTACTAGCCATAGATTCATCAAAATAAGCAAACAACACGCGAAAAACAGAATCTGTCAAAAACAGAACAGTCTGTAGTAATCTGTAACTAGAGCAAGATCTGGAACCCCAAAAATTCTAAAATAAATTCCTGGACGTGAGTAATTTATCTATGAATCATCTTCAAAAATAATTAACTAAATATCACTTTCCAAATAAAAATGGCAGCAGTTCTCGTGAGCGCTAAAGTTTCTGTTTTTTACAGCAAGATAACAAGACTTTCCCCAAGTCTTCCCAACGGTTCTACTTGGCACAAACACTAATTAAACACAAAAAACAACCAAAACAGAGGCTAGGTAAATTATTTATTACTAAACAGGAGCAAAAATCAAGGAATAAAAATAAAATTGGGTTGCCTCCCAACAAGCGCTATCGTTTAACGCCCCTAGCTAGGCATAAAAAGCAATGATAGATCTAGGTATTGCCATAATAGTAAGATAGATCATTAAAACTCTTTTCATATTCTCTACATTCGGAAGCAAATTTTCTTTGAGGCAAGCAAAAGTAATCAAAGGGGCTAAATTTAATGGGACAAAAGTCCCCAAGATCAACCTTGGGAGCTATAGGTTCCTCCTTTGGCCCTTTGTATTGCACAACCAATTCATCATTATAAGTATTCTTTTGACAGAACTTTGTGAGCCTAAACTCAAGAGAATATCCTAGTTCATTATTTCGAATGGCCAAATCATCATTAAGTTCAGAAATTCTATCAACTAAAACATTGGTAGGAACCCTTTTTCTAAGATTTTCATTGAAATCAACATAGTCTAGGGATTGAAAACACATTATTTCTTCTTGATAAAAAAGGATAGCCTCTATGGGAGGACAGCAAGCGTCCAACCTATAATGTGCAAAGATTTCTTTGGCCTCTTCTATTATGAATCTGGACTCATGAGCCAAAAAGATCATAGCGGCACGCTTAACAGAAGAATGCTCAACATTAGAAAATTCTAGGAAAATCCTTTGTATGCAAGGGTGCATGAGGGAGTCCTGGATTAGGGGGTCTCCGGACAGCCGGACTATATCCTTTGGCCGGACTATTGGGCTATGAAGATACGAGATTGAAGGCTTCGTCCCATGTCCGAATGGGACTCTACTTGGCATGGAAGGCAAGCTAGGCAATACGGATATGTATATCTCCTCCTTTGTAACCGACCTTGTGTAACCCTAGCCCCCTCCAGTGCCTATCTAAACCGGAGGGTTTTAGTCCATAGGACAACATACAATCATACCATAGGCTAGCTTCTAGGGTTTAGCCTCTTTGATCTCGTGGTAGATCAACTCTTGTAATACTCATATCATCAAGAATAATCGAGCATGACATAGGGTATTACCTCCATCAAGAGGGCCCAAACCTGGGTAAACATCGTGTCCCCTGCCTCCTGTTACCATCCGCCTTAAACACACAGTTTGGGACCCCCTACCCGAGATCCGCCGGTTTTGACACCGACATTGGTGCTTTCATTGAGAGTTCCACTGTGTCGTCACCATAAGGCTTGATGGCTCCTTCGATCATCGCTAGCGATGCGGTCCAGGGTGAGGCTTTCCCCCCGGATAGATCTTCGTATTCGGCGGCTTCGCACTGCGGGCCAATTCGCTTGGCCATCTGGAGCAGATCGAAAGCTATGCCCCTAGCCATCAGGTCAGATTTGGAAACTTGAACTACACGGCCGACATCCGCGGAGACTTGATCTTCGACGGATTCGGGCCCATGCCGGACGCGCCGCACAGTCACGACGAGCAAGACGTAACTCTACCGTCGGACAGTGTTCGGGAGATCGCATCCGCAGCTACTCCGGCCTTTAATCCGGAGCAAATCGCGCCATCCGAGAGCGGAGGAGGCATAGACCCCGCCATGGAGGCCGCACTC
Source organism: Triticum aestivum (assembly GCF_018294505.1). NCBI lineage: Eukaryota > Viridiplantae > Streptophyta > Magnoliopsida > Poales > Poaceae > Triticum > Triticum aestivum. The sequence goes on from NC_057800.1 coordinate 692,842,018, forward strand.
TCAGTGGCGATAGAGCCAGATACTGACTTCACCCCTTACGAGAGACGTGTCACCGAACCAATGGATTCATCTCCAGCCACGGACTCCGAGCCGCTCACATCCCTGCCCGTCGAGTCCGACTGGGCGCCGATCATGGAGTTCACCTCCGCGGACATCTTTCAGCACTCACCTTTCGGAGATGTGCTAAATTCATTAAGGTCTCTCTCCCTGTCAGGAGAACCTTGGCCGAACTATGTCCGACTAGAATGGGATGCGGACGGCGAAGAAATTCGCTGCCCACCCACCACCCACTTAGTAGCCACTGTCGATGACTTAACCGACATGCTCGACTTCGACTCCGAAGACATCGACGGTATGGAGGATGATGCAAGAGACGAACAGGAACCACCGCCCACAGGGCGCTGGACCGCCACTACATCACATGACGTATACATGGTGGATACACCCAGAGAGGGCAATGGCAAAGAGACAGCGGAGGATGAGCCCTCCAAGAAGCAACTCAAGCACCGACGTCAGCAGCACCGCTCTAAGTCCCGCCATAGCAAAAACATCGATAACAGCACAAGAGGAAATAACAGTCCAGTCGACTCTAGAAGAAATGACGACTGTACCACCCCGGCGGCAGAGCACGATCAAGATGCAAATTGCAAACATAGTACGAATCCGAAGTCCGACCACGACAACGCCAAGGATAAGCCTCATCAAACCCTGTCTGGGGAATAAAATAGTCCGGACAAAGATGCACACATCATCTCGGAAACGCACTTGGAGCAAGAAAACCTCCGCAGAAGGCTTATTGCCACAGCGAGGAGCCTGAAGAAACAGAAGCAAAGGCTCAAGGTCGCACAAGATACGCTCAACAGCAAGTGGAACAAAGTAATAAAGTATGGTGGAAGTTACCCAAGGCGCAAGCTATTACCGGAATTCGATGATGAGGCTTTAGAGCCCATACAGCCGAAAAGTGATACGGCCAACCGGCCGGATCCACCACCCTGTGAACGCGATAGAGCGGCTAACAAAGTCGGGCACAAGTCAACACACGATCTATGTGAGAACTTGCGCCAAAAATCCGGCGCGACCAGATCCATCTATGGATCTAGGAAGTGCGCTACAGTACATAACCAACACCGAATACTACAACCGTCCGAACACCATGGCGCATCCCAATACAGGGGTGCCGCACACCCATTATGTTTCACTGATGAGGTGTTGGATCACAAATTCCTAGAGGGATTCAAACTGGTGAACATAGAGGCGTACGAGAGAACCACAGACCCTGGAGTCTGGATAGAGGACTTCATCCTCCATATTCTTATGGCTCGTGGAGACGATCTCCATGCCATTAAATACTTGCCTCTCAAGCATAAAGGGCCAGCTCGGCACTGGCTAAAAAGCCTCCCCGAAAACTCAATTGGAAGTCGGGAGGAGCTCGAGGACGCTTTTCGGGCCAATTTTCAAGGGACTTATGTCCGACCTCCGGATGCAGACGATTTAAGTCATATAATCCAACAGTCTGGAGAGTCCGCCCGAAAGCTTTGGAACAGGTTCCTCACTAAGAAGAACCAAATCATCGACTGTCCGGACACCGAAGCCTTAGCAGCTTTTAAACACAGTGTCCAAGTCGAATGGCTCGCCAGACACCTCGGTCAAGAAAAAACCGAGAACAATGGCAGCCCTAACAAGCCTCATGACCCGCTTTTGTGCGGGCGAGGACAGCTGGTTGGCCCGTAGCAGCACCAGCGACCCAAGCACATCCGAAGTCAGGGATGGTAATGGTAAACCACGACACAACAAAAACAAGCGTCGAATTAAAGAAGGTAGCCCAGATAACATGGCGGTCAACACCGGATTCAGGGGCTCCCGACCATGTCAACGGAAAAGGCCTTTCAAAGGCAGCAAAGAAGGACAATCTGGCCTAAACAAAATTCTTGACAAACTCTGTCAGATTCACGGCACCCGAGACAAACGTGCAAATCATACCCATAGAGAGTGTTGGGTCTTCAAGCAGGCCGGTAAGCTAAACGCCGAACACAAAGGGGAAGAGACACCAAGCGAAGACGAGGATGAACCTCGCCAGCAAAACGTCGGAGGACAGAAAAAGTTCCCACTAGAGGTTAAAACAGTAAATGTGATGCATGTGACAAAGAGGATAAACAATCATGCACTCCAATGCACACACGCCATTGAGCCCGTCACCCCTAGGTTCAACCCCTGGTTGGCCTGCCCGATCACTTTTGATCGTAGGGATCACGATACAAATATCCAACGCGAAGGACTGACAGCCTTGGTGTTAGGCCCAATAATAAATGGGTACCATTTCACGAGGGTCCTCATGGACGGCGGCAGTGATATAAATCTGATATATCAGGACACAGTCCGCAAAATAGGGATAAACCCGACACAAATAAGCCACAGTAGTACTACCTTCAAGGGAGTTATACCAGGCCAAGAGGCCCGCTGTACGGGCTCTCTACTACTAGAGGTAGTATTTGGTTCTCCCGATAACTTCCGAAGTGAAAGGTTAACTTTTCACATTGCCCCATTCCGAAGTGGCTATCAAGCACTACTCGGAACAACGACTTTCGCTCATTTTAACGCAATACCACATTATGCTTTTCTCAAGCTTAAGATGCCCGGTCCCCGTGGCATCATCTCGGTTAGCGGAAATACTGAACGCTTCCCACGTCAAGACCACGGACACGGTTAGACGACTCCGGCGTTCCATCACATGTACATGAGACGGGTTTGATGATCAAACCCTCATAAACGATACCAGGGGCTTCCCGCGTGTAACCAGGGCCAACCTGGCTCAATTTGGCTTCTCTTGAATTTTGATAGTTCATTGATAATAACCAACTCTTCTTTTTGGCACAACAACTTTCACCTAAGTTCTTTCCTTTTGCAAATGACAATCGTGCTACATCCGTCCAGGACACGACACAATGGAGACACAGGCGCAGACGTGCAGCAGAGACACGCCCAAAGGTTTCTTTTTTAGATTAAGACCATGCGTAAACCTTTTTTACTCTCTCTTGTTGCTCACATCCTCCGGATACTCCACACAACCGAGAAGGATGTTGGCGTTATTGGCATGTGGCCACGCCAGAATTTTGCACGTACCTGGACACATGGGGTTTCTTATTAAGGGCATTGTTTAGCCCGGTATATGTTATGAAGACCGAACACCTTAGGGAGTGTTCGGCGTCGCGAGTTTGGCCCTATATGCATCAGCTCCGAATCATGTCTTTGGTCAAATGTTGGGTTTGCCCGGCTCCCACGTTTTGGTACCTTACGTTCCGTTATATCGGCTAAGGTAGCACTGAGAGAACTACTGCGATTGTGCCCTGGTTCATCCGGATGAGCACCTCAGTAGAGAAAGCCGAAAATTGACTATCATGATATAGCGAGAGACTGGTCAACCACTCGATGACTCATCGAAATCTTCGGGATTCCTCCGCATTAACGAAGGGTTGTTTCCCGGTCATGTATGTATGCGCCCCGTATTCGGACGAGCGCAGAAGTACCAGGGGCTATATAGTAGCCCCACTGTCAAACTCCTATGGCTAAGTGAAAGTGTTAAAGCAATATAGTCCGACTGCCTCGTTCACTGCGCTATCACCTCCTTAACGGACCAAGATGTTGCATCAAGTGTGGATATGCATCTTTTGCGAACACTCCCGCATTATATGCGTGGGGGCGGAAGCGAACGACTGCAAACTTTCAGGTTATACACATATATACATAAACAACCGCACAGGAGGCATCATAGTACTTTCGGGCAAAAGTATAAATACAACCTTGATAATTTAGTAAAACATTGTTTGTACAATGGGAATACATGTCACTGGAAAATAATATTCTTCGAGCACTGAGCCTCTATCGAACGAGCGCCTTCAAGAACTTCTTCAAAGTAGTGCTCGACAGCCACTCGGCCTACTGTCGAACCCTGTGTCGCAATAGTGGTGGCCTCCATCTCCGCCCGGTATGTCTTGACACGGGCAAGGGCCATCCATGCACCTTCTATGCACGCCGATCTCTTATAGCATCAATGCGTGGCACAACACCAAGGAATTGTTGCACTAAGCTAAAGTAGCTATTCGGCCTTGGCCATCCCGGCCACAGGTGATCCACAACGGACGTCATGGCAAGTCCGGACAACCTATGGAGCTCGGCCCACTCGGCCAATCGCTCATTCAACAGCACCGGACGGACTGGAGCGTGAAACTGTGACCAGAACAACTTTTCCACTTCGGGACCTTTCTGATCCTTGAAGTACTCGGCCGCATCAGCAGCACTTGCAGCCAAATCCATGTACGCATCCGTAGAACTCCATAGCCGGTCCAGAGGAGCATACTTCGGATCTCCGAAATTAGTCTGCAACAAGAAGGGCTTCCCAGACACGATATCTGCAGCTTGATTCAGCTCTTCCTTCATCGCTCTAATTTTGGAGCGGGCTTCCTTGGCAGCCACCCGGGCCTTCTCCAGGTCCGTCGCCTTTGCCTGGTTTTCTTCTTCAAGAAGCTGGTAACGGTCAACGGCATCTTTTAACTCTACAGCCATCTTGGCTATTTTTTCCTTGCTCTCGCAATGCTCGGCCTGTTCGGCCCTTAACTCTTCGGCCGCATTGCTACTCCTTGCTTGCTCCTTGGCTCGGGCAAGCTCCGCCCGAAGGGTCTCCATGGTGGCAGATCCATCCGTAGTCACAACATATTAAAGATACTGGCATCATGCTACTCTTATCATGTGACGATCACCAGAGAAATCACTCACCCTGCGCCTCGTCAAGCCGCTTGTTGACAAGCATGATGTCGGCATCTGCCGCATCAAGTTGTCGCTTTAGCTCGGCAAACCCATCAGTTCGGCTAGCCACCAGAGCTTCAGCCACCTGCACATAAAGGCGATCTGGTTATTACATGGGACTATGATCCTCTGTTTGCCGCCGTTTTCGATGACAACCAGAGTCTCAGGGGCTACTATCTGCATAGGGCATACCTAACGTATGCGGTACTGTTAAAAACATACATTATTTCACGTACCTCGAAGCCTTTCAGTAGGCTCATAAAGGCTTCATGCAAACCACTTTCAGCGGATGAAATCCTTTCAATTACCGTACCCATTAGCGTACGATGCGCTTCCAAGACAGCCGCTTGCCCTAGAAGATCCTTCAGCGCGTCCGACCGCACACTGGGACCGCATACGTTAGGAGCCGGATACTGGGGATTCTGGGTAGCCAAAGGGTTATCCTCTGGCCCTAGTGGATCCGGAGATACCCTTCGCGACGACACTTCAAGGTCACCCGCTTCTTGAGGCGGGGTGTCCGGGGGAGGCGTTTTGCTCTCCATCATCTCCGGAAGAAGATCCCCGAAGATGAACTCTGTCGAGAAGAGCTACGATCCGGACTACGAGTTATAAGCATCGGTTATTGTCTTTGGAAGTAAGGTAGGATGTTTTCACTATTAAGTACTTTTCGATCACTTACATCTCGGTAGAGGGTTGATCCCCGCGCAGACATTGTGCGGCAAGAATACTGTCGGTGTCAAAACCGGCGGATCTCGGGTAGGGGGTCCCGAACTGTACGTCTAGGCCGGATGGTAATAGGAGGCAGGGAACACGATGTTTTAGCCAGGTTCGGGCCCTCTTGATGGAGGTAAAACCCTACGTCCTGCTTGATTAATATTGATGATATGGGTAGTACAAGAGTGGATCTACCACGAGATCGAGGAGGCTAAACCCTAGAAGCTAGCCTATGGTATGATTGTTGTCTATGGAGTTGATGAAGTTGTCCTACGGACTAAAACCCTCCAGTTTATATAGACACCGGATAGGGTTAGGGTTACATAGAGTCGGTTACAATGATAGGAGATCTTGAATATCCGCATCGCCAAGCTTGCCTTCCACGCCAAGGAAAGTCCCATCCGGACACGGGACGAAGTCTTCAATCTTGTATCTTCATAGTCCAGGAGTCCGGCTGAAGGTATAGTCCGGCTACCCGAACACCCCCTAATCCAGGACTCCCTCAGTAGCCCCCGAACCAGGCTTCAATGACGATGAGTCCGGCGTGCAGATTGTCTTCGGCATTGCAAGGCGGGTTCTCCTCCAAGTTCCGTGTACATGTTGAATAAAGTCCGGTTTCTTGTAAATGTTGCGCTCCTTGGCTTCTACGCCCAATAATGGCCGTCTTCCACGTGTCAAACGAATGCGAAAAGCTGAGGCGTTTTTACATCCACACCCCGAGCCGCCTATTTAACTGGATGGGAATTCAGGTTCAAACCACATATTCTCCTCTCCGCGAGTTATCATCAGAGCGCTTCCAGCAAAGGTCCATTCCAACATGTCCAGCCGTCGCAGCTCCTCCCCTCGCCCCTCCGGTCCTAAACCCGGGGACTGGGAGAGTTGCACCATCCCGCACAGCGAGTTAGTGTCGCTTCAGGCCAAGGGATTTCTTCCCCCGGCATACATGGTCCCGGTCCAAGCCGGTCTCGCCACCTACAATGGCGGAAAACAGGCGAAGAGCACCCCCAATCCTTCTAAAGGAGAGCGGGTGTGCCTCATCCCCTATCTAATAAGGGGACTGGGATTTCCAATTCATCCATTTCTCTGCGGGCTTCTGAAGTTTTACGGTCTCCAGCTGCACAATCTCACGCCCGCTTCCATATTACGTATCGCGGGTTTCGTCGCCCTTTGCGAGCTATTTCTAGGTATTGAGGCTCATTTCGCACTGTGGAAGAGGTTATTCTGCCTGGTGCCCCATTCTCAAGAGGGGTCTATCTATCAAGTGGGCGGAGCCAAAGTATGGCGCATCGCCGGGACCGGATACCTATCCGGAACCCCGAAGAAGGCGTCCGAGGACTGGCCTTCGGAATGGTTTTACATGGATGACGTCCCGCTACCGGCCCCTATCCGGGTTGGTCTCCCTGAGTTCAACAATGCCCCGATGAAGAAACGCTTGAGCTGGCGTCCATGGAGCTCTTAGAGATAAAGCGACAGAGACGTCCTTTACTTGATGGGCCGGATAAGACTATTGGCTCATTCCGGACTAACCATGATTGGAGTCATGGCCGCATGCATTATACGGGGGGTGCAGCCGCTTCAATATAGAGGCCACCCCATGTGGGATTCCAACGGGGTGGATGACGCCACCCGTTACGGTCGTAAGGGGCCGGCCTCAGCCGCCGCCTTAGTAAAGGTCTTATCCTCTTTGTATAAGGGAGAAAAGTAGGAATTCCTCCGCGTCAATCCGCAGGCCGGATTCAGTATGCACGATCCTCCAAGTTGGGTAAGTGAACAATTGCGCTTGCCCATCTGCTTTATACTCCCATGGTTAGATAGGTAGTCTAATGATTTCAATGCAGGTACTGCGACAGGAGGTAAAGGATATAAACAGCCGTCCTCCACAGCCCGAGGACCCAGAAAGGTCCCTCAATCCGGACTCCGAAGAAGATCCGGACATATCGGTGGAGCTTATCGACGGGGTGTTCTATCAGCTAAGCAAGGACGATACCTTGGTGGCCATTACGGCGGATTACCCAGGGTTAATCCCGGCCTCCCATGTGAAGGAAACCGGAGTCCCATTCCCTTGAAAGAGATTCCATTCTCACGTATTCCGGTGTTTCTAACGATAACCGTGTTTTGCAGGGGAGATTTCCAAGGCAGGAGGCCAAACCTGCGGCAGCTAGCCAACGAGGGGTCGCAGGGCCTCGTGGGGCAAAAAGGAATGTAGTCTGGACTGAGATGCCGGCGCCAAGGTATAGCATGCCCTCTGTTTCCCTGGAGTTATTCTGTCGGGGCATATTAACGTTCGTGCTATCTTCAGAACGAAGAGACCTCGCCGGATTACATCCGGAGAGGTTGCCAATCGCGCCTCCACCAGCCAGGCTCCAACGTCTGGCCAAGAAGCGGAGGCGAGCACAAGGCGCGCACCGGACGCTCCTCCGACAGAGGATGAGGATAGTCTGTCTGCCACAAATTCTGAAGTGGAGAGTGCCATGAACCACAGGCGTCGTCGGACCGTTCTACGCGACGGTTGTTTCTCCCAAGAGGCTTTAGATGCCTTTAATTCGGGAGATGCGTACCTCTGTGCCGCTCAAAATGGTTTAGCCAGAGCCACGGAGCAGTATGTAAAAGACATATGGGTAAGAAAATTTTGGTTAAATATATATATATATATATATATATATATATATATATATATGCCAGTAGCCCCCGAGACTTGAAGCAGTTAGAGAAACTGATTTAAGGATCATTTAATATGCAGGTTCTTACAGAGAAGAATTCTGTACTGTCCCAGGAGCTGGAAAAGTGCAAGGCCCAACTAGAGGCCACACTAGCCGCAGCAGGGGAGCCCAAAGAGACCCCCTCAGGTAAGATACACTTCGAAAGATTAGTATTGTGCGGTGTGGGTGCAAATCTGACAGATCATATTGCAAATGGCGCCGGACTAGATCCGGACAAACAACAACTCTTACGCCGGTTAAAGGCCGGTGGGAGTATGTTGACAAGGGTGAGGCTGGAGAAGAATGATCTTCGGGATGCCAACACCAAGCTGGACGTCGAACTTAAAGATGTTCGTGGCCAGCTGTCGGACTCCACGAAGGAGAATCAGCGGCTTCGACGCGGCATATTTAGTAAGTGCTTGAACGAACTTTGAAAAAAAGTTCGGCGAGGAAGTCGACTAATAGAGTAATGTCTGTAGGTATGCTCACAGGTCGTCCTGCAGAGGAGATGCACGGTTCTACGGGTGACCTTCTTCCCGAACTCTTGCAACTGCACGAGCAAATTCGGCAGGTAATGCGAGGTGTTGCCCAAGCCTTATGGCCTGCCCACTCCGTGCCCGAGGGCCTTGGAGAGCTTGCGGAGAAGCTGAAGGGAGCTCGGCGGCGCTTCCGATTGTGGAAGATATCAGCCTGCCGACAAGGCGCTAGGGAGGCCTGGGCCATGGTGAAGACCCGTTTTACGAAGTCGGACCCAAACCACATGGCCGAGGTCGGACCAGTGGGGCCTGATGGGAAGGAGATCCCTGTAAGCTTAGTGTACGGCCAAGTAGAGTTGGCCGCGAAGTATTCCCAGCAGGACTGTAAATTAGACAGCCTGTTAGATGGTATAGAAGAGGAATACAATCAGTCGGAATGACTGTGTAATTTTGAATTGACATGTGTAATGCCTTCTAGCCGGATTGTAGATCGTTTGTCGTTGCAGACCTTTTCGCTTAAACCTCGGGACCTGACGGTCCGGAGTGTGTCCGAATACCCTAGCGGTTATATAAGAACCGGGGTATGCGTGGAGACCAGGCATAGGGGTCATCAGTGCTTTATCAGACAAGTGCCCAACTAGTTATGTTATATTACATGGTTAGTAAGAAACATCTTCCAGAGAGAATAGTTCCGTTAAGGGTTCCTTTCGCTGGGAGGCATGCCCTAATGTGCATGTCCGAACTGCGTGAAAAGACACAGAAAAAGCATCTGGGGGCACATAAAATGAGTAAAAGAGATCATCTTTTATTTCACCGACCGAATATTCCCTTAAGAACGCTAGCTTTCGGCTTCACCCAGTCTGAGGTACATGTCCGGCTGACCTGGCAGTAACAATCACAGAGGTGCTCCCTTTACCGCCTAGCCGAACAATCGGGAACGTAGGGGTAAGCACAGGAGCCAGGCAACCCAGCTTGGCCAAAACTTAAGTCATATTGATGCATATAATGGTGAAGAAAAAGGTACATGCGGAAGTTTAACGCATGTGTTGGGCGTGAAGCCCGTATAAATAAGCTTTTGTTAAAGAAGCCCCCAGGTTTAATGAGCGCGAGTGGCGCGTCACTATATGAGCCTTTTAGGGCTATAGAGGAAAGAATGGGAAGGAGAGAAATGTAAGACAGAAAAATTCAAAAAGGAATGGACAGAGGAAGGAGACGAACACAGAGTCCGGCGCTAGGCATAGAATCTTCGGAGACGGGCGGCGTTCCACGGGTTCGGCTTGAGTCGGTTGTTCGACGCATCTCGCAGGCGGTACGCCCCACCAATCAGGACATGGTCGATTATGAATGGACCTTCCCACTTGGGCTTGAGTTTGTCCTTTTTCTCATCCGGCAGGCATAGAACTAGTTCGCCAACATTGTAATTTTTGGCCCATACCTCTCTGCTTTGATATCTTCGGGCCTGCTGTTGATAAAATGCGGAACGGGCTTTTGCCACGTCACGCTCCTCCTCCAAGGCGTCCAAATTGTCCTGCCGATTGAGCTCGGCTTCTCTTTCTTCGTACATGCGCACTCTAGGTGAGTCATGAATTATGTCACAGGGCAAAACTGCTTTTGCGCCGTACACCATAAAAATGGTGTGTATTCGGTGGTGCGATTTGGCGTGGTCTGCAGCCCCCATAGCACGGAGTCGAGCTCCTCTACCCAGTGCGTGTTAGATTCCTTGAGGGACCGCACTAGTCTGGGTTTAATGCCGCTCATGATAAGACCATTTGCATGTTCGACCTGGCCGTTGGTTTGTGGGTGATAGACGGAAGCATAATCAAGCTTGATGCCCATGTTTTTGCACCAGAGTTTTACCTCATCGGCGGTAAAGTTTGTACCGTTATCGGTTATGATGCTGTGGGGGACGCCATAACGGTGTACAACCCCGGATATGAAGTCTATCACAGGTCCGGATTCAGCCGTTTTAACAGGCTTGGCTTCTATCCATTTGGTGAACTTATCCACCATGACTAGTAAGTATTTTTTCTTATGAGTTCCACCTTTGAGGGGTCCGACCATGTCAAGCCCCCAGACCGCAAAAGGCCAGGTGATGGGTATAGTTTGGAGTGCGGTGGGTGACATATGGCTTTGGTTGGCAAAAAGTTGGCAACCAGCGCATCGTTGGACTAGGTCCTGAGCGTCTGCCCGGGCCATCGGCCAATAAAAGCCTGTACGGAAAGCCTTGCTAACAAGGGACCGAGCAGCGGCGTGGTGACCACCAAGTCCGGCATGAATTTCAGCCAGAAGGTTCTGCCCTTCCTCTTCGGAGATGCACCTTTGAAGGACTTCGATAGTGCTTTTCTTATAAAGCTCTCCCTCATGGACTCTGTAGGATTTAGATCGCCGCACTATGCAGCGGGCCTCATTTTGGTCCTCCGGGAGTTCCTGCCTAATAAGGTAGGCTAGGAATGGTTCTGTCCACGGGGCGATGATCGCCATTATTATGTGGGCTGAAGGTGTAATTTCATTGGCAGAGCCTCCAATTGTGTCAGATTGTTCGGCATTAGGTGGTGCGGCTGGGTCCGGGCTGTTATTTGCGGGTTCCCCCTCCCATGCTACGGATGGCTTGAACAATCTTTCTAAAAAGATGTTGGGGGGGGGGGACTGCATCGCGTTTTGCTCCGATGCGTGCCAGGACGTCCGCTGCTTGATTGTTTTCTCGGGCTATATGGTGAAACTCCAGCCCTTCGAACCGAGCTGACATTTTTAGGACGGCATTGCGGTAAGCTGCCATTTTTGGGTCCTTGGCGTCGAAGTCACCATTTATTTGGGATATTGCGAGGTTCGAATCCCTGCGTACCTCTAGGCATTGAATGCCCATGGATACTGCCATCCGGAGGCCATGTAGAAGGGCCTCATATTCGGCTGCATTGTTGGAGTCCGTGTACATAATTTGGAGTACATACTGGACTGTGTCTCCTGTTGAGGACGTCAAAACAACGCCAGCCCCCAGTCCGGCCAACATTTTGGAGCCGTCGAAATGCATGATCCAGTTTGAGTATGTGCCGTACTCTTTAGGGAGTTCGGCCTCCGTCCATTCTGCGACGAAGTCGGCCAAAACTTGCGATTTGATAGCTCGCCGTGGCTTATAGGTTATATCGAACGGGAGGAGCTCGATGGCCCATTTTGCAATCCGGCCCGTTGCATCGCGGTTGTTGATAATATCGTTGAGTGGTACTACCGAGGCTACTATTATGGAACACTCTGGAAAGTAGTGTTGTAGCTTCCGGGATGCCATGAATACCGCATATGCAATCTTTTGGTAATGCGGGTACCGTGATTTGCATGGAGTGAGGACAGTAGACACGTAGTAGACCGGCCTTTGAAGGGGGAATTTGTGTCCATCCGTTTCCCGCTCGACAACGAGCACTGCGCTGACAACTTGGTGTGTTGCTGCGATGTACAATAACATTGGCTCGCCGGTGTTTGGCGCGGCCAGGACTGGGTTTGTTGCCAATATGGCTTTTATTTCACCAAGTCCGGCCATGGCGGCATCCGTCCACTCGAAGTGTTCGGTGCACCGAAGGAGGCGATAGAGGGGTAGTGCCTTTTCTCCCAAGCGGGAGATGAAGCGGCTTAAAGCCACCACGCATCCGGTTAATTTTTGTATTTGTTTAAGGTCCTTTGGGACATCCAATTGTGACAATGCTCAGATCTTGGCTGGATTTGCTTCAATTCCTCTACCGGATACAATGAAGCCCAAGAGCTTTCCGGCTGGAACGCCGAAGACACATTTTTCCGGATTGAGCTTGATGTCATATTTTCGGAGGTTATCGAATGTAAGCTTCAAGTCGTCTACTAGAGATTCGACATGTCTTGATTTGACGACCACATCATCCACGTACGCCTCCACTGTTTTGCCAATTTGGTTTGCCAGACATGTCTGGATCATGCGCTGATATGTTGCGCCGGTGTTTTTCAGCCCGAAGGGCATTGTGTTGAAGCAGAATGGTCCGTATGGTGTGATGAATGCTGTTGCAGCTTGGTCTAATTCTGCCATCTTGATTTGATGGTAACCGAAGTATGCGTCGAGGAAACACAACGAATCGTGTCCTGCGGTGGCATCGATAATTTGATCGATACGGGGGAGGGGGAAGGGATCCTTTGGGCACGCCTTGTTAAGGTCTTTGAAATCGACACGCAGGCGCCAGGATTTGTCCTTCTTTGGTACCATCACCAGGTTTGCTAGCCAGTCCGGATGTTTTATGTCTCTGATGAATCCGGCCTCCAATAGCTTGGCCAGCTCCTCTCCCATAGCCTGTCTCTTGGGTTCGGAAAAACGCCGAAGGGCTTGTTTGACAGGTTTAAATCCTTTTTGGATATTTAAGCTGTGTTCGGCCAGCCTGCGTGGGATCCCTGGCATGTCGGAAGGGTGCCAGGCGAAGATGTCCCAGTTCTCTCATAGGAACTCTCGCAGTGCAGCGTCTACATCATGGTTCAATCGTGCCCCGGCGGAAGCTGTTTTATTGGGGTCCGTTGGATGGACCTGGAATTTGGTTATTTCGTCTGCTGGCTTGAAGGATGTGGATTTAGATCTTTTGTCGAGTATCACATCATCCCTGTTAACCGTGGAGCGCAGCGCCGTCAGTTCCTCAGCCGCTAAGGCTTCGGATAATGCCTCAAGGGCTAATGCGGCCGTTTTGTTTTCGGCGCAGAGTGCTATGTCCGGATCACTAGCTAGAGTGATAATTCCATTCGGCCTGGGCATCTTGAGCTTCATGTACCCGTAATGGGGTATTGCTTGGAAGATTGTGAATGCTTCCCGCCCTAGTAAGGCATGATGTCCGCTTTTAAACGGGGCCACCTGAAACATGACTTCTTCGGACCTGTAATTATCCGGCGTGCCGAACACCACATCTAGTGTGATTTTTCCCGTGTAGCGCGCTTCCCGACTGGGGATTATTCCTCTAAAGGTTGTGCTGCTTCGCTCGACGCGGTTCCAGTCTATTTCCATTTTTAAAGGGTCTCCTCATAAATGAGGTTCAGTCCACTGCCTCCATCCATGAGCACCTTGGTAAGGCGAAAGCCGTCCACTATGGGATTGAGGACCAATGCGGCTGGTGCTCGGGCTGTTCGAAATCTAGGTTCATCACTTGCGTTGAAAGTAATGGCAGTGTCGCTCCATGGATTTATTGTTGCAACTTGATAGACTTCAGCGAGGTTGCAGAGTGTTCTTTTTCGCATATTGTTTGATGCGAAAGTCTCGAAGACTGTGAGAATGGTACTGGTGTCCTCGGGCTGGCTTTCTGCGGCCTCCCGATTTAAGAGGTCCTCGCCAATTTTGGCTACCTGCCGGAGTATCCAACATGCTCTAAGGCTGTGAGTTGGTGTGGCGTCCTCTGTACTGTGAATTCTACAGGGTCCATCAAGCCACCTTTCCAGTACGGTTCAATGCCCTGCAAAGGGTTTTGGCTTTTTGCTATTTATCCCGGGTGTCTTATGATGATGCACCCTCTTAGTTCGGACGAGATTACCATTCAAGGCCGGATTATCCCAAAATTTCGTTTCGGTTTTCCAGGCACTTTCCATCGCACAGTATTTTTGTACTATGGACGCCAAGTCAGCGAAGCGTGTAATATCACGACGACTTACGGCGTTAAGGATTCCCTCGTCCGTGCAATTACTGCAGAAGATTGATATCGCGTCTCCCTCGCGGTAATCTTTTATCATGTTCATAACTAGGAGGAATCTGGCCCAGTAATGATGTACTGTTTCATCGGGCCTCTGCCTGACTTGGGAGAGATCGCTTATGTTCAGGTGGGTGGGTTTCGTTGAATCTGAAACCTCACCCAATCCAAGATTCGAAGGCCGAAGCGTTTCCGAATTCTGAAGTTTAGATTCCTGGACGTTATCCAACGAATCCGGCCCGTTGCCTGATTCTAAGCTCAGGTCTTTAGTTACATCCTCCCCTCCGCGGGTATCCGGCTAGGAGGGATCGGGAATTCGGACGTAACTAGTCCATAAAATAGATGAAGGGTCGCTGCACCGCGCCTCTACCACGGCAACGTGGTGGGTGACTTGGGGAGAGTTAATTTCTCTTAGATCGGGTTTAAGCCCAACCTGGTCGTAATCCGTGGCGACCCCCAGGGCGGCGATGTGATCCAAGAGCTCGTTTACGGAAGAGAGCTCCATTGGATCTAACTGCTCGATGAGCTCTGAGCTGACGTATAGATTGCTTTTGATGACCCGAGAGGTCACCGTCTGCGCAACAGCCGAACAGGCGATCATGAGGAAACCACCTAGCCGGAGGGTTTGGCCAATAGCCAAGGCTCCCTTAGTAACGGCGCCGTCTTTGAAGACGGGAGAAGGCATCCTTCCTGATTGCGACGGCACAGAGGAACTCTCAATGAAAGCGCCAATATCGGTGTCAAAACCGGCGGATCTCGGGTAGGGGGTCCTGAACTGTGCGTCTAGGCCGGATGGTAACAGGAGGCAGGGAACACGATGTTTTACCCAGGTTCGGGCCCTCTTGATGGAGGTAAAACCCTACGTCCTGCTTGATTAATATTGATGATATGGGTAGTACAAGAGTGGATCTACCACGAGATCGAGGAGGCTAAACCCTAGAAGCTAGCCTATGGTATGATTGTTGTCTATGGAGTTGATGAAGTTGTCCTACGGACTAAAACCCTCCGGTTTATATAGACACCGGATAGGGTTAGGGTTACATAGAGTCGGTTACAATGATAGGAGATCTTGAATATCCGCATCGCCAAACTTGCCTTCCACGCTAAGGAAAGTCCCATCCGGACACGGGACGAAGTCTTCAATCTTGTATCTTCATAGTCCAGGAGTCCGGCTGAAGGTATAGTTCGGCTACCCGAACACCCCCTAATCCAGGACTCCCTCAAATACCCTCTGAGGCAGGACCCTCTGGTGAAGACTTCTTCTCCCATTTGGAAACCTTAGTTTCCGGATCTTTAGAGGTAGTCCTCTTGCTTCCCCGGGGAGAGAGAATGTCAGATTCTTCCCTTTGATTGTCCTTCCTCGCGGAGGTGCTCATTCCCCTGGCTGGAATAAGTAGCGAGTGAGGCCCGCTTTCGCCCTCTTTATTCCCCCCATCATGTTCCTTTGAGGACACTGGATAAGGCGCCGACTCAAGCATCTTGTCCAGTACCGGATTGTCCAAGCCCTCAGGAAGGGGGGCCGAACACCTGACCATCGTCGCCTTTGTTATCCAGTCCTAGTCAAAAGGCGGCTCTTTAGAATGATGCCATGATAAATAAAAGGACAATAGGTTCGACATGGGATTACTTACTTGGGCAGCGGGGCGATTGCAGCTCAGGCCCACGTCCTCGGTGGTGTCCGGACAATCTATTTTGGGTCCGAAGAACGATTTGTACATATCTTTGTGCGTCATGCCGAGGAAATGCTGAATAGCACGCGGTCCTTCCGGGTTGAATTCCCACATGCGGAGGGGCCGACGTTTGCAAGGCTGTACTTGGCGAACTAGCATAACTTGCATTACCATAACCAGACTGAAATCTCTCTCAAAGAGATCTCAGATACGGCTTTGTAGTATTGGCACATCCTTGGCTGGACCCCAGCTCAGCCCCCTGCTGATCCATGACATCAGTTGCGGTGGGGGGCCCGAGCGAAAGGTGGGTGCCGCTACCCACTTGGCACTTCGGGGAGCTGTGACGTAAAACCACTCCCGCTGCCACAATCCGGACACCTCTAGGAAGGAACCCTCTGGCCATGGAGCGTCATCGATTTTTCTTATTAAAGCACCTCCGCACGCTGCGTGCTACCCCTCGATCATCTTCGGCTTCACATTGAAGGTCTTGAGCCACCGGACGAAGTGAGGGGTAATGCGGAGGAAGGCCTCACATACGACAATAAATGACGAGATGTGAAGAAGGGAATCCGGGGCCAGATCGTGAAAATCCAGCCCCTAATAGAACATAAGACCCCTAACAAAGGGATCCAGAGCGAGGCCTAGTCCTCGGAGGAAGTGGGAGATGAACACAACGCTCTCATTGGGTTCGGGAGTAGGGACGACCTGCCCTCGGGCGGGCTGCCTATGTGAAATTTTGGTGGTCAGATATCTGGCCTCTCTCAACTTCTTGATGTCCTCCTCTGTGACAGAGGAAGACATCCACCGACCTTGAAGGTTGGATCCGGACATAGTTGAAGGTCCGAAGCACCTGACCTGAGCTTTGGGTGTTAGAACTCGAGGCGGGGGAAGGATTCGATTGAGCGCGGGAGGGAAAAAAGAAAAAGCCTTGTCCCCTTTATAAAGAGGGTGAATATCAGGCGTCCTCCTCGTGGCCGTTTGAGACTTACCTAAGATCTAGGAGTCATACCAATAGGCACGGTTGGGTTACCCACGTTTGTATTGATGAGAATCCCGTGATAAGGGGAACACGATCTCTGCTTTGACAAGACGTGTTAAGGAAACCGCCTTGCGTTATGTGCGGAGCTGGTTAAGAAAAATGGTTCGAATAATGACCGGGCCGTGGTGTGATGTCATGCTGTCAAAACATGTCAGTAGATTAGATTTGTGGAAATATTATTCTCTCTACGGTGGTATGTGGAACTTATTTTGTAGGGTCGGACACTATCCTTGTATTCAAACTCTTCCATGGTGTATTCGGAGGAGGAACCCGCCTTGCAATGCCGAAGACAACTCTTCACGCCGGACTCATCATCATTGAAGCCTAGTTCAGGGGCTACTGAGGGAGTCCTGGATTAGGGGGTCTCCGGACAGCCGGACTATATCCTTTGGCCGGGCTGTTGGGCTATGAAGATACGAGATTGAAGACTTCGTCCCGTGTCCGGATGGGACTCTACTTGGTGTGGAAGGCAAGCTAGGCAATACAGATATGTATATCTCCTCCTTTGTAACCGACCTTGTGTAACCCTAGCCCCCTCCGGTGCCTATATAAACCGGAGGGTTTTAGTCCATAGGACAACATACAATCATACCATAGGCTAGCTTCTAGGGTTTAGCCTCTTTGATCTCGTGGTAGATCAACTCTCGCAATACTAATATCATCAAGAATAATCAAGTAGGACATAGGGTATTACCTCCATCAAGAGGGCCCGAACCTAGGTAAACATCGTGTCCCCTGCCTCCTGTTGCCATCCGCCTTAGACGCATAGTTCGGGACCACCTACCTGAGATCCGCCGGTTTTGACATCGACAGTGCACGTGCATGAATTGTCTTTCAAGTTCAACTACAAGCATGGCAATAGAGTCCGCAAGACTACTAGTTCTATGAAGGATAGAACTACCCATAGAAGGCAAAGCACTGACACAAGTAAAGAAATCTTGGATAACTCCTTTTCCAATAAAATTACCACTACCAATACGGAATTTTTTTGTATGTAAGATAGGGGGTTCTTCAGCAGGAGCGTCAGAATTCCGTACACAAGTCCCTAGTACCTGCACAAAACAAATAACTCCTCGCAACCAATGCGATAAGGGGTTGTCAATCCCTTCACGGTCACTTACGAGAGTGAGATCTGATAGATATGATAAGATAATATTTTTGGTATTTTTATGATAAAGATGCAAAGTAAAATAAAAGCAAAGGAAATAACTAAGTATTGGAAGATTAGTATGATGAAGATACACCCGGGGGCCATAGGTTTCACTAGTGGTTTCTCTCAAGAGCATAAGTATATTACGGTGGGTGAACGAATTACTGTTGAGCAATTGACAGAATTGAGCATAGTTACGAGAATATCTAGGTATGATCATGTATATAGGCATCACGTCCGTGACAAGTAGACCGAAACGATTCTGCATCTACTACTATTACTCCACTCATCAACCGCTATCCAGCATGCATCTAGAGTATTAAGTTCATGACAACAGAGTAATGCCTTAAGCAAGATGACATGATGTAGAGGGATAAATTCATGCAATGTGATAAAAACCCCATCTTGTTATCCTCGATGGCAACAATACAATACGTGCCTTGCTGCCCCTACTGTCACTGGGAAAGGACACCGCAAGATTGAACCCAAAGCTAAGCACTTCTCCCATTGCATGAAATATCAATCTAGTAGGCCAAACCAAACTGATAATTCGAAGAGACTTGCAAAGATAACAAATCATACATAAAAGAATTCAGAGAAGATTCAAATATTGTTCATAGATAATCTTGATCACAAACCCACAATTCATCGGTCTCAACAAACACACCGCAAAAAGAAGATTACATCGAATAGATCTCCACAAGAGAGGGGGAGAACATTGTATTGAGATCCAAAAAGAGAGAAGAAGCCATCTAGCTAATAACTATGGACCCGAACGTCTGAGGTAAACTACTCACACTTCACCGGAGAGGCTATGGTGTTGATGTAGAAGCCCTCCGTGATGGATGCCCCCTCCGGCGGAGCTCCGGAACAGGCCCCAAGATGGGATCTCGTGGATACAGAAAGTTGCGGCAGTGGAATTAGGTTTTTGGCTCCGTATCTGATCGTTTGGGGGTACGTAGGTATATATATGAGGAAGGAGTACGTCGGTGGAGCAACAGGGGGCCCACGAGGGTGGAGGGCGCGCCTAGGGGGTGGGTAGGCGTGCCCCCCTACCTCGTGGCTTCCCTGTTGGTTGCTTGACGTAGGGTCCAAGTCTCCTGGATCTTGTTTGTTCCAAAAATCACGTTCCCAAAGGTTTCATTCCGTTTGGACTCCGTTTGATATTCCTTTTCTCCGAAACCCTAAAATAGGCAAAAACATCAATTCTGGGCTGGGCCTCTGATTAATAGGTTAGTCCCAAAAATAATATAAAGGTGGATAATAAAGCCCAATAATGTCCAAAATAGTAGATAATATATCATGGAGCAATCAAAAATTATAGATACGTTGGAGACATATCAAGAGGCATAACACTAACACCTGCTCCAAGATCACATAAATCAGTTTTAACATAGTTTCTTTTAATGGAGCATGGTATAGTGGGTACTCCTGGATCTCCAATTTTCTTTGGTATTCCACCTTTAAAAGTATAATTAGCAAGCATGGTGGAAATTTCAGCTTCCAGTATCTTTATTTTATTAGTAACAATTTCTTTCATATACTTAGCATAAGGATTCATTTCGAGCATATCAGTTAATCGCATACGCAAAAAGATAGGTCTAATCATTTCAGCAAAGCGCTCAAAATCCTCATCATCCTTTCTCTTGGATGGTTTGGGAGGGAAAGGCATGGGTTTTTGAACCCATGGCTCTCTTTCTTTACCGTGTTTCCTAGCAACAAAGTCTTTCTTATCATAACGTTGATTCTTTGATTGTGGGTTATCAAGATCAATAGCAGGTTCAATTTCTACATCATTATCATTACTAGTTGAGCATCAACATGAGCATCATCATTAACATTATCACTAGTTTTGTGTTCATTAGCAGATTGTATTTCAACATCAGAAATAGAAATATCATTTGTATTCTCAGGTGTTTCAGCAATAGGTTCACTAGAAGCATGCAAAGTCCTATCATTTTTCTTTTTCTTCCTTTTAGAAGGACTAGGTGCATCTATATTATTTCTATGAGAATCTTGCTCAATTCTCTTAGGGTGGCCTTCAGGATACAAAGGTTCCTAAGTCATTTTACCAGTTCTAGTAGCCACTCTAACAGCATTATCATTATTCTTACTATTCAATTCATTGAGCAAATCATTTTGAGCTTTAAGTACTTTTTCTACTTGAGTGGTAACCATAGAAGCATGTTTACTAATAAGTTTAATTTCACCTTTGAAATTAGCCATATAATCACCCAAGTGTTCAAGCATATCAGCATTGCGTTTTAATTCTCTACCAAAATAAGCATTGAAGTCTTCTTGCTTAAACATAAATTTATCAAACTCATCTAAGCATGGGCTGGCAAACTTAGTAAATGGGATTTCAGCTTTATCATATCTATAGAGAGAATTTACCTTTACTACCTGTGTCGGGTTATCAAGACCATGTGTTTCTTCGATATGTGATGGATTAAAACCATATATTTCTTCAACAGGCGGTAAATTAAGACCATGTATTTCTTCAATAGGAGGTAAATTCTTAACATCTTCGGCTTTAATACCCTTTTCTTTCATAGATTTCTTTGCCTCTTGCATATCTTCGGGACTGAGAAATAGAACACCCCTTTTCTTCGGAGTTGGTTTAGGAATAGCACTACAAAAAAAGACACATCTGTGACATTTTGGGCTGAACGAATTTTTTTCCTGTCATACATATGACACTTCTATGACGATAATTGTGACAAAACCCGGTATCATCATAGATGTGGTGGGCTCCTACTTCTATGACAAAAAATCATGACAGAAAATGGGCTTTTCGTCCTAGGCGGGCCAGAGACGCAGCTGCATGACATTCTTTGGGCCATCCATGACGGAAAATACCATGGTAGAAGCGAGGGGGAGGAAAATTTCGGGGAGTTCCCGGTTACGGTGGGAGGTCGGGGGCCGAGCAATGCGCATTTCTCTCATACACGTACACGCGTGTGTGCGAGGCGTTGGCTCTAATTGAACCCGAGCGAGGCGTTGGGCTCTAACTGAACCCGGGCGATTGCACTGCAGGCTACGCGTTACTAAACCCGAGCGATCGATCGATGGCTGTTAACTGAACCCGATCGAGCGATTCCTTCGCTACTGATGCTAACTGAAGCCGATCGATGCTGCCTCTAGGATGAACAGTTAGCGTTGCGGGGGGGGGGGGTGGATGAACAGTGAGCGGTGGCGTTGCCTCTGGATGAACAGGACCCCGTGGTGTGGTGGAGGGCTGGATGAACAGTAGACGGTGGAGGGGTGCCCGTGGAGGGGTGGATGAATAGGACCCTGTGGTGTGGAGGGCTGGATGAACAGTAGACGATGGAGGGGTGGTTGAACAGTAGCCGGTGGAGTAGCTAGCGGTCGAGGCTGCATGAACAGGAGCTCGTGGAGGCTGGAGGAGGTCGACGGTGGAGATGAACAATATCCCGTGGAGTCCCGTTTTGCGGTACGCCACACCCCTCTCGATGAACAGGACCCCCGTTTCGACTGTAGCGCTCCAACACAAGTCCGTTTCGTCCGTTTTGCAGTACGTCACACCCCTCCCAATCAACAGGACCCCCGTTTCGACCGTAGGAGGTCCGTTTCGTCCGTTTTGCGGTACGCCACACCCCTCCCGATCAACAGGACCCCCGTTTCGACCGTAGGAGGTACGTTTCCTCCATTTTGCGGTACGCCAGACCCCTCCCGATGAACAGGATCCTGTTTCGAATGTGGCTGGTCGAACACAAGGCCGTTTCCTCCGTTGTGCGATACACCAGGCCTCGTTTCCATCGCCTATTCCGTCTAAGCCCTCCCGATGAACATGACCACGCATTCTGTTCCGACCCAACCGGTTGGCTCCCACGCATTCCGTTGCCTCCCGATGAACACGACGCATTGCGTTGCCTCCCCTTGAACACGACGCATTCCGTTGCCTCCCCATGAACACAACGACGACGCTCTTTCTTCGTTCCGACCCAGCCATGTACACGAGCCCTGGCCGTACGTATGCGCGAGTAGGCGTTCGAGACCTCGCCCGTATGTACACATACGTGGCCGTATTTTCTTTCTTGCACCCTGGCCGCTGTATGTACGTGTACATGCTACGTGCGCGCCTCTACTATGACACGTACGCGCCTCTACTACGACACGTGTGAGCCTCTACATCCACCAGTATATATGTACGTACACGTTCACGACCAGAATGACAACGCTACGTACGCTTCGACCAGGTGGGTCCCGACTGTCAGGCACTTCCTTGCATGTGAAGATGTAGCTGGTGGGTCCCAGCAGTCAGGGGGCGAATCATTTTTTTTGCCCGGACGCACTTCCTTGCGTGCGAAGATGTAGCTGGTGGGTCCCAGCAGTCAGGGGGGCGAATCTTTTTTTGCCCGGACGCACTTCCTTGCGTGCGAAGATGTAGGTGGTGGGGTCCCAGTAGTGAGGGGCAAATGTTTTTTCATGAAATACAGTGGCCCGTCCGGTGGGTCTTAGCTGTCAGGTGGAGGAATTATTATTTTCCGCGTAATAAGGAGGCACTTCCTTGCTGCGGCCGTGGACCCAGCTGTTAGCCTCTCCACGTACAGTCCACATCCGATGGAAGTCGTTCCTTGACCACGTTGACCACGCCGCGCCGAGAGCACCAGGGAGGTGGACGACGACGAGGCCTAGGATGGGGACGATGGGGAGCCGGGGAAGATGCGGCAGTGGAAGCCCGTGTGGAGAGGAGTACGAGGGTTCACTGGTTCGGCTGCGGTGTGAGGCTGCCGTCGCCGCAGGGCCTGACCGGCGGTGGGAATAGTAGGGGGCGGTGAGGCCTCCGCGGCAGCACAGCCGGCCACGGGAGGCAGGAGCATGCGGCACGACCGGCGCTGCTTTGGGCGGCTGGAGCAAGAAGACCAAAGGTTGAAGAAGCACTACGGCCGTTGGATGGACATCGTACGGTCACTGGAGCTAGAATCATTCATACTGACTAAAGTTGACAAAGGCCCCCATCCCAGTCAACTTAGTAGGCCCACAAGTCAGCCTCCCACCATGGTGGGTCCCAGCTAGCAGGGGGAGTATTCATTTTTTGTGCGTAATAAGGAGGCACTTCCGATGGGTCCGAGCTGACAGCGGGGGGATTGTTTTCTCACGAAATATGCTGGCCCGTCCGGTGGGTCCCAGCAGTCAGGGGGGAAATGTTTTTTTCGCGAAATAAGGTGGCCCGTCCGGTGGGTCCCTGCTATCAGGTGGAGGAATAATTATTTTGCGCGTAATAAGGAGGCACTTCCTTGCGGCCGCCTGGACCCAGCTGTTAGCCTCTCCATGTACAGTACTCTTCCGATGGAAGTCGGTCGTTGACCACGTTGACCACGCCGCGCCGAGAGCACCAGTGTCAGGACCCCGACTCAATGCCACATCGATCTAGCATGTAACACCTCATATCACTTTGCGGCCTCACGCACGGTATTCCCACGGGTGTCGCCTTACCTTTGCCCGGGACCGTTTGCGCCTTTTGGCACACGTATATGATAGTGTCGCTAGCATCCATATGATAAGGAGCCCGGGCTGACATGGCTAGTCGTAAACCCAAAGTGGCACAAACTTACAGGGACAGGCATCCATGACCCAGCATCGAACGTGTCGGTCATCAGCGAGTGAATCCAGGCTGTAGCACTGGGCTAGCAGGACTCCGGTGATCCGGGCTGTAGTGGGCTAACAGGACTCCGGTATTCATCGCGTGACATTTCCCCGAAGGGACAGGCACAGGAATGAAGAAGGACACATGCCGGCCAGCCTAGGTGTTCCGGAGCAGTAGCAAGCTACCATGGCTCAGTGGAAACACTAGGAGACATTTCCCGGTAAGAGAGGCTACTAAGGATAAACAACTAGATAGTCAGATCCCACACATACCAAGCATTTCAATAACATACACACAATATGCTCGATATGTGCAAATACAACATGGCATCACAAAATGACTCTACAACTCAAGTATTTATTCAATAGGCTCCGAGGAGCGAGACATTAAAAACATGGGTCTCATGACCCAACAATCAGAGCATACAAGTCAAAGCACATGCGGAAGCTTAACATGTCTGAGTACAGACAACTATAAATGAAAAGGCTGAAAGGCCTAACTATCTACCAGATCCTGCCGAGGGCACAAGATCGTAGCTGAGGTAACAAGCTAAACGTCGAAGTCCACGTGGAACTACTAGTGAGACTGAAGTCTCTCTGCAAAAACATAAATTAAGCAACGTGAGTACAAATGTACCCAGCAAGACTTACATCAGAACTAACTACAGATGCATCATTATCAACAAAGGGGATGGTGGGGTTTGACTGCAGCAAGCCAGCTTTGACTCGGTGGCTATCCTGAACTACGACTGCAAGTAACTCTTTTGAGGTGGCGCACACGAGTCCACATATTCACCATATCAATACACCACTATGGATCCGCTCCCGTCTCCCTACGAGAACGCCATCCATAGCACTCACGCTTATCTTGCGTATTTTAGAGTATCCACTTTCACTTGTCTATGAACTATGCAAGGGGTCCAAGTTTCCATATCCGAGGAATCCGGCTATTCGAATAGATAATGATAACCCTGCAGGGGTGTACTTCTTCACACACGCTCCCGCCACTTACCGCCCTGTACACGTCATGTACCTCGGCAACCTTCAAGCGGAAGCCGGGCGAGGGAGTTGGCCACGACCTGACTAACCAAACAAGTCTCTAGTCCAGGTTTATCGCCTATTCGGGTTCCATTCGCAAGGAGATCCGGCCGGGGTGTCGCTCACGGCCCCAAACGATGTGAGCAGGGTTCCCAAGCCCACCATCCGGGTGCCACTTGGTACACCGTGCCACTGTGCCTAGTCTGTCCCAAGCCCACCTGTACCGGGTGCCACTTGGTAGACTACTAACACTACCTACAAACACCAGAAACTAGTTGCAACTCCTGGACAGAGATCATGTTGATTAATAAGTCGAGAGAGTCAATTAAGGATCCCAATGTGTGGTAGTAGCTGTTCATGGATCACAAACACAGAACTCAGTTCCTGAGGACGGCTGCAATGAGACAACCCACCATGTACTCCTACATGGCCTCTCACCGCTACCTTTACCAAATCATGTTCACACACTTAGCTCACACACAGTAGGACATGTTCACACGCCTCTGATTCATCCCCGATGAATCAGACCTGACTCAACTCTAAGCAGTAGCAGGCATGACAAACGAACATGAATGAGTAGGCACAACAGGGCTCAAACAACTCCTACTCATGCTAGTGGGTTTCATCTATTTACTATGGCAATGACAGGTCATGCAAAGGATAAAGGGGTTCAGCTACCGCAACAAGTAACAGATGAATCGTTGTTGTCCTAATGCAGTAAAAGAGAGCAGGAGCGAGAGAGTGGGATTTTTTCGGAATGAACAAGGGGGTTTTGCTTGCCTGGCACTTCTGAAGATAATATAGCTCTTCATCGGTGTCATCAATCACATCGGCAATACACGTCTATCGAGAGGGGACAATTACCGGCAAACAAGGAAGAACACAATCAATGCGATGCAACAATATGATGCATGATAATGACATGGCAATATGAATGTGTTTTGGGCTAATGCATCTAGCAACAGGTTAAATGAAGTTGGTTTGAACACTAGGTTCAAATTCAAACTCCATATGTGAGAGTTTAAATGCCATTTATTTGTTTTGTCCAAAACAGAGGACAAACATTGTTCAAACATGCATGAAAATGGTACTGATGGATTCCTTGAATTTTTCTGATAATTTTTCATATATAAATTATTTAATTTGGAGTTACGGTTGAATTTCTATGAATTTTAGAAGTTTAGGGCATTTTCTGAAAATATTAAATCATTTAAGATTTATTTAAATTCCAGAAAGGAATTATTGCGTCAGCATGACGTTGGCATGACGTCAGCAGGTCAACAGGCGCCGTCCAGGTCAAACTGACCTGTGGGCCCTGCATGTCAGTGTCTGGACTAACTAAACTAATTAAGATTAACCCTAACTAACTTGGTTAGCCGGGCGGGGCCCGCATGTCAGTGTAATTAGTCTAACTAATTTTTAGTTAACACTAATCCTAACCTAACTAACAGGCCGGCCCCACCTGTCATGGACACAGGGGGGGTCCCGCCGTGGTCAACGTGGGTCAAACCCACCGGCGGCTTGACGCCGGCGAGGCCAGCCGCGGTGGCGAGCCTCGGGTTTTGCCCACAGGGCTCGGTTTGGCGCGCGGAGCACAGCTTCGGGATGCGGACGCTCGTCCGCATCCAACTGTGGTGGTGGCGCGGCCGGGAAGTGGCCGGAGTGGTGCCGGCGACGAGCTCGGCGGCGGCCGAAGCTCGGGTGCAAGTGGGGATGGGGCTGCGGTGCGCAAACAAGCGCGGCGAAGTGCCACGGAGGCTCTACGCGATGCGGGGAGCGCGTTGGGCGCATGCCCGGGACCAAATGGTCACCGGAGCATCACCGGCGACGAGTGCGGCAGCGGCGAAGGTTCGGCCATGGTGGAGACGACAGCTAGAGGGCGAGCGCGACTAAGCGGGGAGGGGGAAACGACGGAGGAGCTCACGTGGATCCCGAAGAGATGGACGGCGAGCTCGGGGAAGGCCGAACGGCAACGAATTTGACGACGGCGATCCTCGGTGGCCGAGGAGGGGAACGGCGGAGCTAGCGGCATCCAGGGGCTTCCGGCGCCTTTCGTCTGGGTGAGGATGAAGAGGGAGACGAGGCGGAGCTTTCCGGAGCGTCTGCGAGGCGTGGGGTGGCCGGTAGGCGTGGCTACGGCGAGCGGCGGCGACGAGCTCCGTTCGGTCGCGGGAGGGAAAGGGAGCAGAGGGGGATAGGGACGGAGGGAGAGACACGGGAGAGTGAGAGAGGGTCGAGGGCGAGTGCGTGGCGCTCGGGAGACGTCCAGGGGGAGGAGGAGGCAGCCAGGCAGGGAGGAGGTGGCCGGGGCGCGTGGCCGCGCTCGCCACCGAGCTGCTTCGGTGCGAGGGGAGGAAGACGACAGGGGAAAAAGCGGCGGTGGGCTGGGCCGCTGGAGGAGCTAGGCCGGCTGGGCTGCCAGGTGAGCGTCAGGTAGTCCCTCTGCTCTTTCCTTCTCTTTTCTATTTTCTGCAGTTTGTTTTCTATTTAACTGCCACTGAATTCAAATTCAAACAAATTTGAAAACAGTGCCAAAACTCCCCTGGATAATTTTATGTCACTTAAGGTCTCCTCCTCATAAACATAAAATATCTCAGGGCATTTGAAAATATATTCATTATATATTATGAATATAACTCCAAATTCAAATAAAATATTGATTTAAAATCAGAGCCCAAATAATTCCTTAGAAATGTCCCAAAATTTTGGTTTGATTTATAACTCTTGCCAAAATTGTCAGAGCTATTTCTAGGGCATTTGGATTACTGATTGCAATTTTAGGGTTTCTTGCCCCTTTATTAAAATGATTTCCGAGGCTTTCAATTTCCTCATTTCAACTTTCGGAATATAGACATGATGCACACATGAAGCTAGCCTAGAGCATTACCAGAAGCTAGGGATGTGACAACTCACCCCCACTAAACAAGAATCTCGTCTCGAGATTCAAGCGTAGGGTAAGATGAAGGGGGAACGCAAACTAGCACAATTCTTCACGATCCAGGGTGCACTTCATAAGAGCGTTGATTCGATCACCATCTTTGTCCCGTCGTCTTGCTCTGAGAACTCCAGCTAGCATGACAGCAAGAGGAAAAGGACAACTCCGGAAGAATCGATCTTCTCGAAGATCAATCAACTTAGGATCAGCTCACCAAGTGAGTCATAGCAACATCTCTTGAGCTGAGACACGAAGCATACATCTGAAGAAATGGAGTGAGACAGATGACGAGGGCTCGCTAGGTAGACAACAATTCCAGACTTAAGAATGTGGTGATCGGTTGTCAACGTAGCGAGGAGTTGAGTTGCCATGATACCACAACGATGCACCTTAGGGAAGGTGACTCGTAGATATATCCCCTTAAGTGGCAAAAAGAATTACCTTTGATTCAGAGATCATTGAAACTCTTTATACCAGCCTAAGGCAATTCTCGAGCGATCATTTGGAGGGGTTCGGTGCAACGACATACCCGGACCAGAATGGATGATGTGGATTACCTTGTTGGAGACAACGTAATGGATGAATTTGCTTACCACCGGAAATGGAAGAGACCCATGGTAGAATGGCACATTGGCGGTGCAAGCTGGGAACAAAATGCAAATGCTGGGAATGATTCTGGTAACTGGGGAAGAACCCAACAATAGAGAGTGAATTCCCTGTTTGAAAAGGTCATAGCATTACCGAGGAAACCGAGAGGAATCCCAGTTAGTGCCGATGATAACACCTAGCGCTTGTGCGTGCTCTCAAGAACTTGAGCATTTCCACAATCATCAAGGTTTTACCAATATCCGTGTCAAGGATCCTAGCAACACAACTTGCTACCATGATGAATGGTGATGGAGGATGCAGATGCAAAGGAAGATAATACCTTCTCAGATTTCACCTTAGAGAAGCCAAGGAACAAAATCTGGATGATCGACCGAGAGACATTTAGCACTCCGCTTCTAATGTTCTCCTTGATGTGCTAGCGTAATCCATAGATAATTATGGTTTGATATCTAGAACATCAAGTAAAAGGTCGGACTTCGGGAGCACAAGAATCCATAAGGAATAACTACGGAGGTAAATCCTGCGAAATCCTTATGGGGAGGTGGCCAACTTCTTCAATCAAGATACTATGATAATAGGTCTTTCGGCTGGGTGGTGCTGGCCACGACATCCACTTTACCAGTTATCGAGGGACCAATATTATAGTTCTTGGGGAAATGTTCCAACCATCATATCTGCCTGAGATTCAGATCTGGTTGGTGTCAGGATATTCCAGACTCACCAAGTCTAGAAGAAAAATGAAAGTTTGCAACACAAATTGACGAGATGACATTGCGAGATTCTCGAGGGACGAACTGCGATAGCAAGCTCCAAAACATGAGCTGGTTCTGCTACAAACATGTGAACATGTTGTCCGAGACAAGCATGACCACATGGTAGTCTTATAATAAAACACTACCGAGTTCTGGTTGGGAACCATCATCGAGGATATCAAAGTTCTTGATTAAGCCCGGGTTAGCTCTTAAAAAGAACTCCTTCTCCTAGAACAAATCAATCAGTGGCTTGGTGTGCTACAGAATTCATATGGAACGAAGATGATCAGTCTAACAGACCACAGAATACTTTGCACGTGCATGACTGACTTGGGATGATTCCAGAGGAGTAAAACAAACTTTCTCGAATTCACGACGGCAACTTACATCAAATGCACGTGAATCAAAGGAAGTCACTTCTTTCATCCAAACATATACCTCAGAGACGGAACTCGAAGGCATTGTTTACAAAGTTTCTAACACTAGCTTAATGTCCAACAGAATCATGGAGAAGATAAGGATGTGGTCGATGGGCTCAACAACAATTCATCCAGGTTCCCTTTTAAAAAGGAATTCCATAGTTAAGTGAACACGGTGATAGCATTGGTCAGACCAAAAGATATAATGGTGTATGCTCGAGGAAAAACCACGAATAAGACAGCATTACGAACATCGTTGGTTCTGATTTGATTTGACGATAGCCCATACTTAAATCAAAGATTTGGGTAAGATAATAGATCCAACAATTGTTCACAAGGACCAATTGATGAAGATACCATCTTTCTTCAACACACACACACACACAAGAATATCCCTTTGGAACGAACTAAGTCAGGCAAGCTTTTATCTTCCAACTCTCCAAGTTGCTGTTCAGCTTAACCAACTAGCTCAGGGTATCCAACACAGATTTCTTGGAGAAGGGGTGGTTTATAAGAAAAACCCAACTTGATCACAAGCTCGACATAACGGTCAGGGGACAACCTGGTGATACTTCCGGGAAGATATTCGGAAAATCACGAACCACCGATATGTTACCAAGCTCAAGAACAATCTTGCTTTTCAGGACAAGACGATATGATCAAATAAGCAAGGATTGGCATTATCCTAACTCATTGATCAGAGAGTGCACCAGAAATAGGGACTAGGTAGCACAGTCTATCCTAGAATGATGATTCAAGAACCAACACGTTAAGAATGAGGTTATTGTCCATTAACTACCAAACAACAGAGTTGCTAGCAGTATTGATTTCACACACCATGATTCACTTGTCGGCATTCCGATCACAATAACACAGGAAACGAGGAATGAACAATGATGGCAAGAAGTATCACTGTACCAAGAGTTCATAGGATGGTGTGCAATTCCTACAATAATCCCGATATAAAAGATGGTAATACTTCAGGGTGGAACAGAACAAAAACTGGATTAGTATTTTGATCTGCGGAGTACAACTACTTTGACCCAATCCTGGAAATGGAAAAGGTACTGGAGTTTGTTTCTCCTAGTCATTCTGGAATAGAATGGCTTGATGGACCACAAGAGTAATAGGTATCGATGAACGATTGCACGCATACTCTTGACTATCAATTGATAGACGAGGGTCAGAGGACAACTAAAGAGGGACAACTCAAAGGAACATACGATTTTCTGAGTTGTGGATGCATGGTTTAGCATGTCGAACGAAGTTCAACATATTTCTTCCGGATAACCCATGTAGAAAGGTAGAACTGGCAGAGCCACAATATATAATGGAGAACTCATCAAGAGCACTCTGGTTGTGATCGTTTAGTTCAACGAGGGACTTCTGCCATAAGTAGTTCATGGTATTTGGAAGAAGAAGATACCACGGACTTTAAGGACTATCGCAAAGGTTACTAATAACCTAAAGGAAGGAGCAAAACTATCAACATGAAGTAAGTAGGGTGAATCTCGGGTTCAAAACCCAGGAATAGAATACCTACTACTAAGTAGCATCACGAGATGCTTTCGAGAATAAAGGCCAGAATCATCACACTGGGACACAAATCATGGCTAGACTACTAGATGATCCCCTAAGACACCTAGGTCATAATAATAACTCCAACATAAATGTCAAGGCAATAGAATACCTCAACTCAACAATTAGTGTGATTGAGCTGGCATAAAGGAACATCGAAACCAGAGGGAAAGGATTTTGCAAATGCATCAGACTATTTAGAAACCTGGGATGACTCGGACAGCATAACGGCTGTAAATGCTCAGAAAAGATTTGAGACATTCACAAAAATGGTGGCATAACCACTCAGAGCACAATATCAAGGTTTGGAGATCAACAGTTAACATACAGAAGTAGTAGGAACTGAACTCAAGCTTAAATCCAACAATCTTATAAGTCTACGGATTAGTAACACGTGATCCTGATAGAAAGAAGAGATAGCCTAGTTCTTAATCCCCGTAGGAAAGATAAGATGACTCAGATCAGAAGGGCATAAGGTATAAGGAGTAAAAAGAGCCTTACGTTCCATCCCACAATCAATTCCCTTATATAACTAAAGAATTTCTAGACTCAACTTCGACCAGTTTGGCTTGGTAATCCTACAGGCAGTCAAGCTCTGATACCAACGCTGTCAGGACCCCGACTCAATGCCACATCGATCTAGCATGTAACACCTCATATCACTTTGCGGCCTCACGCACGGTATTCCCACGGGTGTCGCCTTACCTTTGCCCGGGACCGTTTGCGCCTTTTGGCACACGTATATGATAGTGTCGCTAGCATCCATATGATAAGGAGCCCGGGCTGACATGGCTAGTCGTAAACCCAAAGTGGCACAAACTTACAGGGACAGGCATCCATGACCCAGCATCGAACGTGTCGGTCATCAGCGAGTGAATCCAGGCTGTAGCACTGGGCTAGCAGGACTCCGGTGAACCGGGCTGTAGCGGGCTAACAGGACTCCGGTATTCATCGCGTGACATTTCCCCGAAGGGACAGACACAGGAACGAAGAAGGACACATGCCGGCCAGCCTAAGTGTTCCGGAGCAGTAGCAAGCTACCATGGCTCAGTGGAAACACTAGGAGACATTTCCCGGTAAGAGAGGCTACTAAGGATAAACAACTAGATAGTCAGATCCCACACATACCAAGCATTTCAATAACATACACACAATATGCTCGATATGTGCAAATACAACATGGCATCACAAAATGACTCTACGACTCAAGTATTTATTCAATAGGCTCCGAGGAGCGAGATATTACAAACATGGGTCTCATGACCCAACAATCAGAGCATACAAGTCAAAGCACATGCGGAAGCTTAACATGTCTGAGTACAGACAACTATAAATGAAAAGGCTGAAAGGCCTGACTATCTACCAGATCCTGCCGAGGGCACAAGATCGTAGCTGAGGTAACAAGCTAAACGTCGAAGTCCACGTGGAACTACTAGTGAGACTGAAGTCTCTCTGCAAAAACATAAATTAAGCAACGTGAGTACAAATGTACCCAGCAAGACTTACATCAGAACTAACTACATATGCATCATTATCAACAAAGGGGATGGTGGGGTTTGACTGCAGCAAGCCAGCTTTGACTCGGTGGCTATCCTGAACTACGACTGCAAGTAACTCTTTTGAGGTGGCGCACACGAGTCCACATATTCACCATATCAATACACCACTATGGATCCGCTCCCGTCTCCCTACGAGAACGCCATCCATAGCACTCACGCTTATCTTGCGTATTTTAGAGTATCCACTTTCACTTGTCTATGAACTATGCAAGGGTCCAAGTTCCATATCCGAGGAATCCGGCTATTCGAATAGATAATGATAACCCTGCAGGGGTGTACTTCTTCACACACGCTCCCGCCACTTACCGCCCTGTACACGTCATGTACCTCGGCAACCTTCAAGCGGAAGCCGGGCGAGGGAGTCGGCCACGACCTGACTAACCGAACAAGTCTCTAGTCCAGGTTTATCGCCTATTCGGGTTCCATCCGCAAGGAGATCCGGCCGGGGTGTCGCTCACGGCCCCAAACGATGTGAGCAGGGTTCCCAAGCCCACCATCCGGGTGCCACTTGGTACACCGTGCCACTGTGCCTAGTCTGTCCCAAGCCCACCTGTACCGGGTGCCACTTGGTAGACTACTAACACTACCTACAAACACCAGAAACTAGTTGCAACTCCTGGACAGAGATCATGTTGATTAATAAGTCGAGAGAGTCAATTAAGGATCCCAATGTGTGGTAGTAGCTGTTCATGGATCACAAACACAGAACTCAGTTCCTGAGGACGGCTGCAATGAGACAACCCACCATGTACTCCTACATGGCCTCTCACCGCTACCTTTACCAAATCGTGTTCACACACTTAGCTCACACACAGTAGGACATGTTCACACGCCTCTGATTCATCCCCGATGAATCAGACCTGACTCAACTCTAAGCAGTAGCAGGCATGACAAACAAACATGAATGAGTAGGCACAACAGGGCTCAAACAACTCCTACTCATGCTAGTGGGTTTCATCTATTTACTGTGGCAATGACAGGTCATGCAAAGGATAAAGGGGTTCAGCTACCGCAACAAGTAACAGATGAATCGTTGTTGTCCTAATGCAGTAAAAGAGAGCAGGAGCGAGAGAGTGGGATTTTATCGGAATGAACAAGGGGGTTTTGCTTGCCTGGCACTTCTGAAGATAATATAGCTCTTCATCGGTGTCATCGATCACATCGCCGGTACACGTCTATCGAGAGGGGACAATTACCGGCAAACAAGGAAGAACACAATCAATGCAATGCAACAATATGATGCATGATAATGACATGGCAATATGAATGTGTTTTGGGCTAATGCATCTAGCAACAGGTTAAATGAAGTTGGTTTGAACACTAGGTTCAAATTCAAACTCCATATGTGAGAGTTTAAATGCCATTTATTTGTTTTGTCCAAAACAGAGGACAAACATTGTTCAAACATGCATGAAAATGGTACAGATGGATTCCTTGAATTTTTCTGATAATTTTTCATATATAAATTATTTAATTTGGAGTTACGGTTGAATTTCTATGAATTTTAGAAGTTTAGGGCATTTTCTGAAAATATTAAATCATTTAAGATTTATTTAAATTCCAGAAAGGAATTATTGCGTCAGCATGACGTTGGCATGACGTCAGCAGGTCAACAGGCGCCGTCTAGGTCAAACTGACCTGTGGGCCCTGCATGTCAGTGTCTGGACTAACTAAACTAATTAAAATTAACCCTAACTAACTTGGTTAGCCGGGCGGGGCCCGCATGTCAGTGTAATTAGTCTAACTAATTTTTAGTTAACACTAATCCTAACCTAATTAACAGGCCGGCCCCACCTGTCATGGACACAGGGGGGGGTCCCGCCGTGGTCAACGTGGGTCAAACCCACCGGCGGCTTGACGCCGGCGAGGCCAGCCGCGGTGGCGAGCCTCGGGTTTTGCCCACAGGGCTCGGTTTGGCGCGCGGAGCACAGCTTCGGGATGCGGACGCTCGTCCGCATCCAACTGTGGTGGTGGCGCGGCCGGGAAGTGGCCGGAGTGGTGCCGGCGACGAGCTCGGCGGCGGCCGAAGCTCGGGTGCAAGTGGGGATGGGGCTGCGGTGCGCAAACAAGCGCGGCGAAGTGCCACGGAGGCTCTACGCGATGCGAGGAGCGCGTTGGGCGCATGCCCGGGACCAAATGGTCACCGGAGCATCACCGGCGACGAGTGCGGCGGCGGCGAAGGTTCGGCCATGGTGGAGATGACAGCTAGAGGGCGAGCGCGACTAAGCGGGGAGGGGGAAACGACGGAGGAGCTCACGTGGATCCCGAAGAGATGGACGGCGAGCTCGGGGAAGGCCGAACGGCAACGAATTTGACGACGGCGATCCTCGGTGGCCGAGGAGGGGAACGGCGGAGCTAGTGGCATCCAGGGGCTTCCGGCGCCTTTCGTCTGGGTGAGGATGAAGAGGGAGACGAGGCGGAGCTTTCCGGAGCGTCTGCGAGGCGTGGGGTGGCCGGCAGGCGTGGCTACGGCGAGTGGCGGCGACGAGCTCCGTTCGGTCGCGGGAGGGAAAGGGAGCAGAGGGGGATAGGGACGGAGGGAGAGACACGGGAGAGTGAGAGAGGGTCGAGGGCGAGTGCGTGGCGCTCGGGAGACGTCCAGGGGGAGGAGGAGGCAGCCAGGCAGGGAGGAGGTGGCCGGGGCGCGTGGCCGCGCTCGCCACCGAGCTGCTTCGGTGCGAGGGGAGGAAGATGACAGGGGAAAAAGTGGCGGTGGGCTGGGCCGCTGGAGGAGCTGGGCCGGCTGGGCTGCCAGGTGAGCGTCAGGTAGTCCCTCTGCTCTTTCCTTCTCTTTTCTATTTTCTGCAGTTTGTTTTCTATTTAACTGCCACTGAATTCAAATTCAAACAAATTTGAAAACAGTGCCAAAACTCCCCTGGATAATTTTATGTCACTTAAGGTCTCCTCCTCATAAACATAAAATATCTCAGGGCATTTGAAAATATATTCATTATATATTATGAATATAACTCCAAATTCAAATAAAATATTGATTTAAAATCAGAGCCCAAATAATTCCTTAGAAATGTCCCAAAATTTTGGTTTGATTTATAACTCTTGCCAAAATTGTCAGAGCTATTTCTAGGGCATTTGGGATTACTGATTGCAATTTTAGGGTTTCTTGCCCCTTTATTAAAATGATTTCCGAGGCTTTCAATTTCCTCATTTCAACTTTCGAAATATAGACATGATGCACACATGAAGCTAGCCTAGAGCATTACCAGAAGCTAGGGATGTGACAACTCACCCCCACTAAACAAGAATCTCGTCTCGAGATTCAAGCGTAGGGTAAGATGAAGGGGGAACGCAAACTAGCACAATTCTTCACGATCCAGGGTGCACTTCACAAGAGCGTTGATTCGATCACCATCTTTGTCCCGTCGTCTTGCTCTGAGAACTCCAGCTAGCATGACAGCAAGAGGAAAAGGACAACTCTGGAAGAATCGATCTTCTCGAAGATCAATCAACTTAGGATCAGCTCACCAAGTGAGTCATAGCAACATCTCTTGAGCTGAGACACGAAGCATACATCTGAAGAAATGGAGTGAGACAGATGACGAGGGCTCGCTAGGTAGACAACAATTCCAGACTTAATAATGTGGTGATCGGTTGTCAACGTAGCGAGGAGTTGAGTTGCCATGATACCACAACGATGCACCTTAGGGAAGGTGACTCATAGATATATCCCCTTAAGTGGCAAAAAGAATTACCTTTGATTCAGAGATCATTGAAACTCTTTATACCAGCCTAAGGCAATTCTCGAGCGATCATTTGGAGGGGTTCGGTGCAACGACATACCCGGACCGGAATGGATGATGTGGATTACCTTGTTGGAGACAACGTAATGGATGAATTTGCTTACCACCGGAAATGGAAGAGACCCATGGTAGAATGGCACATTGGCGGTGCAAGCTGGGAACAAAATGCAAATGCTGGGAATGATTCTGGTAACTGGGGAAGAACCCAACAATAGAGAGTGAATTCACTGTTTGAAAAGGTCATAGCATGAAGCTAGCCTAGAGCATTACTAGAAGCTAGGGATGTGACAACCAGGGCGGTGGTCTGGATGACGGCGAGGACTAGGAAGGGGAAGACGCGGAGCCAGGGAAGACGCAGCAGTGGAAGCCCGCGCGGAGAGGAGTATGAGGGTTCACTGGTTCGGCTGTGGTGTGAGGTTGCCGTCGCCGCAGAATAACAGGGGGTGTGGGTGAGTAGAGGGATGGCCTGGCCAGAGGTGGGACTAGTATGGGGTGGTGAGGCCTCCGCGGCATCATAGCCGGCCACGGGAGGCAGGAGCACGCGACACGACCAGCGCTGCTTTGGGCGGCTGGAGCAAGAAGACCAGAGGTTGAAGAAACACTACGGCCGTTGGATGAACATTGTACGATCACTTCGGCTAGAATCGTTTATGTTGACTAAGTTGACAAAGCCCTTGGTACGCGTCAACTTAGTAGGTCCACAACTCGGATTTGTTAAAGAACATATAGCCCATTTGCGATTTGTAAGAATGTACATCCCATTTTTTAATTCTAATGGAATGTACTACAACCCATTTACAGTTTGTTAAAAGTACAGCCCAACTTCTAGCTAGGATAACGATTAATAATTTCAAACAACCACTCAAAACAAAATTCAAAAAAAATTCCCACATTTTGATGGATCCGAAATATTTTTATCCGAAATTTCTAGTCAGGTTAAATATAATTTCAAAACAAAGTTGTATTACGTTAAAATCAAACGAAATATTGCGCATGCAACAAGTAATGAAATTAAAATTTTCAAATTCCAAAAATAATATATTTTTCAAACTAATTACGTGTTTGGTGCATAGTAACTGTCCAATTATTATAATTACATCCCATTTATTATTTCTTAAAGTCCATTTTCTTGTTAAGCCTAATGCATACCTCCTAGGGAAATTTGCAGCCCAACGGGGCGGAGAATAACAAGTTGACCCGGATATTGTGTACAACTGTCGGCCCAATTGCATTGCTGATGTTGTGTAGTACAATACAACCTAACATGGTTACTCAGCCCACATTCAGCGACGCCGGAAAGGCCCAAACAAGGCTTCTGTACAACTTTTTGAAGTCACTGAGCTCAATTAATAACTTAAGAAAAAAGTTAGATTACAGCAGAACCTAATTTAAGCTGTCACAAGCAAATAAATAATTCAACGGGTCCCACTTGTGCGTGTGCGCGTGTTTGTGCGTGCGTGTGTGTGAGAGAGAGATAGAGACCCATCGGTCGATGCTCGTAAATACACCTTTCAGCCATATGCATTGCTGATGCTCAGTAAAAACTCATATAGTTGACACAATCATATAGAACATCATAGCACACTGAACTTGCATACAAAAATTTCACGCAGGCGGCACAATCAGGATGGAAGCAGTGGATCGCTACAGGAAGGGCTATGTTGAAACCAACGAAGTCGTACATAACGGTTCATCGTCTTTATCAATGACAGGGAAATATCTTGAATGTTGTGCAAAGAAAACAGACAGACAACACAATAAGTTCTGCTAGCACATTAAGTTGACGTACAACCCTTTCTAAAGAAAGTTCAGGTACAAAATTAGAACAGGTCACAATCAAATGTATTGGCATATCACTGCTTCACACCCATAGCTCGGATTTAACTAGTATCTGACAAGATTCAATTGTTACCTCAAATTAGAGCACATCTAGGTAGCCAGCCCTGCCTCTTCTCCCAAAGAAGCAGTGGCCTCCGTTGCACGATGGAATAGGCCCTGTGCCATCCATCGTTCCGAGCAACACGGGGAAAGTCTGACGTTGACTCATGTAATGGACGTTGTCGACGGACCCTGGCACCAGCGGCGGCGGCAGGACTTCGATTGATGGTTTGACCACTTCTTCGACATGCACGAACACTCGATACAGGTACATCCCTAACGTGGTCCGCAGCGGCCTTGGTGGCGAAAAATAGTACAACCCCGGTTCCTGCAACGGTATCTCAACACCAATCACCTTTGGTATGGTGGACGGCTTCTTCATCCATGCCATAACCGTCAGAGCCCAGCTGTCTGGAGAAACAAACATACTTACGAGCTCACCTCCAAGGTCGTTGATAAGCTCGTTCATGGACTCGTTGTTGCAAGAACGTCGAGGCATGCCGTGGAAGGTAAGCTTTGTTAAAAACTCAAGCTCAGAGGGCACCGAGCCCCATCCTGGGTGCCACCGATCAAAGCTCACCAGCGCGCCATCGCAGAACAAACGCCGGGAAGATTGGAACACACGACTGCAGTCGAAAGTTGTCCGGAACCTGACGAAGAAATCAGCCGGTGGCGGACAAACTTCGATGAACAAGTCACTTATTTGGATGTCGTGCGCAATGCCAAGAGCTTTGACAAGGTCGTCCGGAGAGACGGGAGGCCGGTCGCCGTTGATGGTTATCATCAGCACTTTGTCGGCAAACTGGTCATCAAGCGCCGCCATGCCACTGTTGAGCGATAGCATGCAGTGACCGAAGGCAGGACGGACCTCAGGATCTTCAGCTCGGAGGTCCGCGTTGACCGGCGACATGATAGTGCGCTTGAGTACAGGGAGTACAGGAGGGGGATTTGGGGGAATTGGAGTAGGAATCGAGATTCCAGAGGTGGGGGAGGGGCGGGAGATTGGGGATGAAAAGGTTGCATGAATTTCGAGCACGCGCCAATATGCTCTTGGCGCGCAAGCGCACGAAAACAACGGTGGCGCCCACATGTCGGCCTAAGAGTACTTATTCTTTCTTTTTTGGAGAGCCCGGCCTTTTTTTTCAGGATCTTTTGAGAGCCCGGCCTGAGAGTCATAATTGACCTGTTTGGCATTGCGTTACTACTCGACCCATATTCAACGACACCTCACTGGCCCAAACAAGTGTACATCATCGAAAATACACTGAGCTCAAATTATATAACTTGAAGAAATGAGATATACTCTGAACACTGGAGAATGGTGATGCCCTCATTTAGCCCACCAGTAGTTCGAGACAATAAACAGTTCGAAACAACGATATATACAACATTCAAACACTGACTAGTGACTACTACTGACATAAACAGCAAGACATGATAGTTCATAAGAAGTCTTGCTACACCACCAAAACGCACCCATCTGCAGCGCTCAGACTCTCGTGATCCACACGAGAATGACATTTTAAACAGAAGCAACTATTACATAATAAGAGTGACATAGACGAGGATGACCAAATGACAAGGAATATGCATAACAAAAGAAAGAACTACCCATCTAGAACCAGCAGCAAAGACAACAAAGTCATTCGAAGAGATGATCCAACACCATCATAATTTGCAGCCCCGCTTCAGCGACCAGTGATCCAGAGACACCAGTACTCCACCCTTTTGATGCAACAGCCCAATTACCTATCAACCTGAAGGCTTGAACCACATCACTGCCTGTCGTAATTGAGACATCCAAGGATCAAAGTTAATTCGGATGCCTTTGTCATTCTCACCTTCTTTTGGCTGCTGGCTGTATCGTTGAGAATCAGGGGAGTTTGCTCCCGAACTCCTAGGTCTCGCCGTGTAGACACAGTTTTCCATAGCAAACAAAGCCTCTCTGCCATCAAGGTCCTTGCCAACGGTGATCTCCTGCTTAATCGGATAATTGAGTCCGAGAAACAGAGAGTGTGAACCAAGGTTGTTTACCCGCCTCCAACTAAAAAATCCTAAAGGCCCCAACAAGCTGGTATCCTGCTCATAGACGTAACAACCACTATCCAGATACTCACGTATTACACGGTGCTTGCATACAGTGGGGTTTTTGCAATATAACTTTTTTGGCTCATGTGTCCGAGTGATCATCAGTCTTTTGCCGTCGTCTGATCGAGCGAGGAACCAGCTGTGCTTCCCTGTTTTTGGCAAAGGTGGTGTGTTTACAAAGGGCAGTAACCGTAGGGACACTGCATCATATCAAAAAGGACAGGCATTGTTAATGTAAGATCAGCATTGTTCAGAGTATGAGTAGGATAATGCAAGAAACAACATTGATATGTCCCTGTTGGAACCGGGAGGAAAATATAGGGAAATGTATACTGGGTTCGAAAATATAGAAGTGCCATGCATGGTTATACTCATGTTATCTCGCAATCGATTCTTCACAGGAAACTACCATGTCATGCATGTTATGTAATCATGTTCTGTCCTCACAAACAAATTCTTCAAGGTAACTAACAGACCATGCATTGTTATATACTCGTGTTCTGTGTGCAAATTTTTTGTGAGGATATTGTTCTAGCCATTGATTGCTGAAGGGCGAATATAGGTATGTACACATGGTAAGCATTGCAGGATTTCACTACTTCCAAATATAGAGGTCTCCATATGCACATTTACTTCCATAATGTATGGTTAGATGAAACCAACAGTGTGGTGCATGTTTCTACATCATGAAAATGAGGAAACTAACATGGCCATTGATACACACTCATATTTAGTAGTAGTACATAGATTACTGTAAAATAAGGATAATATCCATATATTCCTAACCGTTTGATTATTCAGGGTACAAATTGGCTGTAATGACATGGTCACAATTGCATGAATTAACTCATTCCAAATATAGCTGATTTACGGCGTCTTTAATACATTGCCATAGTTCTACTCAAATTCTGCTCAAACAGGGATATGTCAATCATCACAAAAATTTCAAACAGTGTCATGGCGTCATCATTAACATGAGACAGAAACAACTTACATGCGCCGTCCCAGCAATACGTGGTGCCATCTGCTTTGTCGATCGCGTAGATGATGCCATTGTGTCCAATAGCATCACAGAAGTGTGTATTAGCTTTCACGATGATCCACTGCGAGCCGAGTTGTCTCCAGCTAAATAAGGCACCGGCGTAAAGATAGGCGAGTCCGCGGTCGAACAAGGCAATTAGCTTGAAGTCTGCGTAATTCGCATGTCGTGTGGGCACTTGGCAGATTACAATCTTCTGTAAAACAAGGTCCGTCCAACTGACGTAGTAATCTAGATGACTTGGACCGCGATGGTAATACTCTATATAATCCAACGGAGGAAGGATAATCTCATGGGAGGTCTGGAAGTTCACGAGCACCAACTTTTTACCGTCTTCGCTGAAGGCAGCCATCCAGTGGGAGTTCATGCCGACCCAGTACATACCTGCCAAGATGTTTCGGGCGATGGTGATCAGATCGATGTCGAGGGAAATGATGTACGGCAACCCACTACATACGTGCAAAGAAGTTTCGGCTAATGGAGATCGGATTGAAGTCGAGGGGCATCATGCACGCCTCCGTATCATGGTGAGCCAATCTCACAAGACCAGATAGCAGCAAGCAGGGTGTCTTGAAAAGCTTAGGCCTCGCTTCGATAATGGCCGTGTGCATGTCCCTCGAGCATGCAGCCAGCCGCAGGGCGCTCAACATATCCATCCACGAACAACAGAGGTCGAGGATGTCATTGGGGAGATTGCTCCAATCGCGTCTCATATGGATGCTACGCGGTTCGCGTTCGGCCATGGTGGAGTTTGGAAGGGGGCTTGATTTATGGGGGAGAAGGATGTCGGTGCTGGAGCATCTAGCGAGGGAATAGTGGTACTGGGGGAGGTGACGGAGACAGAGACGGAGACGGAGACGGAGAAGGTGATGGAGATGGAGTGGTGCTATGGGAGCGGGGAGGGAGACGAGGCGAGGCGCCAATGTGATGTACAGCGGCGGTGACACACTGCACAGTGCACAAGGTGAGGCTGACTTTGGTAACCCGAACACGCCGCCTGGACTAGTGTCAGGCGCAGGATGTTGTCACTTCACTGTGAGGACCGGATGAAT
Source organism: Triticum aestivum (assembly GCF_018294505.1). Lineage (NCBI taxonomy): Eukaryota > Viridiplantae > Streptophyta > Magnoliopsida > Poales > Poaceae > Triticum > Triticum aestivum. The sequence continues at coordinate 692,884,550 of NC_057800.1, forward strand.
AGTATTTTGACCATCAAGTGTACCACAGTTGTACTACTACTACTACTACTACTACTACTACTACTACTACTACTACTACTACTACTACTACTACTAGTAGTAGTAGTAGTAGTAGTAGTAGTAGGAACATGAGTACTCCAGTATTGTATAGCGGAAATAGGTCTCCCGTGCTAGCATGCCTATTCACTTCATCGTTCAGGTATCATCCATACTGCGAGCAGGACCAAATTCTCGTGCATGACCAATCAACGCCCTGCCGCGATGCATGCAGTGGTCATTCTGGTGCATCAAGGACGGCATGCAGATCGTTCCACACTTGAGAAGAGGAAAAATGGAAAGGTAGAACGCGACAGCAGAGGAAGAGAACGCTGGCTAACGAGGCTGGGAGGGGATCGAGCAGGAAGTTAATGCTCCACGCCTAAATGTTTTGGGAAAACCTGATTTTCATAAGGTGAATTGTACTCACCTAAACGGAGGGAGTATTCCTTAACCAGAGAATGTTGTGTCTCCCACTCACGCGCTAAAAAAACTATGACACATTTTTTATAATTTTGCATAGGTCCCACCTATCAGGAAGGATGGGCACGTACACGAACAGATACGACTCATCAGTCTACCCGCATAGCCTTTTCGTTTAGTCTACCTAGCCATCTAATCAACTGCCTGCACGCCACTTCTCCCATTTACTTCTCCATCGGGAACCGATTCTCCTCGGCTTCTTCACCTCCCCTTCGTCTTCATTTGCATCCAAACCCCACTGCGTTCACATTGTTTTAACCTCTTTTAATAATCATCTACTACTTCAGTTAGACTAGCCATCTAATCCTAATTCTCCAAACCATAGCTCTCCGTTCCAGCGGTTCCAAATGGCGGAAGAGATCGAGATGCTGGTTTTCAGCGTCCAACATGTCGTCGTCGAAGGCTCGATGCACATAGTTGTCACCGTCACCGTCCACCCAAGGGTTGTTTGGCAGTGGATCAACATTGTATCCAACTCCCTCGAAAAGGTAGAGATGAGGGTCATCGGTCTCGACGCAGAGTACACGGAGCGTGCCCCTGGGAAGATCCAGTGCGCCGCCGTCCTTCAGCTGTGCCACGAAGATGATGTTTTGGTGTTCCACATCATACACTCGCCCTCCATACCACATGAGCTTCAAGATTTCTTGTGTCGGGAGGACGTATACTTCTGTGGGACAAACAGAAGCTGAAGCCATACAACCTTGATTTGAAAGGCATCACTGACGTACAAACCAGAATCAAAATTCCTGTAGAAGTTTGTGATAAATAGACACCATCCCTATTCGACGTAGCAAATTTTGTGCTCGGTACAAATCTTCAGAAGGGTGACGAGATGGTGGCATTAAGGTCGTCTGGATGGTAGAATTATCCCTTAACGTACGAGCGGATAAAATATGCTGCCCTCGATGCCCGCGTGAGTTTCGAGATAGCTGCAAGGTCCAAAGAGCTTGTTCCGAAGTCGTCTCCCACAGAGAATGAGAAGAAGAAGAAGAAGAAGAAGAAGAAGAAAAGGCTGCACCAGCAGCAGGGCATTATGGATGGATGAACTATTTCCTCTCTTGTAAAAAAATTATTCCCTCTCAGTGGATATTGATATAGATGGACTATTTCGATGGTGTGCATGTCTTTGGAACAGAGTAGTAGCGTGGGTCCGCTTGACTATAAGGAACTATTTATCCGCATATATAGCTTTCTCTGCTACTCCTTCCAGTGATCGGTATGCAGTGCATGTGTCCATAGACATGACAGCTTGTGTGCATGACATGTGGGCCACCTAAAATGCGGCGAGCATCAAGTTTCTACCACATCCACCCGCAATTCCCACGGCGCCGCTTGAACCCATGAAACCACACGTCCCCCGACCTGCGGCTCACCCCTCTTGGCCCCACTGCCCCTCTGCCTAAGGGAGCATTACATGTGGACCAGTCACCTATCGGGTCCACATGTTATTGACTCAAAGGTAGGTGCAATGGATCCAAAGTAGTAGAATAATACTTGTTCACGTGCTTGAAATATAAACACTCTAGTTTTGATATACATGTGTCAGCAGACATGACAGCTTGTCCATGGAAGTTGAACCACGACGACCATCACATTTCTTGTTTCTACCACTGCCACACCCACACGCGATTCCCACGATGCCGCTCCAACCCACGACACGACGTCCCCCGACGTGGACATGGATCCTCTGACATGGCTATCACTGCCTTGCCCTGCCTTTCCTTCACTGACAGGTGGGACCCACGCTTATGGGTCCCACATGTCAGTGACAGAATGGTAGGATTGTTCGCATCAAGGGATCCTCATCCCCCCGACGTGCCCCTCATCCCTCTCGGCCCCACCACTCCTCTGCCTTTGTGTGCATGACATGCGGGCCAGCTGAACTGCGGCAACCATCAACTTTCTACCACAGACACACCCGATTGGACGCGGTTTGCCTGCTCTGCTGCTATGCTCTGATCCATACTCCCGCACCATCGAATTTTCATCCAGCGGCTGTGAGACATTTCGTCCCGGGCATCAATCGTCAGCTGGAGTACTTATGTACTCCCTCCGGTCCTTTTTACTCTGCACATTAGATTTGCCGAAAGTCAAACTTTGCTAAGTTTGACCAAATTTATATTAGAAATTATTAGCATCTATAATATCTAATAAATATAATATGAAAATATATTCCAAGATGAATCTAATGATATTGGTGTTGTTATGTGAATGTCTATAATTTTTTATATAAACTTGGTCAAAGTTGGATGATATTGACTTCAGACAACCCTAATATGCAGAGTAAAAAGGACCGGAGGGAGTTCTACAGGTAGTACCCACCGGTGTGGCCATCTATGCCTCATAACGCCCCGACGCCCAGCTGTGGCACCCTCGCCACGGCCACGCCACCACCGGCTGGTTCATCTCGAACGAGTGAGTCGCGAACCACGCCACCACCATGAGAATGACATGTGGGCCAGCCGCATTTACACTACAAGAAATATGTCAACTTTTGACCACCACTATTGGTCACTGTATGGTCACAAATTTCCATTTGTGACCTTTTTGTGACCAAAAACATAAGGTCAAAAGCTGGCCGTCGTAAACTGACTATAGCGACCTTTCTTCTGGAATGGTTGTAGACATTTATGACCAAAATACGTCTACTGTGGCGTTTTGGTCGCTAGCAACCTCACCAGGCCACGTAGGCATCCAGCGTGGCAATCTGACGTGGCACAAGATTCAGCCCGGTCCAATTCGATTTTCTACATGGGCCTAGCCCAACAATTCGTCCTTTTCAATATATATTTATTTCTGTTAATTTTCACTAGCTACATGGGCCTGGCCCAGTAATTTAGCCTTTTAAATTTCTTTGCCTATCCCTTTTGACAGATTTTTTGTCTTGTTTTTTCTGGGCCATTTCTTTGCTGGGCCTCTCAAGTTTTCCCCTCAAAAATAATTGTTCAATATATCTTGGGCTGGGCCGAAATAATTGATCCAATCCAACTTCTTTTATTATGCCATTGACATTACAACACATCACACTACAAGTTATCTTGGGCCTAGCCCAGTTCCGATACATTTTCAAAGCAACATGAAATATTATAGGAGCCTAAAATATAGTTACATGCATTCATTCTAGCAGTACATATCTTTACATCCAACCAGTAAGTGCCAAACAGAACTATTCTACAACAAAGAAAAGAAAATAGATGACAAGACATCACAGAATTTCCTATTGTCCTCCTCCTTCAACATTTGAAAACCTTCACCTGGCAGTAGATCAATCATGAGTGAGAAACAATACAGCAGCAAAACAATACAGAAACAATACGGTTGATTATTCAAAGAAATTAAACTAAGTGCAGGTCACCCAAAGCTGAATTTCTTGCAATCCAAACAACACAAACACTAGGAAGATGGTTGCATAGATACAAATCCATGTGGTAGCAGCAAAATTGGCCAATCTGGACCGCATCTTCTCTGTTTGGTACTAACTAAAAAAACTGGACTTGTTCATATAAATCCCTCTTGAATTCCTTACACAGCCAGGATTTGCATCAAATATTCCTTAATTTAGCGGCATTTGTAAGCAGAGAAAGAGAGGGAGGGAGATGGGGATGCTACGTACCTTGTCCTGAAGTTCCAATGACCAGACCAGAGAGAAGTTGCTCCTCGTCTTCTTTCCTCAGCCCCAAATTTGCCTGCAATAACCACAATTCATTGCATCAACCAGCGATCTGATCTCACAAGCGATCTGATCTCACAAGCCCCACCCAGGTGGTGGACTGGTGGTAGTACAGCAGCTAGAAGGCTCATCACTCACCGGTTGAAAAGCTCGACCCAGTACTCCATCTCCTTCTCCGCCATCCCGAACATCTGCATCGCACAACCACCACCATCAATTGACCTCAATCACAAGCTCGAAATCGAAGAGGGAGGCATATACGCACAAAAAAAGAACATGAAAATTCCAGAAAGAGGCGACTTGTAGCTGCCAGCAGCAACTTGAGAATGAATGATTGATATCCTGGAAGTTGTAAACTGGAAGCCAGAGAAGCTACTAGTCAGGTTAGTTTCCACAGGTTAATTAGTTTCAAGTTCTGAAACTGAATGCATGGGGTCGAGTATCAGTATTCTGTGTAAATTAGTCATATGATGTACCTGTAGTTACGCAATGATTTTGCTCACGTTAGATAGCATGTACTTCTATACGAGAGAAAGAAGGATTGCTAGCAAATCTGCTACATTTTATTGTGCAATGTCAATCAGTTTGTGTAGCTAAACTGCCAACAATGAACCAACCAAGTGCATATATACTGCTCGTGAGCATGACCAATTTTTTAATCAGACAAAACCAAATATGTTGCAGAATAAAAAATCTACAAGGTGAATAGTAGAAGCTGAGTTTTCAAAGAATGTATCACTTTCAGCTATACAAGATTGCCCATCCTCAAGAAAACAATTACAATTTCGAGTCATGGCCTAAACAGCCCCAGTAACTCATCCTCAAGAAAACAATTATAAAAGACTAATCTTAACCCACTGGTAGCAGTCGAACACTAGCAACTAGTGAGCACTAAAGAAACAACACAATGAAATAGCTTACCCTGATGGTGTCAGTGTAGTTCCATCTGACCTCCTTGGAGAGCTGGCCGAGGAGGCAGTACCTGTGCGCAGGCTGCAGCCTCAGAACCCTGCAAAACCACAAGCAACGCCAACATCAAACACACATACAAGACACACGCCAAGATCTAGAAGGCAGTCCAATGCTGACGTACTTCAGCGTGTCGGGGATGACCATGCGCTTGGTCCTGTCATACGGTGGTGGTGCGCCCTCGTATGCCTTAGCCTGGGTGTCGTCCTCGAGGCCACCAGCGGCCCCGGGCGCGGCATCCGGCGCAGACGACTAGCAGGCGAAGCTGAAGCTGCTTCATTGGGACAGTACGAACAGTGAGCCATATGCCTGGACCCTAAACCTTGAAGAAAGCAGTACAAAATTGCACTTCGTATAGGACTGTCATGCAGACCAAAGTAAGCATGAACCGACTAGATCCCACTAGCATTATGCTTTCTAAAAGATTGCTCTACTAGCATTTTTAGAATTGTCGTGTTGTAGAAACTGAATTGAGGGTAGTGAAAAGGTCCAGAATGTATGAAGATAAGAAAGAAGTTCTTCCCTAGACTGGTTAGTTTTAGAAGCTCTAGTGCAAAATCGACTCCAGGAAAGATCGATGATCCAATTCAAAGATGTAGAGAAAAGTAATACTTAAAAACGGGAAAATGTCTAAACAGCAAGCTAGCTGCACGTTATACAGCGTCAGCTTATTTCACTGCTCCATGGATGGAGCTTACAATACACTAACCACTTAGCCGCACTAATGCAGATTAAAGGGATATGCATGTTTTGTGCCTGTTGGTTTAGGTAGATCTATTCTGGATACCAATGTTTATCTCCTTAGACCATAGGCATTCCATCAAACTGGTATGTTACAACAGACAGAATAATTCAAGGAATCACCTAGTAGTGGCAAGAATATACAATTGTACAAATGCAGTGCAAGAAGACTAACTACACGATAGTAACTTCCTAGAGCAGGCAATGTAAAAAGATGTGAATCTCAAATCTATAGCAGCTGCAGTGGTTCAATATAGTTTATGAAATATAATTTAAAGAGAGAGCAGACTGCCTTTATACGATTTTGGTTACTACCAATTGTCAGTACGATTGCATTAGTGCGTCAAGACGCTGAACAATTTATGCTATCGTTCCAACAGTTTATGCTACAAGCCAACAATATATTAGCCCGTGCCAGTGCTGCTGTTCCGCTGCTCTGCTCCTTGTGCTGCCACCAGAGATCCCCCGATGGCCTAGAAGAAAAATACTGTTAACTGACAATTTCTCAATAAAGTTTCTGTACAACAGCACAAGGTGGTTAACACAAAGGGGAAACAAAGAATTAACATGGCAGCAGAGCAAACCAATACAACTTGCAACTAATAAGCACATGATATTGCTTGGCAAAAGAAGCCACCAGGATCCAAGTAGATCTAGATTTACAGGTGCAATCTTCAATAACTATTAAAGCCATAATTACCACTACAACAAACACAAACAGAATTATGTACAGATGGAGCAACGGAGTCTATCGACTTACCCAAAAAGTACTTGCAAAAAAAGAAGGAACGCCAGTATCATCATCCATACAAAATAATCACTAGCATGGACCTAGCAGTAATCATCAGCATGCAACCCATCGCCTGACGCGATTGGGGAATCCAAAGCACTGGATCTAACAGGCAGTGCCTAAATCCACTCGAAAACAACGTAACTGCTAGAACCAAGCAGATCAAAGCACAGCGCGTACAGATGACATATCCTGCATAAGATAATGCTCAGGAGAGAACCTACTGCGAAGTTTAAACATGCAGCTAGCACGGGCGGGACAATGCTCGGGCAACTCACCCCGCAGGCGAACTTGAAGAAGACCCCAAGCTACTAATTGAGCGAGAAGAGGGGCTCACTGGTGTGCCCTTGCTTGGCGGCGACATGGAAGGCGTCGAGGTCGAGGTGGGAGTGGAGCTTGGCGGCCTCGAGGTCGTAGAGCGGGAGGAGGAGGTGCACGACCTCGAGTGCGCCGGCCTCCGCCGCAACATAGAGCGCGGACTCCTCGGCGACAGCCAGGAGGCGGCGCACGGCCTCGGCGTCCGCAGACTCCTCGACGTGGAGTGCCTGGTGGGAGAGTGGCAGGAGATCCATCGTCTGGCGGGCGGCCAACCGGAGAGCCGGCGCGGAGCTGACCAAACGGTACCCTAGCGCGTCGGCCGACCTGCTCGGCTCGATCTAGGGCATAGGGTAGGGAGAGATGGTGAGGGGAGGGAGGGACGAGGCCGGCGGCGGTGGTGAGGAGGGCTGCGAGGTCGGCGGTGGGTGGGAGCGGCGTGGAGAGAACTGGATAGGGGAAAGGAGGTCGGGGAGAGGACTGGATCGAGGGAGGAGGTGGCGGCGGCTGCGAGGACAGGAGGGGTGCGATGGGGGGGAGTCGATGGGATCTGACCTAGGGTTTGGGCTGCGGGTGGGGGTATCTCTTTTTCATTTTATTTTCCTTTTTTTCTGTAGATGGATGGATGGATGGATGTGGGATGGAGAGATGGATGGATGGATGGATGGGCGCCATGTCATCGATCCGTGGGAAGAGTCCTGATTGATCGAAAAAGCAGTGATTTAAAAAAGTGTCCAAGTACTAAAAATAGAGGGATTTTGTGAAGTAGCTATCCAAAATATTTTGCAAAATGGCACCACACAAATTTTCACTAGAGTTAGACCACATTTTATGGATAAGGACCAATTTCTATGCATTTCTGATCTTTCTAGCTATTTTTAATCATTTTCTGAGTGCCAGAAAGGAGGTTTTTTTGTGAAGGAACTACCAAATAATTATTGCAAAATTGGACCAAATCAATTTTCTAAAATACTAGGACATATTTAATGCACAATTGACAAAATGGTTGGGTGTAAAAAGTTTTGATCCACCTCTTGTGAAAAAGACAAATTTCCACCGATTCAGTTGGACGCGGGTCAAATTTGAACTGCAGCTGCCTCATAGTTTGCTATTTATTTTTTACAAAAATCATTTCTAGGTACATAAGTATCTATTTAATCAGAGAAACACCAAAAGTTTTCCAAGATTCAACCACTAGTTAGGAACGGTCAAGCCCGCCGTTTTGACCGCATTTTGAAACGGGCATAAAAAATTCAAAAAAAATCAAAAAATTGGGAAACCTTCGCATTGTGTCATCATATGTGGCCAAGTTCCTAGGAAAAATAACAAACTTGTAATACGGCAATTATTTTAAAAAAGTGTTCTCAGAAACGAGCTATCACGTGTGGAGATCAATGGCTTTCAAGCCAAAATGATCAATCTTATGGCCACATTCATGGCATAGTTTGTTCAAATGATCTCATATTGTGCACAAGGGTGCATATTGGAATGGCAAACAATGTTGCCTAAGGAAGTTTTCATTTTCTTTGGACGAAAAAACCATTTTCCATTTTTCGAGTGCCCAAAAGGAGGTTTTTTTGTGAAGGACCTCCCAAATAATTATTGCAAAATTGGACCAAATCATTTTTCTAAAATACTAGGCCATATTTAATGCACAATTGAGAAAATTGTTGGGTGTAAAAAGTTTTGATCCACCTCTCGTGAAAAAGACAAATTTCCGTCGATTCAGTTGGAAGCGGGTCAAATTTGAACTGCAGCTGCCTCATAGTTTGCTATTTATTTTTTCCAAAAATCATTTCTAGGTACATAAGTATCTTTTTAATCAGAGAAACACCAACAAAATTCCAAGATTCAACCACTAGCTAGGAACGGTCATTCCCGCCGTTTTGACCGCATTTTGAAACGGGCATAAAAAATTCAAAAAAATCAAAAAATTGGGAAACCTTCGCATTGTGTCATCATATGTGGCCAAGTTCCTAGGAAAATAACAAACTTGTAATACGGCAATTATTTTAAAAAAGTGTTCTCAGAAACGAGCTATCACGTGTGGAGATCAATGGCTTTCAAGCCAAATGATCAATCTTATGGCCACATTCATGGCATAGTTTGTTCAAATGATCTCATATTGTGCACAAGGGTGCATATTGGAATGGCAAACAATGTTGCCTAAGGAAGTTTTCATTTTCTTTGGACGAAAAAACCATTTTCCATTTTTCGAGTGCCCAAAAGGAGGTTTTTTTGTGAAGGACCTCCCAAATAATTATTGCAAAATTGGACCAAATCATTTTTCTAAAATACTAGGCCATATTTAATGCACAATTGAGAAAATTGTTGGTTGTAAAAAGTTTTGATCCACCTCTCGTGAAAAAGACAAATTTCCGCCGATTCAAGTGGAAGCGGGTCAAATTTGAACTGCAGCTGCCTCATAGTTTGCTATTTATTTTTTCCAAAAATCATTTCTAGGTACATAAGTATCTTTTTAATCAGAGAAACACCAACAAAATTAAAAGATTCAACCACTAGCTAGGAACGGTCATTCCCGCCGTTTTGACCGCATTTTGAAACGGGCACAAAAAATTCAAAAAAATCAAAATATTGGGAAACCTTTGCATTGTGTCATAATATGTGGCCAAGTTCCTAGGAAAAATAACAAACTTGTAATACGGCAATTATTATAAAAAAGTGTTCTCAGAAATGAGCTATCATGTGTGGAGATCAATGGCTTTCAAGCCAAATGATCAATCTTATGGCCACATTCATGGCATAGTTTGTTCAAATGATCTAATATTGTGCACAAGAGTGCATATTGGAATGGCAAACAATGTTGTCTAAGGAAGTTTTCATTTTCGTTGGACGAAAAAACCATTTTCCATTTTTCGAGTGCCCGAAAGGAGGTTTTTTTGTGAAGGAACTACCAAATAATTGTTGCAAAATTGGACCAAATCATTTTTATAAAATACTAGGCCATATTTAATGCACAGTTGACAAAATGGTTGGGTGTAAAATTTTTTGATCCACCTCTCGTGAAAAAGACAAATTTCCGCCGATTCAGTTGGAAGCGGGTCAAATTTGAACTGCAGCTGCCTCATAGTTTGCTATTTATTTTTCCAAAAATCATTTCTAGTTACATAAGGACCTATTTAATCATAAATACATGGTTTGGTGGCGATACGCCGAGGTTTGGGCGGTGGCCGAGGGCCCCAACTTTAGAGCGCGTAAACTCGCATGCCCGTCGCGTGGTCACCGCGTGACCGTAATGTTGCCATGTGTTCTGGGCGGCCTAGGCATGTCTAGTGGGTTGGGCACTCCCCGGGTTGGTGCTAGTAAGAAAATTACAATATAAGATTCTCACGAGGAGACCGATCGATGCTCAAACATGAATTAGCAGCCAAGTGTTTGATTAGCAGTACGGGAAATGCACATGGCCAATGGGCGTGAGTTTTGGCTGAGGATGATCATCTCCTAAGGAGAATGTCTTCACAAATTTTGAGCTCAAAAGGAGGATCCTAGGTGGTACTTGCTTTGCAAAGTACCACGCTGGACAAAAATATGAATGTTGAAGCTGGGCTCAAAATAATGAATGGAGTGAGCTGAAATTTTGTGGAGGATGGTTATTTGGGCATAGGAAAGCATTGTAGAAAATTTATACCATTTGGACATGCCAAAGTAGTACTTCCTTCACAATGCTCTTCCATGGACAGAAACTTGGGAAAACTAGTGAGAGATTGGATGAATGAAATGAGCTCAAAATTGGTGCAGGTAAGTTACTTAGGTATGGTCATGCGCTGGTAAATTTTCAGATCATTTGGGTAAGCCTAGCTAGTACTTACTTCACAAAGCTTCTCTCGAGGTAGAAACTTTGGAAATTTCCCGAGAAAGATTTACTAGGAAAATTGAGCTAAATATTATCATGTGGCAATGATTTGGGTATGGAAGAGTGCCCGAAAAGTTTGAGGGTAATAGGAGGGGTCTATATAACACTTGCTTTGCAACGTGCCAATTTGGCCATAAAATATAAATTGAACCTGGGCTCACATAGATGATTTGACTGAGCTGCAATTTGGAGGAGGGTGAAAATTTGGGCATATGAAGGAACTGTATAAATTTCATGTCATTTAGAGATATAAAAAAGGTACTTCCTTCACAATGCTTCTAGGTGGACAAAAACTTTGGAAATTTGCCGAAGAAGATTTGCTAGGCAAATGGAGCTGAATTTTGTCATGCGGTAATGATTTGGATAGGAAAGAGTGCCCAAAAATTCCGAGGGCAATCAAGAATATATAAATAGCACTTCCTTCATAAAGTGTTGTTGTGAACAGAATAGGAAAATGAATATTGTTGAATTAGTTTTGAACTAGGCAAGGAAGGATTTTTACATATTTGATGAAGATATGCCCCAAAGAATTTATGAGATTTTTTTGGGAATTTTGGGAATGATAGAAATATAGGTTGCTTCACAACCTAGGGCAAAAACTGCCACATGGACATGACACATAGGCAAAACTGATGAGATGGCGCCTAGTCATCACAACCCACCACAATCTATAAGGCTATGACCATCTATATTGGTCATTAACAAGTAGAAATAAGGCAGCGGACTAGCATTGTTTGCTTTGTGACCATTTCGTGTAAGGAAATTACGACCTTTCTGACCAAAATGGTCGCAATGGTTTAGGGTTTGGAGCCCCCTGAACAGCTTTTGACCAATTGGTCTAAAATGGTCATAAATTTATGACCAATTCTTCGAGGGTCACTAACAGAAGGTCATAAGTTGACATATTTCTTGTAGTGTTAAGGTCCGCATGTCATTGACTCATAGGCCGGGCACTAAAGCCACTGAAGTTCGGTCACGTGGGCCTCGAGAGGGAAATCTAACTCCTGCGGCAGGCCTTGTGGTGCTCCTGCAGTACGAGCTCGTGCCAAAACTGGAATTTGTTTCTTACTACTACCAACTAGTACTAGTAAGGTACACGTGCATTGCACACAGGAGATTCTGGTGGTTTGTGCATTATGCTTCTACATGTGGAGCTTTCTGGATTCTAACATGTGGCAAAATCTGGTGGAATGTAAGGTTAGGCAAGTTTGATTAACTTAGGTGAGTGTTTCGTTCAAGCCACACCTTAGGCAAGCCACACTTGAGCCCCACATGGCATACACACAAAAAGTGTGGCAAGATTCCCTTAGGCTTGCCAACTTGTGGCTCTCATTTTGATGAACTAACCTTAGGCAAATTTGTCCAAAATGTGTGGCAAAGTATGGGAATGCTAGTCCTAAAACCAAACAGCCCCTTGTTTCTCTCGTTTTGAAGAACTAATAACTTTGCCTAAGCTTAGTTGTGCCGTGCACGTACCTACTAGTAGTTGTATAGTGGTAGTACTAGTAATATAGTATTAGGAATACAAAATTGGTACTAGTATGAGTAGTACTAGTACGGAATGCTCCTACTCTATCAACGAGCCCCGTCTGACACCAAATTTCTTGGCTTATGTGCTACAGCTAGATCTTCCCCTCGTTTCTGTTTTCCAACCCGGCGGCGGGCGGGGTGTCAGTTTGCTCAACGGCGGTCCCAGATGAAAGCGAAAGTGCTAGGCAACACGCCTTCCCTAAGCTATGTGTCGTGCCGGACGGGCCGTGTTGTACTCCCGATTCTCAGGCGTGTGGGGGTGCGACGCGAACGCGGCATGCGTTTTCCTTTTACCAGCAATGTGCCCGTGCGTTGCGACGGATCCAAAGTACTCCCTCCGTTCCAAAATAGATGACTCAACTTTGTACTAACTTTAGTACAAAATTAGTACAAAGTTGGGTCATCTATTTTGGAACGGAGGGAGTAGTAGAATAGGAGTATTTGTTCACAAATTTGAAAGAAATCACTATTGTTTAGATATACTCCTAATATATTACTCCCTCCGTACCTAAATATTTGTCTTTTTTGAGATTTCAAATGGACTATCACATACGGATTATATAGACATATTCCAGTGTTTCTAGCAAGATGCCCGCGCATTGCACGAAGTTGATGGAAAAGGTAAGCACAACTTATAAATTGACGGATGGAGTACTAGTTACAGTGATGCATATAATTAAGCAAAGGGATCGCACATGTCGGTATACTGGAACGAGAATGCAACAGCACAATAAGAATTAAGGTAACGATGATGTGATCACAGTGGTGGTTACAAAAGGCAAGAAGAAAGATGGATCCACGAACGTACGACCTCCTCCTCCTCAACTTAGTGTGCCGGGCCACCGACCGGCGGCTAAGGAGCGGTGGCTTTTGTGGCGAGGTCGAGGTGCTTCTCAGCAAAGGCATCCGAGGCTTCCAGCCGGTTGAGGAAGGCCAATGTCGTAGCGTCCTCACTAGCCTTGTCGATACCTATGTACACGATTTCCTCGTACATGTGGATGTGTAGGTCGACGAATTCTTGCAGGGCGAGGCGCCTCGCGGCAAGCGCGACCTCCAGGTGGACATTCTTTGTGGCGTCGGCGGGCAGTCGCAGGGCCACCAGTGCTTGAAAGAGGTTCCGGCCATGGAGGCCGATTAGGGTGGCAGGCAATGAGGAATCAAATACTAGTAAACAAAATACTAGTAAACACATAGGCGTGGTGCATTAACTCTCACGTTGTTTCTTATTTTTTGACATAAATAGAGGAATCAACCAAGCAGAGATGTGGGGCTTGTATGCTTTTAATGACTCGAGACTATCAAACATGGCACGCAATGGTCAGTTCGTTGCACAAGAACAAATACAACCCACGTCAGCACACACGCATCTTATATAGCATCACATCCAATGGCTATAAAAGATGAATGAGACCAAATTATATCCCATCTAGATGAGTTCTAGCAAAACTGTATTAATAATACTTAGTACTCCTGCACCATGTATCATATATTAGTATCATGTAGTACTTTATTTATTTATGAGGTATCCAGATGGCACTGCACTGCCAAGAAAAGAGGGTAACATCAAAATTATGGACTACTTTTTCGAGTATGTTGGTAAGGTCCGGTCATAGTCACTTGTTGAAATCTCTAAAAAGACAAATACTCCCTCCGTCCGGAAATACTTGTCATCAAAATGGATAAAAGGAAATGTATCTAGACATATTTTAGTTTTAGATACATCTCTTTTTATCCATTTTGATCACAAGTATTTTCGGACGGAGGGAGTAGAAAACAGAGTTGGTGATGATCGAGGGGGCTACCGAGCGAGGCATCGAGACACAATGTTTGAGAGAGAAACCAATTGACAGATTATGATCAGATTGAGTTGTCACCCTTCTGCTATCATTGTTGGGGGGAGGGAGAAAAAGACATATCGAGAGTGTGCGTGGTAGGCACAGAGGCACAACTAGTGTGTGTGTGTGTGTGTGTGTGTGTGTTTAAAAGAGGACTAGATAGATTATTATCAAGATCGATGTGCCACCCTACTCCATCGGTGCCGGGTAGTGTGTGTGTGTATGTTTGAGAGAGAAGCCAGTCGATAGATTAGTATCAAGATCGAGGTGTCACCCTACTCCTTCGGTGTTGGGAAGTGTGGGTGTGTGTGGGGGGCCAGTGACACTCACATATCTCTACTCTTATAAAAAACAGAGTTGGTGATGATGGTGTTCCCGCCATCCTGCAATATAGGCCATCCGATTTATATCCGATGGACAGGAAGGAAACTATGGTAATTTTGCAAAAACATACCCACACTCCTCTCCGCATTTTCAAATAAGGCATTCCCTCGTTCATCATTTTCTCCCACAAGATAAACTTCTCATACAAATGCATCTTGATGTTCCGTGCAACGCATGGGCATCTTGCTAGTAGGGAGAAGGAGTTTGTGTGACACATATCTAGCTATATTAAGGGATAGGTAGATAGCATATGTGTGAGAGACATTATTATACTTTGAGACATTAGTGGCTGTGGGTGGGCAGAATTAAAGGGGTGGGCGTGTTAGACATAGAGAGTGTGTGTGTTTCTATGTGAGAGACTTGTAGGACGGGGTAGAAAGATGAATTTAACCCTGACGGAGGGAGAGAAATACACGAAGTGCGCGTGTGTGATTCCGATGCCCACAGGGAAATGATATATGTATAAGTGTGAGAGAGATTGCACAATTCATTCACGTGTCACTATCTAGCGATGGTGGATGTGCATCGCTTGAACATAAGTCAATATCTACTTCGTATCGTGGCCAAAGGTACAATATCGATTCAACGCTATAAAGATTGGACACTCACATATCACATTTGTTCTATTTAAATAAACCTTTTCAGTTGTGCATGCCAAAGTTACAGTGATGTTTCTTCAAACAACCAATGTAGATATCATGTACATGCACCATTGTTACTCTTGCATTAAAATTCATTAGTCTTGGATGATTTAAGTTTCTATTTTGAAGTAATATATGTAATATTCATATATGAATTCAACGGGTATGCAATTTATGAAATGGATGCTATGTAATAATATGAGGTAACACTATTAAGTAGCTGACTACAATATCCATTTCTTTTTGTGCGCCTCTACACTAACACGTCAATGCATTATGTTTAAAGTAAATAACCAATGGCACTAAATTATCTATTTACACGAGAAATACATAGGCTGAGCGTTTGATCCCTTTTTTGTGAACGTGCCACTACACCCATACGATTGGTCGCGCCCGTGTGAACGTCCAAGTTATCGGCGCATCATCCCGAGTTATTGTCTTTTTTATGGGGTGGACTTCACATCGGTTATTACTTGCTGACGCGTGCCCCGTGTACGCAGTCTAGCATGACCTTCCCGCTAGCACGGTCCAAAATTAGTTGAAACTGGATATGAACGATCCCGCGGGCGGCAAAATCTCCCGCCTCCTTCTAAAATTTCCGCCACCTTAGTCTTTAGCATGTGAAATCCCCCTTTTGTCCTTAGTGCACGGAGACCAACAGTTACAATGTAGCGACCCGACCCGAATGGGTCAAGTCTCTGTGCTTAAGTGTCATCCCTGGATCGGTATGCTGACACACACAGTACTCGAGGATTTATAACAGAGGTAAATCACATGTATAAGTAACGTAAGATACTATTACCTCAATCCAAATAGCGGAAGTAACAAGGTTGTGGATTCCCATTAACACCAACGGCAAAGTTGAGTGTAGAAATAGTAACCCTAATGTATCACTTACTCGTTGTAAGATTCCTGCAACATGAGACGTTGCAACCACAAAGGGTCAGTACATTGAATGTACTGGCAAATTCACACCATAGAGAATGATGAATAAAGGCTATCACTACATGCATATTTGGCTGGTGGAAAAGCTCTATGGTTATAAGGTTTTTGCGAAAAGCCAATATTTACCTACTACAAAGGAATACATTTTATTTAACTATCATGGTGGTTGTTGATCATTGAGAATGGTTGACAGCATTCTCAATCCCAATTAAGTAACATCATTAAACCCAACAAAATTATTTAAAGTCACATGATGAGATTCACATGATAATCCAAGTACTAGATACTCAAAACGCCCATAACCGGGGACACGGCTAATCATGATTAGTTTATACACTCTGCAGAGGTTTGCGCACTTTTCCCCACAAGACTCGATCTCCTCTGTTGGATTTCTCGCACTACATGGTGTTTGAGAAATGGATGACCGAGACATAGTCTTTCTGAAGGGCTAGCACCTTACGATGGGTAGACCGTACCACCTACATCCCCTACATCTGCTAGTCTACCACTGTAAGAGTTCGCATGACTTAGTCAACTATGCTAGAGCCCATAGTAGCTTGTGGCTGCACACGGAAGTTTCTAGCATGAATAATCTCATGATCCCTTTGAGCCTGGGTGGCGGTCCAAAAGAAAACAGGCAATCGCTGGAATACCCAGGTGCCTCAATCCACCCAGATGTGTGTTTAGGTTGCCACCTTAAATAAACCATTAATTAACAAAGCTCACATCTGTCATGGATACCCTCACCCAATCCACGTCTACTAGCATAGCATAGCAATAATAAGCAAACGTAGAGTAACTCCCAAAGGTTTGATAATAAATAGGTAATAGGTTCTACCTCAACTACTCCCCAATACCCACATGTTTTCAATCCTACTCATGGAATGTTTGAGGGTTGATACTAATGCATAAAAATTGGGTATGAAAAGGGATATGATCAAAGTGTGAACTTGCCTGCAATGTTGATGAAGATGATTCGCACTCAAAACTCTTGATAGTGATACTCATCACACTCCGGTCAATCTATCGTAAGCAAGCAATAGTAACCACACATAAGCAATCACTCAAAGATCGGAGAGAACAAAGAAAACAATTCGGAAAATGTCAAAACCAAGCAAATAACTCTTAAAACAATTTCTAATAGTACCCAAATTAAGTTAATTTGGCCTTATCAGAAAGTTTAGGTCAAGAGCTTCGATTTGCAAAAAGAATCAACTAAATCGGAGTTACGAAACTCAAGTTATGTTCAAACGAAGTTTGAATTCAAATCTGATCTAATTCAAATTTTAAACTTTTCAAAAACATGTTTAAGTGGTTTATCTGGATAGAGGAGATCATAACGAAGAAGTGGGTGTTGGATTCGTTGGATTTGGACTCACGAGTAAAAAGTAATGACCATTTTAAGATTAGGAACTAAATTGTAAATAAAACCTTCACAGATAGGTCCCTGGTCAAAATTAAAAAGAAAAGAAAAAAAATAGTAAACAACGAACGTTCACTACGGAACACTAACAAACGAATATGTTCAGTGTTTAGGACTAAACAGTGAATTCGTTCACTAAAACTACTAACTGGAAAACGATTACTAATTAACAAAAAAAAGAAAAAACGGGTTTAAAGAAAAACTGAGATAACCCTAAATAAACCAGGTCGAAGCAACGGCTATATCGGTTCAGTCCGCGGGTCGTCGGCGGCGGCGGTTTCTGGCGTCTGCGGCTCGGGGCGGCGCTATGCAACGACGGCGGTGGAAGTGGTGCGGGGCGGCGAGGGCAATGTGGCGGGGATGCGGCGCGGCGGCGGCGGCGGCGAAGGGCGCGGCGAGGCGAGCGGGCGGCGCAGCAGCAGGAGGCAGCAGCGGGAGGCGGCAGCAGCTTCGGGTGGCGGTGTGCGAGGGCGGCGGCGCGGGAGTGCGATGGAGGAGAGAGAGGCAGGGTGGCTCCGCTATTTAAGAGCCGGGGGCGACGGACGGCTTGCGGGAGGAGCAAGGAGAGAGGCGGCGAGGAGTCCACGGCGGGGCCTCCTGCGTGAGGTCGGGGACGGCTCGGCTGGACTGGGCTTGGCCTGGCCCGGTTGGGTGCTGGGCCGGCCCAGTCGTCGGAAAAGATTTTATTATTATTATTATTATTATTATTATTATTATTATTATTATTATTATTATTTTAAAAAACATTTTTCACAGACAACAAAAATAACAAAAACAAAATAAACTAAAATATTATATAGGCATATAATATATCAAAATTTTCAGAAAAAGATTTTCTACGACATGGACATTTTTCTAGCATTAAATAAAATTCACACAAGCTCAAATAATTCAAACAATGCTACTGGTCTAATAAAATCCAATAAAAACATTTAAAAAAATACCAAAATTAATTCAAATTTATTTCTCTCCAATTTTGTGATGTAGGGAATCATTTTACCCTAATTTCCATATATTTTATTTTTGGAGAAAAATAATTTGAATAAAAGCCAAATAATTCCAAATTGAAAAATAACTCCCAAAAGGACTTTGAATTTGATCCTTTTAACTTCCAACTCATATTTCATATAATTTGAAGAAGTCATTTTATCTCCTCTCGTGAAAATCATTGAGTTGCATAAAGTTTTAGAATTGGAAATATTTTCCAAATGAAATTCAAATATTTTCAACACCCCTTGTCATTTAAATAAATGGAAGAAGTCATGTCATCTTCTCTCGAGGGTTTTGTGTTTGAAAAGAATTTGAATTCACAGAGATCAAAAAGCAAAGATGAAAGTTTGGGAAAGTCCTTTTATTCCCTCTCATTTTACTTTGAAAAGTTTCGAATATCACTCACTTTCAGTCAATCAATCACACAAAAGTCAACAGTCAATCAATCTATCTATTTATTATAACATTCAAAAATTTTAAAATTTTGGGATGTTACATACAATACCACCCTCATCTACATGATAGGTCGGGGTTGCTTTGGTAACTTCCGGTTCCCCCACTGCACGGCACCCCCATTTCCTCTCCCCCTCCCGCAAAAACGACTAACTCCACAGCACCAGAGCATCTTACATCACGACGTCCGTACTTCATCGCCCTTTCTCCCCTCCCCTCTCGAAACCCTAGACTGCTCATCCACCGGAGTACCATAGCCCATTCACTGCCAGCGGCGTCCGCCTCACCGGATCTGCTTCTCCGGCCGCATCTACCCCTCCCACCTCCCTAGAAACAAGTAGACTACTCATCCACCACTGTACCACAACCCATTCAGTGCCGGCCTTGTCTACGGCGCCGGATCTGCTTCGCCGGTACTCTCGTCAACCGCCACGCATCTGCAGTGGCTCATTCGTACTCCCCACCGAAGACGCTTCGTCCACACCCCCCGGAGCCGCCCCACCGATGCCCCCGTCGATGGCCTCTGATCCTCTTCGTCGACAACTTCCTCAACCCTACCGGAGGCACTTCGCCGACACCTTCCTCAACCCTACCGGAGCCGCTTCGCCAACACCATCATCAACCTTACCGGAGTAGCTTCGCCTATACCATTCTCAACCCTACCGGGGCCGCTTTGCCAACTCACAAGTCCACGGCCTCAGATCCGCTTCCTCGCACCATCATCCAACCTACCGGAGGAGCTTTTGACACTCTATCCACGGCCGCAGATCCGCATCGTCGACACCACCCTTAACCCAACCACCGGAGCAACTTCTGACGCCCCGTCCACGGCCGCAGATCCCCATCGTTGACACCATCCTTAACCCAACCACCGGAGCAGCTTCTGACGCCCCGTCCATGGCCGCAGATCCGCGTCGTCGACACCATCCTTAACCCAACCACCGGAGCAGCTTCACCTACGCCCTCATCCATGGCCACAAATCCGCTTCGCCCACACCGTAGTCCACCCTACCGGAGCCGCTCCACAAACACCCTACTCGACGGTTCTAGATCTCCTTACCGGACCCCGACAGCCAGCACAGCGTCATCACCCTCCATGTTTCTAACCTGATTTCCACCGTCTGGAGAGATGCCAAGCACCCGCCACGGCCTAGGTACTTGTCACCTTTAAACCCGTCCAGCATAACCTGCCCGATGTACTTCAAATATACTAACCGGTCGCTATTACCTGTTATGCAGCTGGCAAAAACTACAAGGACGATGTTTCTTCTGGATCTAACAGCTTGGCCAAGCAAGATCCTGGACCGAGGCATTGCTATGATCTTGTAAGCGCGTCTCTCTATCTTGTATTGTTCTGTTCCTGCCAGCGTGCTTTGCTAGGATTTTCGATCAGTAATCCCTATGTGCAGACAATGATTTCTACTACTGGCTGCTAAATTAGATATGTAGATGTCATACATGATACTACCTCGTACCTCCATTCGTAAATATAAGTCTTTCTAGAGATTCCACTATAGGCTACATACGGAGCAAAATGAGTGAATCTACACTCGAAAATGCATCTATATACATCTGTATGTGGTCCATACCGGAATCTCTACAAAGACATATATTTAGGAACAGGGGCAGTACATTACACAAAATCGTAGGTGGCATGTAGGAATTCCAGTGCACTACATTAGGCTCCCTTAGAGTGCCTGCTAGTCCAGCATACAAAGTCATGGCTAGTTTATGGTACGCACACAATCGTTAATTGGTGGTTTAAATATGCAGAAAGGATATGCAATGTTGTATCATGTAGAGATGTCTGATATTAGCCGTGTCAACTTGCAGATAGGGTTACACAATGAAGAAGTACAAGATGTATGTGGTAATTTCATGGAACATCGCAAAAAAAGGAGAGGCAGCAGTGAGCCTATATAGTGTGCTATGGTACGTCACTCCTCCATTGCAATCATCGTGACATGTTATTTGTATGCCAGTTCTATTAGCCAAGTTTCTTAGGGACACTTATTACGAGTTATCCTAAGAAAATAGGCACCTATGAGTATAAGCTCCATGTAATAAGCCAACCAGTTCTTTTCATTGCGTTTTCAGTTTATCTTTGGTATGATCAGTGGAAAGTCTAGATTGCATTATATGTTTTCATTTTGCTGCCCATATGGAAATTAATTTGACTTGCAAACATGACAAATTGAACCCAGTGCAGTAATTAATATGATAGGAAAACAAACCATCACTATTTGCTCAAAATGCAAATACAAAGATACCATCTACTTGGCACAATCTACTTTGGTCAATGTTTTCCATAGAGATCCCATTGCCTAATTTAAACGAAGAATGCATGACCCACATTTAAATGAAGAACAATTATTTATTGAAATTCGATGGTCCAAGTGGCTGGTTATTATTGTATAGCAGCACCACCTGAACGCATCATATAGCAGCAGCAGCAGCTCATAGCAACTCATCATACAGCAGCAGCGGTCTGCAATTCATCATATACCAGTAGCAGCTCATAGCAATTCATCATATAGCAGCAGCAGGAGCAGCTCATAGCAATTCATCATATAGCAGCAGTAGGAGCAGCTCATAGAAATTCATCATATAGCAGCAGCAGGAGCAGGAGCAGCTTGTAGCAACTCATCATATAGCAGCAGCAGCTCATAGCAATTCATCATATAGCAGCAGCAGCTCATACCAACTCATCATACAGCAGCAGCAGCTCATAGCAATTCATCATATAGCAGCAGCAGGAGCAGCTCATAGCAATGCATTATATAGCAGCAGAAGCAGCTCATAGCAATTCATCGTATAGTGGATCAGAATGAAAATTTGGCAAAAAATCAGAGGAGATCCTCACCTTGTTGGATGAGCTCATCCTTCAGCAGCACCTCAAGGCCATGGCCTGGGAGGAGGGGAGGGGGAATAAGGTGCCTTCTGCCGCAGTGTGGCATCAGCCATAGTTGTGCAGCGCCCGTAGGAGTAGTGCGTTGGACGAACCACAGTGGAGCAGCTACTGGAGACCATGAGAATGAGGGGAGGCACCAGAGGGTGGAGCAGCCAGGGAGATTTGCCCCTACCCGCCGGCCATGTAGCCTAGCTGGACATAGCATCATCGAGGAACACGCCAGATGGGACCAATGGCGGCGGCTCGCTGGAGGAACCCTAGTGCTGCAGGAAGGGGATCGAGGTAGAGGGAAAGGCGAGAGGAAATGCAAGCGGGCAGGGCAATGAATGCTTGCGTGTTTGTTTTTACTTGAGGGTCAGGTCTAATACGGGCGTCGGCAGTTGCATTTTGAGTGTAATATAAGCAGACAATAGAGTCATTTCACTATTCCACTTCCCTTCAATTTTTAGTGAGGTTGTACCCGAAACACCCCCCTCCAAAGCGAAATTAGTTAATGTTAGGGAACGTAGTATTTCAAAAAATTTCCTACGCACACGCAAGATCATGGTGATGCATAGCAATGAGAGGGGAGAGTGTTGTCTATGTACCCTCGTAGACCGAAGCGGAAGCATTGACGCAACGTAGAGGAAGTAGTCGTACGTCTTCCCAGTCCGACCGATCCAAGCACCGTTACTCCGGCACCTCCGAGTTCTTGGCACGCGTACAGCTCGATGACGCTCCCCGGGCTCCGATCCAGCAAAGCTTCAGGGATGAGTTCCGTCAGCACGATGGCATGGTGATGATCTTGATGTTCTACCATCGCAGGGCTTCGCCTAAGCGCTGCTACAATATGACCGAGGTGGAATATGGTGGAGGGGGGCACCGCACACGGCTATGGAACGATCACGATGATCAACTTGTGTGTCCTAGGGTGCCCCCTTGCCCCCGTATATAAAGGAGCAAGGGGGAGGCCGGCCGGCCCTTAGGGCGCGCCAAGGAGAGGGGGGAGTCCTCCTCCTAGTGGGAGTAGGACTCCTCTTTCCTAGTCCAACTAGGAATAGAGAGGGGGAAGGAAAGGGAGGGAAAGGGGGGCCGCGCCCCCCCCCTCCTAGTCCAATTCGGACTCCCCATGAGGGGGGGCGCGCCACCTCCTGGGCTGCTGCCCTCTCTCTCCCCTCAGGCCCACTAAGGCCCATTACTTCCCTGGGGGGTTCCGGTAACCCCTCCGGCACTCCGGTTTTATCCGAAATCACCCGGAACAATTCTGGTGTCCGAATATAGTCGTCCAATATATCGATCTTTATGTCTCGACCATTTCGAGACTCCTCGTCATGTCCATGATCACATCCGGGACTCCGAACAACCTTCGGTACATCAAAATACATAAACTTATAATGAAACTGTCATCGTAACTTTAAGCGTGCGGACCCTACGGTTCGAGAACGATGTGGACATGACCGAGACACGTTTCTGGTCAATAACCAATAGTGGGACATGGATGCCCATATTGGCTCCTACATATTCTACGAAGATCTTTATCGGTCAGACCGCATAACAACATACGTCATTCCCTTTGTCATCGGTATGTTACTTGCCCGAGATTCGATCGTCGGTATCCAATACCTAGTTCAATCTCGTTACCGGCAAGTCTCTTTACTCGTTCCGTAATACATCATCCCGCAACTGACTCATTAGTTCCAATGATTGCAAGGCTTATGTGATGTGCATTACCAAGAGGGCCCAGAGATACCTCTCCGACGATCGGAGTGACAAATCCCAATCTCGAAATACGTCAACCCAACATGTACCTTTGGAGACACCTGTAGAGCACCTTTATAATCACCCAGTTACGTTGTGACGTTTGGTAGCACACAAAGTGTTCCTCCGGCACACGGGAGTTACATAATCTCATAGTCATAGGAACATGTATAAGTCATGAAGAAAGCAATAGCAACATACTAAACGATCGGGTGCTAAGCTAATGGAATGGGTCATGTCAATCAGATCATTCAACTAATGATGTGATCCCGTTAATCAAATGACAACTCTTTGTCCATGGTTAGGAAACATAACCATCTTTGATTAACGAGCTAGTCAAGTAGAGGCATACTAGTGACACTCTGTTTGTCTATATATTCACACATGTATTATGTTTCCGGTTAATACAATTCTAGCATGAATAATAAACATTTACCATGATATAAGGAAATAAATAATATCTTTATTATTGCCTCTAGGGCATATTTCCTTCAGTCTCCCACTTGCACTAGAGTCAATAATCTAGATTACACAGTAATGATTCTAACACCCATGGAGCCTTGGTGCTGATCATGTTTTGCTCGTGGAAGAGGCTTAGTCAACGGGTCTGCTACATTCAGATCCGTATGTATCTTGCAAATCTCTATGTCTCCCACCTGGACTAGATCCCGGATGGAATTGAAGCGTCTCTTGATGTGCTTGGTTCTTTTGTGAAATCTGGATTCCTTTGCCAAGGCAATTGCACCAGTATTGTCACAAAAGATTTTCATTGGACCCGATGCACTAGGTATGACACCTAGATCGGATATGAACTCCTTCATCCAGACTCCTTTGTTTGCTGCTTCCGAAGCAGCTATGTACTCTGCTTCACATGTAGATCCCGCCACGTCGCTTTGTTTAGAACTGCACCAACTGACAGCTCCACCATTTAATGTAAACACGTATCCGGTTTGCGATTTAGAATCGTCCGGATCAGTGTCAAAGCTTGCATCAACGTAACCGTTTACGATGAGCTCTTTGTCACCTCCATATACGAGAAACATATCCTTAGTCCTTTTCAGGTATTTCAGGATGTTCTTGACCGCTGTCCAGTGATCCACTCCTGGATTACTTTGGTACCTCCCTGCTAAACTTATAGCAAGGCACACATCAGGTCTGGTACACAACATTGCATACATGATAGAGCCTATGGCTGAAGCATAGGGAACATCTTTCATTTTCTCTCTATCTTCTGCAGTGGTCGGGCATTGAGTCTGACTCAACTTCACACCTTGTAACACAGGCAAGAACCCTTTCTTTGCTTGATCCATTTTGAACTTCTTCAAAATCTTGTCAAGGTATGTGCTTTGTGAAAGTCCAATTAAGCGTCTTGATCTATCTCTATAGATCTTTATTCCTAATATGTAAGTAGCTTCACCGAGGTCTTTCATTGAAAAACTCTTATTCAAGTATCCCTTTATGCCATCCACAAATTCTATATCATTTCCAATCAGTAATATGTCATCCACATATAATATCAGAAATGCTACAGAGCTCCCACTCACTTTCTTGTAAATACAGGCTTCTCCGAAAGTCTGTATAAAACCAAATGCTTTGATCACACTATCAAAGCGTTTATTCCAACTCCGAGAGGCTTGCACCAGTCCATAAATGGATCGCTGGAGCTTGCACACTTTGTTAGCTCCCTTTGGATCGACAAAACCTTCCGGTTGCATCATATACAACTCTTCTTCCAGAAATCCATTCAGGAATGCAGTTTTGACATCCATCTGCCAAATTTCATAATCATAAAATGCGGCAATTGCTAACATGATTCGGACAGACTTAAGCATCGCTACGGGTGAGAAGGTCTCATCGTAGTCAACCCCTTGAACTTGTCGAAAACCTTTTGCGACAAGTCGAGCTTTGTAGACAGTAATATTACCGTCAGCGTCAGTCTTCTTCTTGAAGATCCATTTATTCTCAATTGCTTGCCGATCATCGGGCAAGTCAACCAAAGTCCATACTTTGTTCTCATACATGGATCCCATCTCAGATTTCATGGCTTCAAGCCATTTTGCGGAATCTGGGCTCACCATCGCTTCTTCATAGTTCGTAGGTTCATCATGATCTAGTAGCATGATTTCCAGAACAGGATTACCGTACCACTCTGGTGCGGATCTTACTCTGGTTGATCTACGAGGCTCAGTAGTAACTTGATCTGAAATTTCATGATCATTATCATTAAATTCCTCACCAATTGGTGTAGGTGTCGCAGAAACCGATTTCTGTGATGAACTACTTTCCAATAAGGGAGCAGGTACAGTTATCTCATCAAGTTCTACTTTCCTCCCACTCATTTCTTTCGAGAGAAACTCCTTCTCTAGAAAGGATCCATTCTTAGCAACGAATATCTTGCCTTCGGATCTGAGATAGAAGGTGTACCCAACAGTCTCCTTTGGGTATCCTATGAAGACACATTTCTCCGATTTGGGTTCGAGCTTATCAGGTTGAAGCTTTTTCACACAAGCATAGCAGCCCCAAACTTTAAGAAACGACAACTTTGGTTTCTTGCCAAACCATAGTTCATAAGGCGTCGTCTCAACGGATTTTGATGGTGCCCTATTTAACGTGAATGCGGCCGTCTCTAAAGCATAACCCCAAAACGATAGCGGTAAATCAGTAAGAGACATCATGGATCGTACCATATCTAGTAAAGTACGATTACGACGTTCGGACACACCATTACGCTGTGGTGTTCCGGGTGGCGTGAGTTGCGAAACTATTTCACATTGCTTCAAATGTACACCAAACTCGTAACTCAAATATTCTCCTCCACGATCAGATCGTAGAAACTTTATTTTCTTGTTACGATGATTTTCAACTTCACTCTGAAATTCTTTGAACTTTTCAAATGTTTCAGACTTATGTTTCATTAAGTAGATATACCCATATCTGCTTAAGTCATCTGTGAAGGTGAGAAAATAACGATATCCGCCACGAGCCTCAATATTCATCGGACCACATACATCTGTATGTATGATTTCCAACAAATCTGTTGCTCTCTCCATAGTACCGGAGAACGGTGTTTTAGTCATCTTGCCCATGAGGCACGGTTCGCAAGTACCAAGTGATTCATAATCAAGTGGTTCCAAAAGCCCATCAGTATGGAGTTTCTTCATGCGCTTTATACCGATATGACCTAAACGGCAGTGCCACAAATAAGTTGCACTATCATTATCAACTCTGCATCTTTTGGCTTCAACATTATGAATATGTGTGTTACTACTATCGAGATTCATCAAAAATAGACCACTCTTCAAAGGTGCATGACCATAAAAGATATTACTCATATAAATAGAACAACCATTATTCTCTGATTTAAATGAATAACCGTCTCGCATTAAACAAGATCCAGATATAATGTTCATGCTCAACGCTGGCACCAAATAACAATTATTTAGGTCTAATACTAATCCCGAAGGTAGATGTAGAGGTAGCGTGCCGACCGCGATCACATCGACTTTGGAACCGTTTCCCACGCGCATCGTCACCTCGTCCTTTCCCAGTGTCCGCTTAATCCGTAGTCCCTGTTTCGAGTTGCAAATATTAGCAACAGAACCAGTATCAAATACCCAGGTGCTACTGCGAGCTCTAGTAAGGTACACATCAATAACATGTATATCACATATACCTTTGTTCACCTTGCCATCCTTCTTATCCGCCAAATACTTGGGGCAGTTCCGCTTCCAGTGACCAGTCTGCTTGCAGTAGAAGCACTCAGTTTCAGGCTTAGGTCCAGACTTGGGTTTCTTCTCTTGAGCAGCAACTTGCTTGCTGTTCTTCTTGAAGTTCCCCTTCTTCTTCCCTTTGCCCTTTTTCTTGAAACTAGTGGTCTTGTTGACCATCAACACTTGATGCTCCTTTTTGATTTCTACCTCCGCAGCTTTCAGCATTGCGAAGAGCTCGGGAATAGTCTTATTCATCCCTTGCATATTATAGTTCATCACGAAGCTCTTGTAGCTTGGTGGCAGTGATTGGAGAATTCTGTCAATGACGCAATCATCTGGAAGATTAACTCCCATCTGAATCAAGTGATTATTATACCCAGACATTTTGAGTATATGCTCACTGACAGAACTGTTCTCCTCCATCTTGCAGCTATAGAACTTATTGGAGACTTCATATCTCTCAATCCGGGCATTTGCTTGAAATATTAACTTCAATTCCTGGAACATCTCATATGCTCCATGACGTTCAAAACGTCGTTGAAGTCCCGATTCTAAGCCGTAAAGCATGGCACACTGAACTATCGAGTAGTCATCAGCTTTGCTCTGCCAGACGTTCATAACATCTGGTGTTGCTCCAGCAGCAGGCCTGGCACCCAGCGGTGCTTCCAGGACGTAATTCTTCTGGGCAGCAATGAGGATAATCCTCAGGTTACGGACCCAGTCCGTGTAATTGCTACCATCATCTTTCAACTTTGCTTTCTCAAGGAACGCATTAAAATTCAACGGAACAACAGCACGGGCCATCTATCTACAATCAAACATACATAAGCAAGATACTATCAGGTACTAAGTTCATGATAAATTTAAGTTCAATTAATCATATTACTTAAGAACTCCCACTTAGATAGACATCTCTCTAATCCTCCAAGTGATTACGTGATCCAAATCAACTAAACCATAACCGATCATCACGTGAAATGGATTAGTTTTCAATGGTGAACATCATTATGTTGATCATATCTACTATATGATTCACGCTCGACCTTTCGGTCTCCGTGTTTCCGAGGCCATATCTGCATATGCTAGGCTCGTCAAGTTTAACCTGAGTATTCTGCGTGTGCAAAACTGGCTTGCACCCGTTGTAGATGGACGTAGAGCTTATCACACCCGATCATCACGTGGTGTCTGGGCACGACGAACTTTGGCAACGGTGCATACTCAGGGAGAACACTTCTTGATAATTTAGTGAGAGATCATCTTATAATGCTACCGTCAATCAAAGCAAGATAAGATGCATAAAAGATAAACATCACATGCAATCAATATAAGTGATATGATATGGCCATCATCATCTTGTGCTTGTGATCTCCATCTCCGAAGCAGCGTCATGATCACCATCGTCACCGGCGCGACACCTTGATCTCCATCGTAGCATCGTTGTCGTCTCGCCAATCTTATGCTTCTACGACTATCGCTACCGCTTAGTGATAAAGTAAAGCATTACAGGGCGATTGCATTGCATACAATAAAGCGACAACCATATGGCTCCTGCCAGTTGCCGATAACTCAGTTACAAAACATGATCATCTCATACAATAAAATTTAGCATCATGCCTTGACCATATCACATCACAACATGCCCTGCAAAAACAAGTTAGACGTCCTCTACTTTGTTTGTTGCAAGTTTTACGTGGCTACTACGGGCTTAAGCAAGAACCAATCTTACCTACGCATCAAAACCACAACGATAGTTTGTCAAGTTGATGCCGTTTTAACCTTCGCAAGGACCGGGCGTAGCCACACTCGGTTCAACTAAAGTTGGAGAAACTGACACCCGCCAGCCACCTGTGTGCAAAGCACGGCGGTAGAACCAGTCTCGCGTAAGCGTACGCGTAATGTCGGTCCGGGCCGCTTCAATCAACAATACCGCCGAACCAAAGTATAACATGCTGGTAGGCAGTATGACTTATATCGCCCACAACTCACTTGTGTTCTACTCGTGCATATAACATCAAACCATAAAACCTAGGCTCGGATGCCACTGTTGGGGAACGTAGTAATTTCAAAAAAATTCCTACGCACACGCAAGATCATGGTGATGCATAGCAACGAGAGGGGAGAGTGTTGTCTACGTACCCTCGTAGACCGAAGCGGAAGCGTTGACGCAACGTAGAGGAAGTAGTCATACGTCTTCCCGGTCCGACCGATCCAAGCACCGTTACTCCGGCACCTCCGAGTTCTTTGCACACGTACAGCTCGATGACGCTCCCCGGGCTCCGATCCAGCAAAGCTTCGGGGATGAGTTCCGTCAGCACGACGGCGTGGTGACGATCTTGATGTTCTACCGTCGCAGGGCTTCGCCTAAGCGCTGCTACAATATGACCGAGGTGGAATATGGTGGAGGGGGGCACCGCACACGGCTAAGGAACGATCACGATGATCAACTTGTGTGTTCTAGGGTGCCCCCCTGCCCCCGTATATAAAGGAGCAAGGGGGAGGCCGGCCGGCCCTTGGGGCGCGCCAAGGAGAGGGGGGGAGTCCTCCTCCTAGTGGGAGTAGGACTCCCCTTTCCTAGTCCAACTAGGAATAGAGAGGGGGAAGGAAAGAGAGGGAGAGGGAGAGGGAAAGGGCCCCCCTCCTAGTCCTATTCGGACTCCCCGTGAGGGGGGGCGCGCCACCTCCTGGGCTGCTGCCCTCTCTCTCCCCTCAGGCCCACTAAGGCCCATTACTTCCCCGGGGGGTTCCGGTAACCCCTCCGGCACTCCGGTTTTATCCGAAATCACCCGGAACAATTCCGGTGTCCGAATATAGTCGTCCAATATATCGATCTTTATGTCTCGACCATTTCGAGACTCCTCGTCATGTCCATGATCACATCCGGGACTCCGAACAACCTTCGGTACATCAAAATACATAAACTCATAATGAAACTGTCATCGTAACTTTAAGCGTGCGGACCCTACGGTTCGAGAACAATGTAGACATGACCGAGACACGTCTCCGGTCAATAACCAATAGCGGGACCTGGATGCCCATATTGGCTCCTACATATTCTACGAAGATCTTTATTGGTCAGACCGCATAACAACATACGTTGTTCCTTTTGTCATCGGTATGTTACTTGCCCGAGATTCGATCGTCGGTATCCAATACCTAGTTCAATCTCGTTACCGGCAAGTCTCTTTACTCGTTCCGTAATACAACATCCCGCAACTAACTCATTAGTCGCAATGCTTGCAAGGCTTAAGTGATGTGTATTACCGAGAGGGCCCAGAGATACCTCTCCGACGATCGGAGTGACAAATCCTAATCTCGAAATACGTCAACCCAACATGTACCTTTGGAGACACCTGTAGAGCACCTTTATAATCACCCAGTTACGTTGTGACGTTTGGTAGCACACAAAGTGTTCCTCCGGCACACGGGAGTTACATAATCTCATAGTCATAGGAACATGTATAAGTCATGAAGAAAGCAATAGCAACATACTAAACGATCGGGTGCTAAGCTAGTGGAATTGGTCATGTCAATCAGATCATTCAACTAATGATGTGATCCCGTTAATCAAATGACAACTCTTTGTCCATGGTTAGGAAACATAACCATCTTTGATTAACGAGCTAGTCAACTAGAGGCATACTAGTGACACTTTGTTTGTCTATGTATTCACACATGTATTATGTTTCCGGTTAATACAATTCTAGCATGAATAATAAACATTTATCATGATATAAGGAAATAAATAATATCTTTATTATTGCCTCTAGGGCATATTTCCTTCAGTTAAGCCCAAGCCCATAACTCAAAAATGACTTCTTTACATCTTTTATGGCTTATTTCGACAATATGGCCTGAAAAGGCGGAATTGAACTGGCCCTTAACCTGCAATTCAATTGTGCGTGCAATGATGAATCACTCATGCCTGCTATATGTACATTTAGGCATCATCATACATGGCATAACCTAATACATGTGCATTCCATTTAGAATCTGGAATATGCAATGTTTATGTTAGTTCATACGTTGCACATGATGTTTAAATGCCCCTTAAATCTGGTCAGTCAAGTGATGGTCTTTAAGCCTCCTTCTTTGCTTTTTTTCTTGATATGTAAGATTTGCTCACACATATGTTCAATTGCTTGTTTGCATCAGCCAGCCATACTAGGACTGTTTATTTTGATTACTTGTTGTTCTTGACCTAACACTCTAACAGAGCTTGTCAACGATTTAAACACTAAGGGCTGATGTAGTGGGGCCTTGAATAACTCATAGGTGACATAAAGGTTTGGTTGTACACTACAGTAGGCTCTCCAAGAGTACCTAGAGATCCAGTTCGAAGGTATGCCTAGTTTTTACATAGTGCAGACATAGTAAATGCTCATTTCATTGTGTGCAAGTGCAAGAGATGCGGCATGTTTCATTATGTGGTGTTGTTTTGTTATAATCTCATTCTTTTGTGTTCACAGACTGGAAAGTATGCATATTTATCTTCCAAGGAGACGAGTAACTAGTTTGTGTCACCTTGCAGAGGGGGTGCAATGAAGATAAGATTGAGGATTTCCAAGTACAAGATGTTAGGAAGGAGCCTTGCAAGAGAAGTAGGAGCTGCGCTGAGCCTCTTCAACCTGCTAAGGTAAGTCACTGTATGCAACTCAACAGTTCAATTCCTTGTTTGTTTCAGGCATAGTTAATTTTCTCTTTTCAATTGCTTTATTTGTCCTTAGTTAATGAGATGCCCAAATAATCATGCCTAATGCTCGGTACTTGTATCACTATTAGTTGACATAATTAAAGGCCTTACCATTTAATTACTCTGCCGAAGTGTGCCTGAAGCTTTGAAGTCTATTAACCAAATATTATTGCATGAGGCTCACAATCTAGTTTATACTACGCTAATGATTGCATAGTTTTGCCTGCTGTAGTATGTTTGTATGAAACCCTCTGCTATTCATTGTGCTCCCTAAGACTTTAATTGAGGCACATAATGGCCAACTACTTGCTTACTTATACGCAATGTGCTGTCTAAATTTGTAACTTGTCCGTGTTTTCGATTGGGCCCCAACATCATGCTCCTCTGCTGAGCTAAGAGGGATTTTTGTATGCAGGCTGCACAGACTATCTTTTTTATAATTTTTAAAATATCACCTGCTTATGCTTCATGACGTTTAATTGTTTTTAAAGTGACGTGTAACATTATTGTTAGTCCTGTTTTCCATGTAGTACTCCCTCCGTTCCGAATTACTTGTCGCAGGTATGGATGTATCTAGATGTATTTAGTTCTAGATACATCCATTTCTGCGACGAGTAATTTGGAACGGACGGAGTACAAATAGTGTCTTGTTCGCTTCACTGTTGTAACTATATTTTTGCCTTAGTCATGTGTACTTATAGAAACATTTCAGGATGAAGTGACATCAACACAAAGATATGCGAGCAGTGCAGCATGGCCGTTACCGAATGATTATGGATTGGAATTGGAATGTGCTGATGTTCTTGAGCATCAACTAGAGGTGGCAAGATAATGTGTACATGATTGTCAACGTATAATCAACAAGTTGAGACTGGACATGCAGGTATTAGATGCAGGAGTCAAAAAATGAAACAAGACACTGAGGTAACCATGAAGGAATTGGTGATTTTGCAGACTGAAATTTGTGCTATCTGAATCCGGCCAATCCTATTTTCTGAAGAGATTTTAGTTCAAATGGAGTTAAGTTGATACGCGTCCATGATGTATGAGCTGTATTTGCCCAGTGTATGTAATTTGTTGTTTGTGTATGCTTTATTATCACGTGTGCCGAACCATAATGCCCCGTGGGTATAATCGGCTGTAATTTCTTTATTGTATATTGTAGGATTATTCTACCTTTCTATGCCTTGATCTCTTTGTTGTATAGTGTATGCTTTTTAGAGGTGATAGTATTGAGTAGGATAATTCTTTGAATATGCTATATCGTTCAAATGGGGGCCAACTCGCCCGACCATGGCCCTTCATGGGCCGTCGGATCCATGGGCCTTCTACGTCTCGTAGGATCCACGGGCCTTCTACGTCTCGTAGGATCCATGGGCCGCCGACTCATTTATGGGTCTTGTACGGGCCTTTAATGGGCCGTAGACGGGCCTTTAATGGAAATCGTACGTTTTATGGGCTGACCATAACGGGCCGTTAATAGGCTGTATTTGGTCATGCTAGGAAAATGGCCCAACAGACTAACGGTCCACAAACGAGCCGACTGTAATGACGGGCTGAATTTGGCCCACAAGCAGAAAATGACAGTAACGGGTCGTAAGTAACTGAATGCTGCAAATGAGCCCAAGAATAAATGGGCCCTCAGAAGGCCGAAAGTTAACTTGGGCTGGAAACGGCCCAACGGAATAACGGGTCGTTAATGGGTATAAAGTGATACACTGTTCATTACAGACCAGTTTCACCACGGGCCGTTAATGGGTGTAAAGTAATACACTGTTCATTACGGGCTAGTTTCAGCACGGGCTGCTAATGGGCCAAGAGTTACAAAGGGCCTCATATGGGCCGAAAGACGTCATGGGCTATACATGGGCCAGAAGTGAAAATGGGCTGGAATCATATTGGATGGCCCAGATGACGCTACTGGGCCTAATTCGGATAGGGCGTAACAGGACTTGGGTTAGCGGGCTGTAAATGGGCTATATGCGAACAGGCCGTTAACAGGCTTTCCATGGGCCAGCCCGCCAGCTTTTGACCAAGTCAAACGGGCTGGCCTTTTCACAGGAATGGGCCATTGCTGGGCCGTGCCACGTGTCGACGCATCATAGGCACCTTCTGTCCAGTGAGCGGATGACATCTGTCCCAACGATGAGCCGGCACGTGTTTCCTCTAGCCAATGATGATTTTACACGTGGAAAATCCCCATTGGTGGGGCTGTTAACGGGTTATCGGATCCAAAACCCGACCCGATAGCTTAACGGCGTTCCATTATGGTGGATGCCATGTGTCAGTCACCCTTGACGAAAGCACTTCTGTGACGCGCGATTTATCATCATGGAAGTGGACACTTCCGTGATGATAATTTTGGTATTGTCATGGAACACTTCTACTACAGCACAGGTATGACTATCTTGATTCTGTCATAAATTTGTCATGGATGTGCATGCATGACAAAAAACGCGACCTACTATGACAAACACGTATCATCACGGAAGTGTATTTTTTTGTAATGTAGGCTCAGGAGTTGGCTCAGGAAGTATCCAATTATTTTCATTTGTCAACATATTATTCAATAGAATTTCAGCTTCAACCGGTGTTCTTTCCCTGAAAACAGAACCATCACAACTATCTAGGTAATCTCTGGAAGCATCGGTTAATCCATTATAAAAGATATCAAGTATTTCATTTTTCTTAAGAGGATGATCAGGCAAAGCATTAAGTAATTGGAGAAGCCTCCCCCAAGCTTGTGGGAGACTCTCTTCTTCAATCTGCACAAAATTATATATATCCCTTAAGGTAGCTTGTTTCTTATGAGCAGGGAAATATTTAGCAGAGAAGTAATAAATCATATCCTGGGGACTACGCACACAACCAGGATCAAGAGAATTAAACCATATCTTAGCATCACCCTTTAATGAGAACGAAAATATTTTAAGGATATAAAAGTAGCGAGTTCTCTCATCATTAGTGAACAGGGTGGCTATATCATTTTATTTAGTAAGATGTGCCACAACAGTTTCTGATTCATAGCCATAAAAAGGATCAGATTCAACCAAAGTAATTATATCAGGATCAATAGAGAATTCATAATCCTTATCAGTAACAAAGATAGGTGAAGTAGCATAAGCAGGATCATATTTCATTCTAGCATTCAGAGTTTTTTGTTTAAGCTTAGCTAATAACTTTTTAAGATCACTTCTATCATTGCAAGCAAGAAAGTCTCTTTTAGTTTCTTCATACATAACATAGCCCTCAGGCACAATAGGTAATTCATATTTATTAGGAGAGCCTTCATAATCACTTTCATCAGTATTATCAGTTTTAATAATTTCATTCTCTCTAGCCCTAGCAAGTTGTTCATCAAGAAATTCACCAAGTGGCATGGTAGTATCAGGCATAGAAGTAGTTTCATCATAAGTATCATGCATAGCAGAAGTGGCATCATCAATAATATGCGACATATCAGAATCAATAGCAGAAGCAGGTTTAGGTGCCGCAAGCTTACTCAAAACTAAAGGTGAATCAAGTGTAGAGCTAGATGGCAGTTCTTTACCTCCCCTCGTAGTTGAGGGATAAATCTTGGTTTTTGGATCTCTCAAGTTCTTCATAATGATAAGCAGATATAAATCCCAAGTGACTCAAAGAATAGAGCTATGCTCCCCGGCAACGGTGCCCGAAAATAGTCTTGATAACCCAAAAGTATAGGGGATCACAATAGTTTTCGAGGGTAGAGTATTCAACCCAAATTTATTGATTTGACACAAGGGGAGCCAAACAATATTCTCAAGTATTAGCAGCTGAGTTGTCAATTCAACCACACCCGGAAACTTAATATCTACAGCAAAGTGTTTAGTAGCAAAGTAATATGATAGTAGTGGTAACGATAGCAAAAGTAACGGTAGCAAAAATAATGTTTTTGGTATTTTATAGTGATGATAACAATAGCAACGGAAAAGTAAATAAGCGAAGAACAATATATGGAAAGCTCGTAGGCAATGGATCAGTGATAGAGAATTATGCCGGATGCGGTTCATCATGTAACAGTCATAACCTAGGGTGACACAGAACTAGCTCCAATTCATCAAT
The DNA here is from genome assembly GCF_018294505.1 of Triticum aestivum. Taxonomy (NCBI): domain Eukaryota; kingdom Viridiplantae; phylum Streptophyta; class Magnoliopsida; order Poales; family Poaceae; genus Triticum; species Triticum aestivum. The sequence goes on from NC_057800.1 coordinate 692,920,760, forward strand.
GTAATGTAGGCATGTATTCCGAATATAGTCATACATGCTTATGGAAAAGAACTTGCATGACATCTTTTGTCCTACCCTCCCGTGGCAGCGGGGTCCTAGCAGAAACTAAGGGATATTAAGGCCTCCTTTTAATAGAGTGCCGGACCAAAGCATTAACACATAGTGAATACACGAACTCCTCAAACTAAGGTCATCACCGGAAGTGGTCCCGATTATTGTCACTTCGGGGTTGCCGGATCATAACACATAGTAGGTGACTATAGACTTGCAAGATAGGATCAAGAACTCACATATATTCATGAAAACATAATACGTTCAGATCTGAAATCATGGCACTCGGGCCCTAGTGACAAGCATTAAGCATAGCAAAGTCATAGCAACATCAATCTCAGAACATAGTGGATACTAGGGATCAAACCCTAACAAAACTAACTCGATTACATGATAAATCTCATCCAACCCATCACCGTCCAGCAAGCCTACGATGGAATTACTCACGCACGGCGGTGAGCATCATGAAATTGGTGATGGAGGATGGTTGATGATGACGATGGCAACGGATTCCCCTCTCCGGAGCCCCGAACAGACTCCAGATCAGCCCTCTCGAGAGAGTTTAGGGCTTGGCGGCGGCTCCATATCATAAAACGTGATGAATCTTTCTCTCTGATTTTTTCTCTCTCTGAACACGAATATATAGAGTTGGAGTTGAGGTCGGAGGAGCTCCAGGGGGCCCACGAGGTAGGGGGCGCTCCCTGGGGGGCAGGCACGCCCCCACCCTCGTGGCTAGGGTGTGGGCCCCCTGGCCATGATCTTTTGCCAGTATTTTTTATTATTTCCAAAAATACGCTCCATGGAGTTTTAGGTCATTCCGAGAACTTTTGTTTCTGCACATAAATAACACCATGGCAATTCTGCTGAAAACATCATCACTCCGGGTTAGTTCCATTCAAATCATGCAAGTTAGAGTCCAAAACAAGGGCAAAAGTGTTTGGAAAAGTAGATACGACGGAGACGTATCAACCCACAAGAAATAGAAGCCCTCATTGGAATGGAAAAGTCCAGGAAGAGAAATAGATTGGATTCCAGGAAGGACCAGAGTCATATCACCTATTTCAGGTGCAAGGAGTGAGGGCACTACTTTAGCAGTTGCCCAAAAAGGAAGCCAAGGACCCAAGGAGGCTTTGAAATCACAAGGAAACCTCAAGACTTGTCAGAAGTAATATGTTTCCGTTGTAGTGAAGTGGGGCACGTTGCCAGAGATTGTCCCAAAGAGAAGGAGACTTGTGATAAATAGTTGAGTTGCAACGAGATGTATAGTAGTAGTAGGGAGAACATTTCTTTATTATTGAGGTGTTGAGTTGAGGCATGTAATGGAAATGCAGGAGATTGTAATAATTTGAGAATCAATGAAGTAAGCATCGTTGGTACTGATTTGGATTTTATGAGTAGTTACTCTATGAAGAGAGATTTTGACCATTTTCAAGGATATGAGAAATATGGTCTACGGAAGAAGTTGTGCATTTTAAGGGTGGTAGTACCCTGTGAGGACACTTGACCCATGGAAAGGAGAATGATATGCCACGGAGTGGATTTCAGACAAAATAAGTATGAGTTTTGTCTCGATATGTTGGATATCCCAAGAGTATGAAGGGATGAAGTACTATTGGATATAAAGGAGGTATAATGTTGGTAATAAGGAGCAATTGTAACTCCATGATGAGTCTGAGTAATCACGTCTTAGTTTGGTGCCAACAGAAGGGAGAGAGACAGTACAATTGGATGGATTTTAAGTATGCTAGGAAGCTAGATGTCGGAATAATGATCAGTTGCCCCGAGGATGAGTTCAAGGTTTACAAGTGATGAGATGGGCCATAACCCACAGGCCCCAGGACCTGCCAAGAAGCAAGCACACTCTTGCTAAAGGAAAAACCCTGGAAGAATTTACGGCTTCATCAACAGACGATCTTATAGGAGTTTACGCAAAACCTAAGAGTTGTGAAGGAACGATAGGTGTTTCTTTCGCTTGCAGAATCAATGGATTTTTTCCCGAACCCAGTTCATCGACAAGAGAAATTCTGCAATGCTGGTGAGGATGACCGAGTGTTAGAATACGAGATTCGCTAAACCATATATAAGGTAATGATTTGGGTGTGGGATGGATTGATCACCATACCGACTTACTCTTATTATTCGCCTTGCTATATGGGATGGTAAATCTGAGTGACTTGCCTATAGTAGAGAGACGACGATATTAAACCTTGTTTGAACCTTAGAATGGTATATGTATTTTCCCTTGTACAAGGTAGCTTTTGCCGACCGTAGGTCATACGGTGAGGTTTAACCCAGACCCATTTCCTGCAGGAGAACCCATAAATTGTTGGCCACCATGAGATATCGACAGTTTTTTAGTATTGGCGCCAGACCCGTCAGCTAAGAAGACCCGATCACAGAAGAACCGTACCAAGATGAAGAGGACACATGAATTGAGGAAAAAGGTTATGCCACTACCGGAAGAGCCCAGAAAAGGAATTTTCTCGAGAATCTGAGAAGACTGACACTTTCAAGAATAAGGATGGAGCATATGAGTTTTGATGGAACCGTAACAATGCTTCTAAGGGTGGTAGCACCCCAGACCCTCTGTGATGATCGATGGATTTTGAGAAGACCCAACCCTAACCTATTTCTTTCTAGCCTCTCTGAATCTCGAGGACGAGATTCATTTTAAGGGTGGTAGGTTTGTAACATCCCAAAATTCTAAATTTTGGAATGTTATAATAAATAAATAAATAAATAAGTAGATTGATTGTTTGTTTGATTGTTGTGTGATTTTTGTGTGATTGATTGTGTGAAATTGAGTGAAATTCGAAAACTTTTTGAAAGTTAAATGAGAGGGAATGAAATGACTTTCCCAAACTCTCACCTTTGCTTTCCGATTGCCATGAATTCAAATTCTTTTCAAAATACAAAACCCTAGAGTGAAGATGATATGACTTCTTCCATTTAATTAAATGAAAAGGGGTTTTGAAAAGATTTGAATTTCATTTGGAAATATTTCAAATTCCGAAACTTCAAGCAACTCAATGTTTTTCATGAGAAAAGATAAAATGACTTCGTCAAAGACATATGAAATATGAGTTGGAAGTTTAAAAGAATCAAATTCAAGGTTCCTTTGAAATTATTTTCAATTTGGAGTTATTTGGTTTTATTCAAATTATTTTTCTCCAAAAATAAAATATATGGAAAATAGGGTAAAATGATTCCCTACATTAGAAAAGTGGAGTGAAATAAATTTGAATTTATTTTGGTAATTTAAAAATGATTTTTACTAGGTTTTATTTTAGTTGTAGCACTCTTTGTTTTATTTAAATTTTTGTGGATTTTATTTGACGTTAGACAAATGTTCAGGTTGTAGGAAATCTTTTTCTAAATTTTTTGATATATTATATGCCTATATAATATATTTATTTATTTTGTTTTCATTATTTTTGTTAGTCTGGAAAAATGAATTAAAAAAAACTCCTTCCCTGAACTGGGTCGGCCCAGCATCTCACCAGGCCGAGGCCCAGCCCAGCCAGCTTGTCCGCCTCGCTACACAGCTCGGGACAGAGTCCCGAACGCTGCCGCAACCGCCGCCGCCTCGACGTCCGCGCTCCGCCCGGACTCCACCGCCGTCTTGGCCCCTCCTCCACACAACCCCTCGCCCCCCTCTATGTAAGCCCGGACCCCGCCACTCTCTCTCTCTCCTCCTCCTAAGTCTCCGCCGCTGCCGCACTCATCAGCCGACGACGACAACCACTCCGCCGCCCTGCGCCACTCTTCGCTCCACCGGTGCACTTCTCACCGCCGCCGCTTAGCCCCGCCGCCTAGCGCTGCTGCCGCCCATTCGCTGCTCGCCGGCACCGCGCCCTGCAACCTCGCCGGAGCTCGCCGGATCCGCTGCCCCAACTAACCGCCGACCCGCGACTGTGACCCAGTAAAGAACCGCCCTGGTTTGGCCGGTTTTATTTTTAAGTTTCGGTTTATTTTAGATCCGGTTTATTTATTTAGGTTAAACTAATCAGTGATCGTTCATTCATTTAGGTCTTTCAGTGAACGCATTCATTAGGTTAGATTTGTTTAGCGAACATTCGCTAGGTTAGTTCTTTTTAGCAAACTATTCGTTCCTTAGGGTTCCGTAGCGAGCATTCGCTCGTTAGACTTTTATTTTTATTTTATTTTCGGCCAGGGACCCATCTATGAATATTTTATTTACAGTTTAGTACCTGTACTTCAAACGATCACTACTTTTTGCTCGTTAGTCGGAATTAGATGAAACCAACGCCCACTTCTTCGTTACGATCCCCTCTTTCCAGTAAAATAACTTGAACATGTATTTTTGAAAGTTTAAATTTTGAATTCAAGAAGATTTGTATTTGAACTTCGTTTGACCGTAACTCGAGTTTTATAACTCCGATTCAGTTGATTCTTTTTGCAAATCGAAGCTCTTGACCTAAACTTTCTGAGAAGGCCAAATTCACATAATTTAGGTACTGTTAGAAATTGTTTTATGTTGCAAGAGTTATTTGCTTGGTTTTGATGTTTTCTGAATTGTCTTCTTCGTTCTTCCCGATCTTTTGAGTGATTACTTATGTGTGGTTACTATTGCTTGCTCACGATAGATTGACCGGAGTGAGACGAGTGGAACTATCAGGAGTTATGAGTGCGAATCATCTTCACAACAGTACGAGGCAAGTTCACTCTTTGATCATATCACTTTATTACCCAGTTTTGTGCATTATTTTCAATCCTCAAACACGGCATGGTTAGGATCTGATTAACATGTGGGTATTGGGAAGTAGATGATGAGGTAGAACCTATTGCCTTTTTATTATCAAACCTTGGGAGTTACTTCTACATTATGATTGTACTGCCATGTTATGCTCGTAGACGTTGATTGGGTTTGAGTGCATCCATGACTGATGTGAGTTTGTTAATTAATGGTTAACTTAAGGTGGCTATTTAAACACACATCTTGGTGGATTGGTTGCGGACACCTGGAGAATCCAGTGTTGTCCTAGGATATCCCAGAGTACCCGTGTGATCACCCTATGGAATGCCACCCAGGCTCAAAGGGATCATAAGATTATTCATGCTAGAAACTTCCATGTGCAGCCACAAGCTATTATGGGCTCTAGCATAGTGGACTAAGTTGCATGGCCTCTTCCAGTGGTAGGCTAGCAGATGTAGGGGATGTAGGTTGGTACTGTCTACCCGGGGTTAGAGTTAATGCTTCTGAAAGACTGTGTCTCAGTCATCCGTTTCTCAAACATCATGAAGTGCGAGAAATCTAATGGAGGAGATTGAGTCTTGTGGGGAAAAGTGCGCAAACCTCTGCAGAGTGTACAAACTAATCATGATTAGTCGTGTCCCCAGTTATGGACATCTTGAGTATCTGGATCTGGATTACCATGTTGATCTCATCACTCTAAATTAATTTGTTGGGATGTTAATTACTTTTTAATTGGGATTGAGTTGGAGGAACCTTCTCAATGTTTAACAATTACCATGATAGTTAAATAAAATATATTCCTTTTTTGTAGGAAAAAATTGGCTTTTTGCAAAAACATTATAACCGTAGAGCCTCCACCAGCCAAATATGCATGTAGCGATAGCTATTATTTCCTCATTATCCTATGGTGTGAATTTGCCAGTACATTCAATGTACTAGCCTACATGGCTGCAACATCTCATGTTGCAGGAATCTTACGACGAGTAAGTGATACGTTAGGGTTACGATTTCTACACTCAACTTTGCCGTTGGTGTTGATGGGAATCCACAACCTTGTTGTTACTTCCGCTATTTGGATTGAGGTAATAGTATTTACGTTACTTTATACATGTGATTTACCTCTATTATAAATCCTCGAGTACTGTCTGTGTCAGCATACCGATCCAGGGATTACACTTAAGCACAGAGACTTGTCCGTCTGAGGTCGGGTCGCTACATGAACAAAGTTCAAGGCTAGCTCCCGCTTCCACGGTGCTCATCTATTTCACTTTCACTTTTCTTTTTGTGAAGTTTTAATTTCCCCTCTATTTTTTGTTTTTAAACTTTATAAAAGCACTCACGGAAATAAATAACTCTCTAAAACTTCCAGGTTGTCTCCCTGGCAGCGCTTTCTTTAAAGCCATTAAGCTAGGCATAAAGTGATCAAGTAATGGATCCACCCAGATCCCAAGGTATATCAAAGCCAATTTGAATCAACAATGATTTGGCATTTAGTAGTGAGCACAAAGCAACATATATCATGCAATGGCGAAGTCTAACTCTCTTGCTATGCATCGGCATGTCATACAAGAACAATTCATGCACATCAAGTAAAGTCCAATGCATAGTATAAACAGTTTCTTGCAATTTTTTCGTGTTGGAAACATAGAGAGGTGGATATATAGTTCCTCTCTCATAATAATTGCAAGTAGGAGCAGCAAACACATGCATATTATATTCATCAAAATCATCATGTGTAACGGTAAAAGGCAACCCATCAATATAATCCTTAACAAGAGCAAACTTCTCCAATATAGTGTAGTTTGGAGGATTCAAAAAGATAATAGGACTATCATGTGTGGGTGCAATAGTAACAATTTCATTCTTAACATAACGAACTATAGCAAGTTCATCTCCATAAGCATAATTCATATTGGCGTCATGGCCACAAGCATAGCAAGCATCATCAAAAAGGGATATTTCAAACGAATCAATGGGATCATAGCAATTATCATGGCAATCATCCTTCGGTAAGCACGAGGGGAAATTAAATAATGTATGAGTTGAAGAGTTACTCTCATTAGAAGGTGGGCACGGGTAGCTAATCCGATCTTCCTCTTTTTGTTCTTCGCTCTCCTCGTCATCCTTTTCATCCAATGAGCTCACAGTTTCATCAATTTCTTCTTCCATAGACTCCTGTAGAATATTAGTCTCTTCTTGGACAGTGGAGACTTTCTCAATAAGTTCATCAATATCGGAATTGTATTTATAATTATCATAGCAATATTTCAGGATGGCAAAATTTTCAGGTTTATAAACATCATCATCAAAAGCTTCATATTTTTCAAACAAAGATTTAATTTCATAATCACCCTTAAAAGCAACAAATTATACCATTAGCATAAGAAGCGAAGGTTTCATTATCATTAAATTCACATGAAAAGGGAAGATGTGGAGCATTCATCCTAGAGCAACAAGTAAAATCATATCTCTGACATAAATTCCAAGCATACCGATGCAACATATGAATTTGATCCCATAAAAGTTTCCCTTTTGTGTCAACCGATAATCCCTAAAGTATTCATGTTGATCCAACGTTACTCCCATTATCAAGTTGAATGGGGTTTTCTCAGGATTATCAAAGTAGTGCATAATATTTTTCACATAACGAGCATCGAGGGTTTTAGGAGGTTCCCCATCTCCATGAGTAGCAAGTACCACTAATTTTTTGGTGTTTCGTGTTCCATATCCATAACTAAAGATAGAGAACAACTTAGAACAGGAAATAAAAACTACTTAGTGATAAAGCAAACAAGCAATCACGAGAATATTCACCCCACGCTATTGCTCCCCGGCAATGGTGTCAGAAAAAGGTCTTGATAACCCACAAGTATAGGGGGTCAATTGTAGCCTCTTTCGATAAGTAAGAGTGTCGAAACCAACGAGGAGCTAAAGTTTGAACAAATATTCCCTCAAGTTCTATCGACCACCGATACAACTCTACGCGCGCTTGACGTTCGCTTTACTTAGAACAAGTATGAAACTAGAAGTACTTTGTAGGTGTGATAGGATAGGTTTGCAAGATAATAAAGAGCACTTAAATAAAATCTAGGGGCTGTTTAGATAAAGACATGACTAAGTTAGTTTTAGTAGAGAGCTTTTGTCAACAAGAAAGTTATTTGTCCCTAGGCAATCGATAACAAGTACCGATAATCATTCTTGTAATTTTATATGAGGGAGAGGCATGAGCTAACATACTTTATCTACTTGGATCATATGCACTTATGATTGGAAATCTAGCAAGCATCCGCAACTACTAAAGATCATTAAGGTCGTGAAACCCAACCATAGCAGTAAGTATCAAGTCCTCTTTACTCCCATAGGTCATACCCCAGTTACTCGGGTTTAAGTTTCTGTCACTCTCGCAACCCACCATAAGTGAACCATGAACATATTGCAACACCTTACAGGGAGGGCCCCTCGCGTTTGCGCGAGAATGGAGGGAACTGTAGGACAGCACCATAAATAAAATATACAATCATACCAACCAAGATCACGATTAACCCATGGGACAAAACAGATCTACTCAAACATCATAGGATAACCATAGATCATTGGCAAATAATATATGGAGGTAAGCACCATGTTTAAGTAGACATTACAGTGGGGGGAAGAGGTGTTACACCGCTGCATAGAGGGGGGGGAAAGTTGGTGTTGACGGTGGCAAGATTGTTGATGTAGATCGCCGTCATGATCCTTGCCCTGGCGGCACTCCAGCACCACCAGAAGTGAGGGAGAGAGAGACCCCCTCCATCTTCTTCTTCCTTGGCCTCCCCCCTGGATGGGAGGAGATTTCCCCCTCAAGTCCTTGGTCTCCATGGCGCCGGAGGGGCGGGAGCCCCTCCGAGATTGGATCTTCCTCTCTGTCCTCTTCTGTTTCGCGTTTCCCATATCTGGCCGAAAACTGTTTCTTATATTCCCGGAGATCCGTAACTTCGATTGCGCTGAGATTTTTACACAATTTTTTTCTGGATATAAGCTTCGTTGCGCCCAAAGTAGAGCTCCAATCGACGTTCTAGGAGGGCACAACCCACCACTGTGCGCCAGGGGACTCTAGCGCGCCCTGGTGTGTTGTGGGCTGTGTGGGCCTCCGTTTGCAGTGATTCCAACTCTAAAAAATCACATATATTCCAAAATAATTCTCTGTGAAATTTTATTGCATTTGGACTTCGTTTGATATGAATACTCTGCGATACAAAAAACATGTAGAAAACAGGAACTGGCACTGGGCACTGGATCAATAGGTTAGTCCAATAAATCATATAAAAAGTTGCCAAAAGTATGTGAAAGTGATATAATATTGGCATGAAACAACAAAAAATTATAGATATGGTGAAGACTTATGACTCATCTAGATGTGCTCTAAGTATTGCACATCTAAGTCATATGCCATTGATTTTATACTAAGATTCGTGGTATCATTTCTTTTATCTTTTATCCTTTTCTTTTTAATTTAATTGAGTCACTTAGATGTGCAATAATTAGGGCACATCTAGATATGGCCTAGACACACCTCGGAACCACATATCAAATTTATGTTTTAGACATAAGAATGCAGCAGCCATGCCACGCATGGCGGCACACCGCCTTCAGCTGAAACATTATGTGAGAAATCATGTTTGCGGTGATGTTAAACTAAAGATCGATTTTGCAAGCTAACCTTTTTTGTTTTGGCGAGGGGATTTTGTAAACTGATCTAATGGCCCATCTTTGTCTTCTTCCTTTGCTCACTTTTGTTTATCATTTTTTCTTCTATCTCCCTCACTTCTTTTTACCTCTTGCCTTTAAAGTTTAAACTATCATCTCCTATACCATCCTCGCCGTCGTTGACGTCACCACCTCGGCACATCCTATTCGGCCGCTGCCTGCACTTGATCAAGCATTCGTCCTAAGCTCCCTTGGCTCTGATAAACCGCTTAAACCTGGCGCCTAACCACACCAACTTGATCCTAATCTATCCAGTGTGGTTTCTTTCCCACGCCAACCTTTGATTGCCCATCGCTACGTGTCATCAAGGGCTCCACCTTAGCTATGTTCACCACCGACCAGGAGGTCGAACTTGATTGCACTCTAAAAAGTAGGCTACCATGTTTTAACAAATGTGAAAGAGGTGGGGTAATGTATAAACATGAAAAGCAACACCATGCTCCAGATCTATTCATCAAACATAATGTTATTACAAAAACACATAAAAAGTAATAGAAATTGCACCAAACTCCATAGAGCATCTAGCGAGGATTAGAGTCATTTTGGAGCAAGACGAAGGTGCACCGCCATCATCGCCCCCACCCCTCACCAGAGCCGGACAAACCTTGTTGTAGTAGAATTATATATTCAAAATAAAAGAAAGGACATGTAGCTCTCTCTCTCTCTCGCATGGTTCAAATAAAAAAGAATTGTTTTCTCATGGCATGATATATACTACCAAAACATTATATATTTATAGGTAGGGGAGGGAGTAGTACAGGGCGTGTTTGGTTCCAGTTTGCTACAGTTCCTGCATAGCATGTTCATCTCCAGCCAGCCAGGTTCTTGAAATGTAGCCTCATATGCAGCAGATGCAACCTGCTTGGTTACCTGTATCGCATGAAGGGGCACTTACCCCCCTGCTGTTTGGTTTCCGTTTTTGTGCTTAGGGTGTGAGTAGATGCAAACTTCAGCTGTTTGGTTGCAAACAACGTTTGTGTTCTGCTCGCCCCATTCAAATGTGGTGGCCTTACCAGCGCATGATCAGCACAACAACAAGCACATATGAGATCAAACAAAGCAAGCAACCAAATGAAATCAAAGAAAGCAAGCAAGGAAATGACAGCCTATTTGATATTAATAGGAGGGGGATCCTCCTTCCCTGCTCCACGCCAGGGTGCTGCTCCTGGCCAAAATATGAACAAGTTCCCAGCAGAAATACCATAAGTCTAGCCACACACCTTAAAAGTTCAACACTAACACCTTACTTAACTTAACTACATAGCATGCTCAATGTCACCAACGCAGTTGTGCTTGCTGCAACGAAACCTGCACATGACCGAGGAGTCGTGGTTGTAGATCTGAACCTTCAGTCCAGGTCCTGAGATGCACAACGATGAGGTCACCGGGGACAATCCAGTGGCGGCGGCAGAAGTAGTTCCAGCCCCGGCCAAGCACCATGTGCCCCTCGTAGTTCTGGACCTGCACCCAGAACACGCACCGCTTGTTCACCGACAGCCTGTCCACACGGGGAAGCCGCTTGATGACCAGCCAGGTGTTCATCACCTTCATGAACTTGCGAGGGATGACGAGCATGGCGAGATCCTCATTGTTCTTGATTTGCTGGTAGAAGCACAGTGGCTCCAGGGCCCTTCCTCGTGGCCCTGCTGAGGGAGTCCTGGATTAGGGGGTGTTCGGGTAGCCGGACAATACCTTCAGCCGGACTCCAGGACTATGAAGATACAAGATTGAAGACTTCGTCCCGTGTCCGGATGGGACTTTCCTTGGCGTGGAAGGCAAGCTTGGCGATGCGGATATTCAAGATCTCCTACCATTGTAACCGACTCTATGTAACCCTAACCCTATCCGGTGTCTATATAAACCGGAGGGTTTTAGTCCGTAGGACAATTTCATCAACTCCATAGACAACAATCATACCATAGGCTAGCTTCTAGGGTCTAGCCTCCTCGATCTCGTGGTAGATCCACTCTTGTACTACCCATATCATCAATATTAATCAAGCAGGACGTAGGGTTTTACCTCCATCAAGAGGGCCCGAACCTGGGTAAAACATCGTGTTCCCTGCCTCCTGTTACCATCCGGCCTAGACGCACAGTTCAGGACCCCCTACCCGAGATCCGCCGGTTTTGACACCGACATTGGTGCTTTCATTGGAGTTCCTCTGTGTCGTCGCCGTTAGGTCCGATGGCTCCTTTGATCATCAACAACGATGCGGTCCAGGGTAAGACTTTTCTCCCCGGACAGATCTTCATCTTCGGCGGCTTCGCTCTGCGGGCCAATTCTCTTGGCCACTTGGAGTAGATCGAGAGATACGCCCCTGGCCATCAAGTCAGGTTTGGAAGCTTAAACTACACGGCTGACATCCGTGAAGACTTGATCTTCGATGGGTTTGAGCCACGGCCAAGCGCGCCGCACTATCTCGAGGGGCATGATCTAGCTCTGCCTCCAGGTAGTGTCCTGGAGGCCGCACACGCGTCGGTTCCGACCTCTAACTCGGAGCCTATTGCACCAATGGAGGACGAGCGGTTGGACGCCACCTCGGGGGCTGCAATCTTAAAGGCGATCGAGCTGAACGCTAGCCCCGCACTCTGCATGATCCGTGACTCCGAGGATCCGGACTCCTCCCCGGACTCCGAACCCCCCACGCCCCTGCCAATCGAATCTGATTGGGCGCCGATAATGGAGTTCACCGCCGCAGACATCTTTCAGCACTCGCCTTTTGGCGTCATCCTAAATTCTCTTAAGTCTCTCTCTTTCTCAGGAGAGCCCTGGCCGGATTACGGTCAGCAAGGATGGGATATGGACGATGAAGAAATTCAAAGCCCACCCACCACCCACTTTGTAGCCACTGTCGACGATTTAACCGACATGCTTGACTTCGGCTCCGAAGACATCGACGGTATGTAGGAGACGAACAGGAACCAGCACCTATAGGGCACTGGAAGGCCACCTCGTCTTATGACATATATATGGTGGATACTCCAAAAGATGGAGATGGCGATGGAACAGTGGGGGAGGACACCCCCAAGAAACAGCCAAAGCGCCGGCGTCAACGGCGCCGCTCTAAATCCCGCCAAAGCAAAAAACGGTGATTTCGGCATGGGAGATAATACTACCCCGGACAGCGCCAAAGAACACCCACCTCAGCAAGATTCGGCACAGGAAGATGGAGAAGCCAGCCCTCATGAGAGAGCGGCAGACCAAGAGGTTGAGGATGATAACTATATGCCTCCCTCCGAAGACGAGGCAAGCCTCGATGACGACGAATTCGTCATACCATCAAACCCCGCCGAACAAGAGCGTTTTAGACGCAGGCTTTTAGCCACGGCAAGCAGCCTCAAGAAAAAGTAGCAGCAGCTTAGAGCTGCCCAAGATTTGCTAGCTGACAGATGGACTGAAGTCCTTGCGGCTGAAGAGTATGAACTCGAACGCCGCTCCAAGAGTTACCCAAAGCGCAGGCCGCTACCCCGATCAGAGGAGGAAGCACCTACATCACCAGCGCATGACATGGCAGACAGGCCACCTCGCGGCTGCGATAGAGAGGTCTCTCGACCCTCCACCCAAGCCATGCCCCGACGCCACTCAACTAAGGCACGGGAAAATGCGCCAGACCTGCGAGACGTACTGGAGGACAAGGCAAGACAAACAAGATCGATCTACGGATCGCGCAGGCGCCCTACGGCACGTGACGATGATCCTTACTCCGGATACAACAAATCCGGCCGGGCCGAACACAAAAGACATAGCTCTTCTGAGCTATGTCATGATATAGCCCAGTACAGAGGCCCCGCACACCCGCTATGCTTCACGAATGAAGTAATGGAGCATAAAATCCCAGAGGGTTTCAAACCCGTAAACATCGAATCATACGATGGCACAACAGATCCGGCGGTATGGATCGAGGATTATCTCCTTCACATCCACATGGCACGCGGCGATGATCTACACGCCATGAAATACCTCCCGCTCAAATTTAAAGGACCGGCCCGGCATTGGCTTAACAGCTTGCCAGCAGACTCAATCGGTTCTTGGGAGGACCTGGAAGCCGCGTTCCTCGACAACTTCCAGGGCACTTACGTGCGACCACCGGATGCCGATGACTTAAGCCACATAATTCAGCAGCCAGAGGAATCGGCCAGACAATTATGGACATGGTTCCTAACAAAGAAAAACCAGATAGTCGACTAGCCAGATGCAGAGGCCCTAGCAGCCTTTAAGCATAACATCCGCGACGAGTGGCTTGCCCGGCACCTGGGACAGGAAAAGCCGAAATCCATGGCAGCCCTCACGACACTCATGACCCGCTTTTGCGCGAGTGAATACAGCTGGCTAGCTCACAGTAACAACTTATCAAAGAACCCTGGTAATTCGGATACCAAGGACAAAAGTGGCTGGACACGTCAGAACAAACAAAAACGCCGCGTTAACAACGACAGCAATGAAGACACGGCAGTCAATGCTGGATTCAGAGGCTATAAATCCGGTCAGCGGAAAAAGCCTTTCAAAAAGAATACTCAGGGCCCGTCCAGTTTGGACCGAATACTCGATCGCTTGTGCCAGATACATGGCACCCCCGAAAAGCCAGCCAATCACACTAACAGGGATTGTTGGGTGTTCAAGCAGGCAGGCAAGTTAAGAGCCAAAAACAACAAGGGGCGGCACAGCGACGACGAGGAGCCCAAGCCGCCGAACAACAATGGACAGATGGGTTTTCCCCCACAAGTGCGGACGGTGAACATGATATACGCAACCCACATTCCCAAGCGGGAGCGAAAGTGTGCGCTACGGGACGTATACGCGATGGAGCCAGTCACCCCAAAGTTCAACCCATGGTCCTCCTGCCCGATCACTTTTGATCGGAGGGACCATCCCAATACCATCCGTCATGGAGGCTTCACCGCATTGGTTCTTGACCCAATCATCGACGGATTTCACCTCACAAGAGTCCTCATGGACGGCGGCAGTAGCCTGAACCTGCTTTATCAGGACACAGTGCGGAAAATGGGCATAGACCCCTCAAGGATCAAACCCACAAGAACGACCTTTAAAGGCATCATACCAGGTGTAGAAGCCAACTGTACAGGCTCAGTAACACTTGACGTGGTCTTCGGATCCCCGGATAATTTCCGAAGCGAAGAGTTAGTCTTCGATATAGTCCCGTTTCGCAGTGGCTATCATGCCCTGCTCGGACAAACCGCATTCACAAAATTCAATGCGGTGCCGCACTACGCATATCTCAAACTCAAGATGCGAGGCCCTCGAGGAGTAATCACGGTCAACGAAAACACCAAACGCTCCCTCCGTACGGAGGAGCACACGGCGGCTCTCGCAGCGGAGGTACAAAGTAGCCTTCTTCGGCAATTCTCCAGTCTGGCCATTAAAAAGCCAGACACTGCCAAGCGCGCCCGGAGTAACCTACAGCAAGACCGCCTGGCACACTCCGAGCAAGCGTAGCAATGCGGCCCCAACCCCAGCCTTCGCGACCTAGCGAAACTAGTACCTCGCGTACATAACTATGCCCTTGAAATACCATGGGCATAGGGTAAGGGGCACAATAACGGCATGCCCAAAATACGGCTTAAAACGTACTAGGGGCTGCCGGATTCTTTTTTCAACTTTTTCTTACTTTCAGGACTCCATACTTCGGACAACCTGTTCGGCGATTCGACTGCCGCACAAACGATGCAAGATCCAGGAGGCAGACAAGCCATGCCGCATTATGGAACTCCCAGGTGGTCTCTGTTACGAGCGGTATACCTGTTTTAAATACAACTCCGCGGCCTGCCCCTGGTCAGGACATACTAAATAGTCCAATATCTTTTTGCTTATCGCACCACTTGTATCGTTCGGCTTTGATAAATAGCCTCTTTATAAACAATGCATAGCTTACTGCCTATTTTTTGCATTATCATCTTTTCATATATATGTTTATGACATGTTGCACCCGTACACTATGGTACGGCAAAATACGCCAGGGGCTTTAGTACCCATTAATATGACGTGAGAAGTCCGTACACTTTCACAAGTGCGGCACCCCGAACTTATAGCACTATATGCATCGGCTCCGAATCATGATTTGGGTCAATAGTTGGGTTTGCCCGGCTCCTATGTTTTGGTGCCTTACGTTCCGCTATATCGGCTAAGGTAGCACTAGGAGAACCACTGCAATTGTGCCCCGGTTGAGCTGGGTTAAGCACCTCAGTGGAGAAAGCTAAAACTGACTGTCATGATGAGGCGAGAGACAGGTCGCTGTTCGAGAGGTTTTTCGAGTCCCTAAAGGCTTATGTCGCTTCAAGCGAGGAGCTGGATAACCCCAGCCAAGGCGTGGATAGCGCCCCGAACTCGGTCCTCCGAACTAGGGGCTTCGCCGAAATTTAAAATTATAAAGTTCTATGGCTAAGTGAGAGTGTTCAAGCATTATAGTCCGATTGCCTGGTTCGTCGTGCTGAGCGCCTCCCTCGAAGGACCCAACCATGGGAAAAAGAGCGCCCAGGATTATCACCGAACACCCCAGCACTAGTGGCATGGGGGCAGAAGCCGACGACTGGCCATCTCTCAATTTTTGATAAACGGCCGCACAGAAAATAATATTTTAAATTCAATAAGCATTGCTTAGCGCATATGAACAAGTTTTCAGCGCACAGGATAAACACGAGCGAATTCATTCAAAAATTACATCCTTGGTGCACTCATCTGCCACAAGGCGGGCACCTGCAAGAACATCCTTATAGTAGTTCTCCGGCTTGCGATGCTCCTTCCCCGGCGGCGGCCCGTCCGTCACAAGCTTCTCACCGTCCAGCTTACCCCAGTGCACCTTTACACGGGCAAGGGCCCTACGGGCACCTTCGATGCAGGCGGAGCGCTTGATGACCTCGAGCCTTGGACAGGCCTCCACCAGCCGCCGCACCAGCCCGAAGTAGCTCCCAGGCAAGGCCTCTCCGGGCCACAGCCGAACTATGAAGCCCTTCATGGCCTGTTCGGCCGCCTTGTGGAGTTCGACCAGCTGTTTCAGCTGGTCGCTCAAGGGCACAGGGTGTCCGGCCTCAGCATACTGAGACCAGAATACCTTCTCCGTCGAGCTGCCCTCTTCAGCTCGGTAGAATGCGGCGGCATCGGACACGCTGCGGGGAAGATCTGCGAAGGCCCCTGGAGAACTCCGGATTCGGGTAAGTAACAAGTAGTTTACTTTTATGTTTCTGCTTTGCATAAAGAATGCCTTACCCGCTGCTATCTTCTTCATATCCTCCAACTCTCGGAGAGCCTTTTGGGCTTCGGCCTTGGCAGACTTGGCAGTCTCAAGGGCCGTCGCGAGCTCGGACGCTTGGGTCTTTGACTCAAGCTCCAAACTCTCATGTTTCTTCATGAGAGCCTGAAGCTCTTGCTGCACCTCGCCGACCTGAGACCCAAGTTTCTCTCGCTCGGTGCGCTCCGCGGCCGTTTTCTTTTCGGCCTCGGACAGCGCCTGCTTGAGGGTCGCCACCTCAGTCGTGGCCCCTACAATAAGCAGTACAATCCTGTTATTTTTTGCAATCACGCCTCTCTATAGGCACCTTTTTATAAGGTATTTCTTACCTTCTTTCTCCTCGAGCTGCTGCTTGGCACGGCCGAGCTCTTGCTCGGACCGCTCGAGTCCCTGTTTTAGGGTATCCACCTCGGCAGTCAGTGTGGCGGTGGCTAGCAGCGAAGCCTGCATACGCATATTGACTTCTTTATTAGACTCCTGCGAAATTTCATAGATCCTCTATTCGGCTTTTCTTTCCGAACGCCAAACAGAGCATCAGGGGCTACTGTCTATGCGGTAATATTTTTACATATTTTTACTTACCTCGAAGCCTGTTAGGAGGCCAGCGCAAGCTTCATTCAGCCCGCTCTTGGCGGACTGAACCTTCCGGATCACCGTACTCATAATAGTACGGTGCTCCTCGTCGATGGAGGCACCTTCAAGCACCTCCAGCAGATTGTCCGGCGCCTCTGGTTGGACGGAGGCTGCCGGCTCAGAAGGCTTGCTCCTCTTGGAGGGAGTTCGCATGCCGCGGTCCGGAATCGTTGAAGATTCCGGCACGGTGTCCGGCTTAAGGCCGGACTTGGAGCCCTGGGGGGTCTTGTCCCCTTCACTCCTGGGGTCCAGGAGGTCGCCTTGCGGCTCCTCCAGGACCACCTCCTCCTGCCCCGAAGCTCGGTGCGATGCCACTTTGGCGTCATCCACGGTGCAGGGGAAGACAGCGGGCGGAACAGAGTTCACGTCCGATGAATCCAGGGAGCCGCTCGACGACTCGTTGAGTGCGGCCTGGGGCGGGCTGCATGATTATATTCGACATTAGGGGAAGCTGTGCAAGAAAATGAATATCATGAGTTACTCTGGTATCTGAACACTTACGATTTTGCCGGACACTTGGCCCTGTCCGGCCATTCCTCTTCGCCCTCTTCGGCGTCAGGGGCGTAGTCCGGCGGAGGGGTCTTCCTTTTTCTAGACCCCTCAGCCTCCCCCATTGGGGCGACCTTCCTCTTCTCTCCTCCCTCCACTGGAGAGGGAGAGTCTTCTTCTTCCTCCTCCTCGTTCTCGCGGGAGGAGGGCGCCTCGGACTCGTCAGATGACGAGTCCGACACCACCATGTTGCGGGCACTCTTTCGAGTCCCCGTGCTCTTCTTATTCTTGACCTTCTTCTCCGGCACCACATAAGGCGTCGGAGTCAGCAGCTTCACCAGTAAAGCTGGGACTGGATCTTCGGGCAGCGGAGCCGGACAGTTAATCGACTCGGCTATCACCCGCCAAGCCTGTCAGAGGAAAGGGAGTTTAGATCCCGCATAGTGTCAAACAATGAAAAAAGGCTTAACATCCTGTGAAGGGTGTAGATGGCATACCTTGCTAGCGTGACGCTGCGAGCTATATCCGCGGTCCTCAGAAGCGGATGCGGGAGCCTCGGCGCCCTTGAATAGCACCTTCCAGGCATCTTCATACATTGTGTCGAAGAGCCTGTTGAACTCCCATAGATTAAAATCCCGTTGTTGGCACGGGAGGATCCGGCGGACGAGCATAACCTGGATTATATTAACAAGCCGGACTGGCTTGTTCACCAGGGACTGGATGCATGTTTGCAATCCGGTCACCTCTTTTTCGTCACCCCACGACAGGCCCGTCTCTTTCCAGGACATAAGCCGTGTGGGGGGTCCGGATCGGAACTCAGGGGCTGCGGTCCATTCTGGATCACGTGGCTCGGTGATATAAAACCACCCGGCTCGCCATCCCTTTAGGGTCTCCACGAAAGAGCCCTCGAACCATAGGACGTTGGCCATCTTGCCCGCCATAGCGCCTCCGCACTCTGCCTGGCTACCGCGCACCACCTTGGGCTTGACGTTGAAGGTCTTGTGCCAGAGGCCGAAATGGGGGCGGACACGGAGAAAGGCCTCGCACACGACGATAAACGCCGAGATGTTGAGGATGAAGTTTGGAGCCAGATCATGGAAATCCAGGCTGTAGTAGAACATGAGCCCCCGGACAAATGGGTGGAGTGGAAAACCTAGTCCGCGGAGGAAGTGGTGGAGAAACACGACCCTCTCATGGGGCCTTGGGGTGGGGATAAGCTGCCCCTCTTCGGGAAGCCGGTGCGCGATGTCCTTGGACAGGTATCCGGCCTTCCTTAGCTTTTTTACTTTACCCTCTGTAGCGGAGGAGACCATCCATTTGCCTCCCGCTCCGGACATTGCTGGAGAAGGTTGAGGTGGGATGTGTGGGCTTGGGCGCTGGAGCTCGGGTGCGCGAGGGATGGATAGGCAAGGGAGGAAGAAGGCGTAGGTAAAAAGGGTGGATCCTTATCCCCTTATATAGGCGGATGCGGTTATGCGTCCCCACCTACCCAATAAAACTCACTTGCCTCCCGAGCACCGTGATAAATGGCACGGTTGGGTTACCCACGTCCGTATTGATGAGAATCCCGTAAAAAGGGTACACGATCTCTGCTTTGACAAGACGTGCTAAGGAAACCGCCTCGCAAAACATGCTGAGGAGGAAAAGTAAAAACGATTCGAGTAAAGGGCTTGGTTGTGGTGTGATGGCGCACTGCAGAATACGTCA
Organism: Triticum aestivum; assembly: GCF_018294505.1. Classification (NCBI taxonomy): domain Eukaryota; kingdom Viridiplantae; phylum Streptophyta; class Magnoliopsida; order Poales; family Poaceae; genus Triticum; species Triticum aestivum. The sequence continues at coordinate 692,940,346 of NC_057800.1, forward strand.
GCAGATTGATTCGTGTTAATATTATTCTCTCTATGGCAATATGTGGAAGCTTATTTTACAGAGCCGGACACTACCCTTGGTATTAACAATCTTCTATGAAAGACTTGGAGGAGGAACCCGCCTTGCAATGCCGAAGACAATTTGCGCGCCAGACTCGTCGTCATTGAAGCCTTATTCAGGGGCTACTGAGGGAGTCCTGGATTAGGGGGTGTTCGGGTAGCCGGACTATACCTTCAGCCGGACTCCTGGACTATGAAGATACAAGATTGAAGACTTCGTCCCGTGTCCGGATGGGACTTTCCTTGGCGTGGAAGGCAAGCTTGGTGATGCGGATATTCAAGATCTCCTACCATTGTAACCGACTCTATGTAACCCTAACCCTATCCGGTGTCTATATAAACCGGAGGGTTTTAGTCCATAGGACAATTTCATCAACTCCATAGACAACAATCATACCATAGGCTAGCTTCTAGGGTTTAGCCTCCTCGATCTCGTGGTAGATCCAGTCTTGTACTACCCATATCATCAATATTAATCAAGCAGGACGTAGGGTTTTACCTCCATCAAGAGGGCCCGAACCTAGGTAAAACATCGTGTTCCCTGCCTCCTGTTACCATCCGGCCTAGATGCACAGTTTGGGATCCCCTACCAGAGATCCGCCGGTTTTGACACCGACACCTGCCTTGGAGAGCGTCCCCTTGAACGAGGCAGGCTCATGAAGGCGATCCTGCCAGGCAGGTACACTGTCCTGAGCCATCTGTTCGTGGGGATGAAATCCTCAACGCCCTCAGCTTCGGCCACCACCTGAGCTCCTCCACCAGCCACATCCCAGTCACTCTTAAATATCTTGTCAGGTAAGATGACAAGTATTAGTGCACAAACTCTTTGCCAAATACCACTTATCAAATGCCACCTATTAGTTGCACTAGCACTACAGCAAATGGCACTGATCAGAAACATTAGCCCAAGAGAAAATGCCACTGATTAGTGCATAAACTCTTTGCCAAATGCCACTTATCAATGGCACTTGCTCTTCGGAAAATTCCATTGATCAGTGTCACTGATCATGAGACTTTCGCAACAGCAAGTGCCACTAATCAGGAGACTTGCCCAATAGCAAGTGCCACTGATCAGTGGCACTTGCCCATGAGCAAATGGCGCTGATCAATGCACTGTCCTAAGCGTGGAAACATCTTAAAAAGCACTCATCAGTGCACTATCCTAAGCATGGAAACATATCTCTGTTTGTCTTATTAGTGAAGCCTCATACACCCGGGCGGGTCACCCGGTCACGATTTTTTGACCCAGACGGGCCTCTCAAACGGCCCTCATACGCCCGGGCTGACCGGCACCCCCCATATCCAGCCCAAACATGGGGCGGATATGGTGGTGCCTGGGCGCGCCCGCCACATCAGACTGGGGTCCCAACCGGAAACGCCCTCAAACCCAGTGGTTCGAAGCTCATCTTCTTCGTCGGACCGGTGGCGCCGCTCCGGTGGGCCGTGTAATGCATTGCTCGGCTATTTAAGTCGACCGGCGACACTGAAACCCTACCATCGATCCACATTTCCCCCTCCTATCCATTGCCGCCGCCACTTTCCACTCCACCTGTCCGCCTAGTAGCCACGCCCCCATGCGGCCAGGTAAGGAGCGATCCCTTTCTGATGCCGGAGCGCTGGCTTGAGCTCCTTGAGAAGAATCGGGCTAGGCGTGAAACCCGAAATCGCCGCGGGGCTACCTCTGGATGCAGTTGATCCGGAGAAGGAGGAGGACGTGGGGGACGCTGGCGATGGGGATTTGTAGGCGGAGCAGCGGGCCATGATGAAGCTATGTACCTAGGGTAGGGTCATGGATCTGTCCAAGATACCCTCCCCAATGACATCTCTAAAGGAACCAGAAGCGGTCGGAGCAAAATCACCATCCACTCGACCAGGAAGCTATGTTCCACTCGACAGTATAGAAGACACTCGATGATACAAGAAACCACTCGGAGTGTAGAAGGCCTAACGTCACTCAGGATGACAACGGCCGGTCATTCACTCTGCAACCTTAAAGATCATTTATACATCTTTATTACCAGCGTTACTAGTAACGCCCTGCCTTAATGTACATTGAACCCTTTGTAACGTGGGCTAGCTGGGGTCCTGGCGCACTCTATATAAGCCACCCCCTCCTCCGAGACAAGGGTTCACACCTTCTGTAATTCACACACATATATCCAGTCGACCGCCTCCGGGCTCCGAGACGTAGGGCTGTTACTTCCTCCGAGAAGGGCCTGAACTCGTAAAGCTCGCGTGTACAACTCCTCCATAGCTAGGATCTTGCCTCTACATTCCTACCCCCCTATTCTACTGTCAGTCCTAGAACCACGACAATTGGCGCCCACCATGGGGCAGGTGTCTTAGCGACTTGTTGGAGAAGTTGCAATTTTTCCGATCCCCTTCATCATGGTTTCAGGCGGAGGTTTGGCTGAGGGCCGCGAGATCCGTCTCGGCGTGCTCATGTTTGTCGCTGACGACTCCGCTTGGCTTCAGGAGGCTCCACTCGACGTCGACGCACTCCCCATCCGCGGCGTCCTCCTGCGGCAGCCATCGACCCGGTATCAGTCGGCTCCAGCAACTTTCACCCTCCCTGTGGCCCGCCGGAGCAAACATTCCGGTCGGTCGAGGCCTCAGTGTTGGGTGAGGCATGCGGCGGCTTGCCAGTCTGCCACCCCTCAAGTCGCGGCAATCGAGCCCGACGAAACTCTCTACGGCCTGTTCGATCTGTCGATTGGCTCCGTAGAGACCGCATCCGAGTGCGACAGCAGCGACCCAGCGGCAGAAGTTTTGATGGTCAATGGACCACGCAGTCCTCCTGGCTTCACTGGTGAAGATGGAGGCGACGGGAACGGCGATCCGTTGTGCGTTCATGAATAGTACTGCCCCGAACCCCTCTCTTCGCAGCAGAGGGAGGAACTTCGCCACCGGAACATGGATGCACTACATACTCCTACAGTTGGAGAAACCCCTGAGGACCAGGCCTTGGAGCAGGCGCGCTTGGCCAACTTGGATGAGCGCACTCGACTGGAGAACCTCCAGCGCGCACTCGACGATCGCGCTCGGCAGCGTGCTCCCGAATCCAGTCGGCGCCAACTTTTTCCACCTCCAACTCAGGTATACCGAACCCCGATCCAGAATCTAGCAGCTACTGCCCGGATAGCGGAGTCAATCAAACCTTCCCAGTCAGAAGCTGGCCGAGGTCTGGTGCAGATCCGAGCCTTGCTCCGGGCGGCGGGAGAATAGAATACGGTCATATCTCAGTCGCGGAATAGGATCCATAGCAGATCCGTGGTTGCAGACACAGTTCAGTTGACCCATAGCCCAAGATTGCCCCTGAGGCATGAGGGACGTGGGATTAACGAGATCAGTACAGAAACCATGAGCAGTATGATCACCGAGTCGATCGCGATGATCGTCGTCGAGTGCCCACACCTCCCCCAAGGAGTGGGTCGTACGTGCCTCGGCAACAGGAAGACAGCCGCCCTCACAGTGTTGGGCGAGGTATTCCAGTCGACCCCAGGGAGCCAGGCTTTGATGCAAGATCTATTCTCATTCAGGGCTTGGTCGACAGAAACAGAGCTCACTGAGAGGGCCATTGTAAGTGCATCTAGTGCCACCCCTAGTTGGTTTTGGAGTATTGACGACAAACCTAGTTGAGGGACTAATGTGTTTGTGAGAATTGCAGGATAACACAGGTAGAAGTCCCTCATTGATTTGGTTTTCCCACCAGAGATGACCCCTAAAAATGTATGAAGATATTGATGTCAAAGGTGGTATATGAAGATATTCACATTGAAGACTATGACAAGAGAAGACACCGCATGAAGCCTATGGAGCTCGAAGACTTAGATCTTTCGTAGTTCTTTTTCTTCTGTGTTGAGTCATAGGAACCACCGTACTACTAAGTGGGGTCCAAGAGAACCAGTCAGAATGACTGAAGTGATGCTTAAACAAAAACCTATGTCTTCGAGTGAAGACTATGAGAGCAAATCTTGTCCAGAGTCGGACAAGTCAGCTTTGCTTGTAGCCCAAGTAAAGTTGCCGTGTGAGTTTGAAATCTGACCGTTGGAACACGTGTTAGTTCCTTAGTGACCCAGGGTCATTTCGGACAAATCAGGTCGGGTTGCCAAGTGGCTATAAATAGCCCACCCCCTACAACCATAAACGGTTGGCTGCTCAGATTCAGAGTACGGCTTTTGTCGTTTGAGAGCAACCCACCTCGAAGCCTTTGAGAGAGAATTCCTTGCGAGGATAAAGCCCTAACCACCCAGAGCCAAAGAGAATTAGGCATCACTTAAGTCTTCTTGTCTGAGTGATCTGAAGACTTATTACACTTGAGGAGTGTGCATCCTCCAGCCGGTTAGGCGTCGCGTTCTGAGCATCCAAGAGACATTGTGGATTTCCGGTGAACGAAGTCTGTGAAGGTTTGGGAGTCTACCTTGAAGACTTACCAGAGTGATTGGGCAAGGTCTGTGTGACCTTAGCTCAAGGGGAATACAGTGAGGACTGGGTGTCCTGAGCTGCGTGTTCAGGACTGGGTGTCCGGGACTGTGTGTCCTTTGGTTTAAATACCTAGCCTCCCTAACCAGACGTACAGTTGTCACAACAACTGGAACTGGTCCAACAAATCTTTGTCTTCGACGAGTCACTGGTTTCATCCTTCCCTTCTCTTTACTTACTGTTACTCTGTGTGAAGTCATTGTATATTTTCTCTATCTTTTGTCTTCACTGAGTGACTGTGTGATCTGTTTGGCTTCTTAATATCTTCCTGCCTGATCCTTACTACCTAGATTCTATTAGTCATTGTCCTTTCACTTCATTGAATACATGACTATGGTTTATCTAGTGTAGTCTAACTTCCACTGCATGGTAATAGGTTTATTTCTATCGTTTGTCTTCGAAACTTCCATGTTTTGAAGACTTTCATAAAAATCGCCTATTCACCCCCCTCTAGTCGATATAACGCACTTTCAATTGGTATCAGAGCAAGGTGCTCCCTTGTTCTGTGTGATTCGGTTTAACCACCTAGAGTTTTAGCTATGTCGACTGCAAGGATAATTAAAGTCTCCGCTGCGTGCCCCGTCTTCGATGGAACTGAATATCCCTACTGGAAGAATAAGATGCGCATGCATCTTGAAGCCATTGACGTCGACCTATGGTATGTCGTCAAGAACGGCGTTCCCAAGGCTAGAGAAGGTGTCACTGCTGCTGATGTCAAGAAGTTCATTCAACTGGACTCTACTGCCAAGAACATTATCTATGGTCATCTGACCGAAGGATAGTATGGCCGTGTGAGTGCTTTGGAAACATCTAAGCTGGTCTGGGACTGGCTCTCCAAGGTCAACGAAGGCGTCTCAACCCAGAGAGATCAGAGAATCAGCGTTCTTCGCAACCTCTTCAACCGCTTCAAGCGAAATGACAATGAGAATGTCCAGCTCACATTTAACCGACTCACTGACATCACAAATGAGCTTCAAGCCCTCGACGCCACTGAGATCACCAAGCATGAAGTCGTCAAGACACTACTGAGATCACTTGACAGTTTGTTTGACACCCTAGCCCTAATGATTCAAGAACGACCTGATTTCAAGACACTCGATCCCTCCGACATACTTGAGAGGCTCAACACACATGAGTTTCAGCTTTCTGAGAAAAGAGATATCTACGGTCCAAACTATGGGCAAACTCGTGCCCTGAAGGCAAAAGCTATCTCCTCATCTGAAGAAGAATCTGACAGCAGTTCTGACGATCCTGAAGACATTGGAAAGGAACTTGCTATGCTTGTAAAGAAGTTCCAAAGATATAGCAAGAAGAAAGGCTTCAGAAAGTCTTCACGATCAAGCTCAAGGAATGATGAAGTTTCTGCTCATGACTACAAGAAGAAAACATGTCACAAGTGCAAGAAAACTGGCCACTTCATCTCTGAGTGTCCGCAGTGGGACAATGAGAACAGAAAGAAGAAGAAGAGCAAGGAATATGACTCTGACGACAAGAAGAAGAAGAAATACTCAAAGTCTTCTTCCAAGTCTTCCTCAAAGTCTTCATCACACAAGAAGAGCTCATCTGGCAAGGCACGTGCGTTTGTTGGCAAGGAAATGGATTCAGAGGAGGAGTCCGCTTCTGAGGAGGCGGAGGTGGAGTCTGAGGAGGAGTCCGATTCTAGTGTTGCAAGTCTGGCTACAGCATACGTTGCCAAGTCCATCTTCAACAGTGAAGACAATGACTTCACCACCGACGCCGATGCAAATGACAAGGACGACTCTGCTCCTACCTACTGCTTCATGGCACGCGGTGCCAAGGTAAACACATGCATTACTCACTATCAAACATCTAGTGACAATGACTCTGATTGTGATTCAAGACCCAGCTACAAAACACTTGCTAAAATTGCAACTGAACAACAGAAAGCCATGGAACATATTCAAAAACTGTTAGACAAAAGCGATGATCTATTGGGCGTTGAAATGACTCGATCTGAATCCTTAATTGAAGACATAAAAAATCTTCACGTTAAGTATGAGGAACTTGAAAGTCGTCATAAAACGCTCTCAACAACTCATGAAAAGCTTTCCTATGATTATCTTCAAAGGAAGCAAGATCTTGAGAAATTGAGAGCGGCTCATGAAGATCATCAAAAGGAAAACGAGTCACTTCGCGCCGAACAGATCAGTTCCGCTCAGGAAGGATTTGAACCACCATGTCTTAAATGCATTGAGCGTGATAATGTTGCTTCTGTTGCTGAATGTTCTACTGCTGCTACTGTTGCAATATCTTCAACTGTTGATGTGGTCACTAACCCCTCTACTGAGGATACTACTGCGATTGCTGATGAGAATGCTAGGTTGAAGACATTGCTTGAAACAGGGATGTACAAAAGTCTTAAAGGGCATCAAACACATTGTGATGTCCTCAAAAGGCAGATTCTGAACCGAAACCCGAGGAAAGAGGGTGTCGGGTTCATAAGGAAAATGAATGCTAATGGCTCTTACTGGAAGCCCGAGCAGTATCCCAAAACCACATGGGTTGCTGCAAAGGAACCTTCAGCAGATCCATCCAGTCTATCTAGCTTCACTTGTGCTAACCCCATTGTCATTGATGAATCCTTTGATGCAAACTATAAACTATTTAAGAATCAGAATGGTGAAGTGTTTGCCAGGTACATTGGTACTAACTGCAGGAATGGACCGCCTATGAAGAAGATCTGGGTGCCCAAAAGGTGTTTGGAGAATCTTCCTGTGAATGTCATCATGACACCACAGATGAAGAAGACAAACCCCAGACCACAGGCTTCTTATGGCCCAAAGGCTTCATACAAACAGAGGACTCACCTGAGTCGCACTAATGCAAATGTTTTGCAGGGAAACCATACTCAGGCCTATGAATATGAGCGCGGTTCATCGAACCGCCATGTTCATAAGACCAAAAACTATTCTGCTTATTCTTATGAGTATTATTGTCCACCTGCAAGACTTTTTGCTAGAGCCCCAAAGCCAAAGTTTTCAGACGCTGCACTTAGACTTACCGCTTCTAAGCCACCCTTGAAGATGTGGGTGGTTAAGAAGGCTTAACTCTCTTTTGCAGGGAAAGGTCTCTAGCAGAAAACCAAAATCGTCTGACGCTATCGCTGGGGACCTTAAACATCTTGTAGGGCGCAAGATCAAATGCCCGAATGGTCTTACTATGTACTTCATTCCTGAATCGCTTGCTACTCTCCCTATCAGTCCTAATCTGGATCTAAGCTTTCATAACCCACTGGTTCGTCAAATGTTTTTGCTTCACAACTCTCTTCGTGAAGCCTATCCCCCTAACTGCACTGTAGGGTACGACACCAGCGTCTACAGAATGGATTATTGATAGTGGGTGTACAAATCACATGACTGGCAAAAGAAGCCTTCTGATGGACTCAACCTTACGTCCATCCGACAAGAGCCACATCACATTTGCTGACACTGGTAAAAGTAAGGTATTGGGTCTAGGTAGAGTTGCAATCTCAAAGGATCAACACATGGATAAAGTCATGCTTGTTGAATCCCTTGGCTTCAACTTAATGTCTGTCTCAATGCTATGCGATTTGAACATGATCGTAATATTTGGAAAATATCGTTGCCTTGTTCTAATGGAATCTGACAAGTCTCTAGTGTTTTAAGGGTATCGGAAAGATGATCTGTACGTGGTAGATTTCTCAGCAGGACCACAGCTTGCCGTATGTCTTCTAGCAAAAGCTTCAGAATGCTGGCTCTGGCATCGGAGGCTTGGGCATGCTGGCATGAGGAACCTCCACACCCTTGCAAAGAAGAAGCATGTCATAGGCATCGAGGGCGTCAAGTTCAAGAAAGATCACTTATGCGGTGCCTGTGAAGCAGGAAAGATGACGAGGGCCAAACATCCCTTGAAGACAATCATGACTACTACTCGACCCTTCGAGCTGCTTCACATGGATCTTTTCGGTCCCACTCATTACTCAACTCTTACTACTACTGCTTGTCTCTATGGCTTTGTCATTATTGATGATTACTCAAGATACACTTGGGTGCATATAATCCTTTACAAGACTGAAGTGCGGGATGTCTTCAGACGCTTCGCCAATCGAGCAATGAACAACTATGGCGCCTAGATAAAGCACATCAGAAGTGACAATGGCACTGAATTCAAGAACACTGGCCTTGATACATATCTTGATACCTTGGGCATCACACATGAATTCTCAGCCCCGTACACGCCACAACAGAATGGCGTAGTCGAACGCAAGAACAGAACACTCATTGAGATGGCCAGAACAATGCTAGATGAATACAAGACTCCAAGAAAATTCTGGCCTGAAGCCATTGATACTGCATGCCATACAATCAATCGTGTTTATCTTCACAAGCTTCTGAACAAGACATCGTATGAGCTCCTCACTGGCAAGAAGCCAAATGTCAGTTACTTCAGAGTATTTGGCGCAAGGTGCTGGATCAAGGACCCACATCACACTTCAAGTTTGCCCCAAAAGCACATGAGGGTTTTATGCTTGGATATGGAAATGATTCGCACTCCTACAGAGTCTTCAACCTCTTTCATTATAAAGTGGTTGAAACCGTGGATGTGCGGTTCGATGAGACTAACGGCTCACAAAGAGAGCACCTGCCAAATGTGCTAGATGAAGTTCCATCCAGTGAATCAATCAAGCTAATGGGAACTGGAGAAATCATACCTTCTGAAGCTCGTCCTGAAGAGGAACTCATCATCTCCGCACCAGATCAACCTGAAGACAATGCTCAACCTGAAGACAATCCCTCCAACAACGACAATGATCAGCAAGAGCAAAGTCTTCGCCCTGTACATCCTTGTGTTGCCAATGAAGTGCAGATTGAGAGAATAATTGACAGCATCAATGCACCTGGTCCGCTCACTCGATCAAGGGCAACTCAGCTGACAAATTTCTGTGGGCACTTCGCATTCGTCTCAATAACAGAACCCAAGAAAGTAGAAGAAGCCTTCATGGAACCTGAATGGATTCAAGCTATGCAAGAAGAGCTTCAACAGTTTGAGTTGAATAATGTATGGGAACTGGTTAAGCGTCCTGATCCTCGGAAGCACAACATAATAGGCACAAAATGGATATACCGCAACAAGCAAGATGAGCATGCTCAAGTTGTCAGAAACAAAGCTCGTCTAGTTGCTCAAGGATATACTCAAGTGGAAGGCATTGACTTCGATGAAACATTTGCTCCTGTGGCTAGACTTGAAGCCATACGCATACTGCTGGCCTATGCAAATCATCACAACATACTTCTTTATCAAATGGATGTGAAGAGCGCCTTTCTCAATGGCAAGATTGAAGAAGAAGTGTATGTTGCACAACCACCTGGCTTTGAAGATCCAAAACATCCTGATATGGTATACAAGCTCAACAAGGCACTGTATGGCCTCAAACAAGCCCCTCGGGCCTGGTATGACACACTCAAATACTTCCTGAAGAGCAAAGGCTTCATACCTGGTTCCCTCGACCCCACTCTCTTCACGAAGACATATGATGGTGAACTGTTTGTGTGCCAAATATATGTGGATGACATTATCTTCGGCTGCACCAATCAGAAGTACAGTGAAGAGTTTGGATATATGATGCAAGAGCAATATCAGATGTCCATGATGGGAGAGCTGAAGTTTTTCCTCGGTCTTCAAATACGACAGCAACGCAACGGCATCTTCATATCTCAAGAGAAGTATCTCAAAGATTGCCTTAAGAAGTTCGGTATGCAAGACTGCAAAGGGTTCACGACGCCAATGCCAGCCAAGCATCATCTGGGTCCTGACGACAATGGTAAAGAGTTCGATCAAAAGGTATACCGCTCCATGATTGGTTCTTTGCTTTATCTATGTGCATCTAGGCCAGATATTATGCTTAGTGTTTGCATGTGTGCTCGATTTCAAGCGGCACCAAAGGAGTCGCATCACTTAGCTGTGAAGCGAATTCTTCGATATTTGGCTCACACCCCAACTCTAGGATTATGGTATCCAAAGGGCTTAGAGTTTAATCTGGTTGGATTCTCGGATGCTGATTATGCTGGTGACAAGGTGGATCGCAAGTCTACATCAGGCACATGTCATTTTCTGGGACGATCACTTGTATGTTGGTCTTCAAAGAAGCAGAACTGTGTATCTCTCTCCACTGCTGAATCTGAATACATTGCTGCTGGATCTTGCTGCGCTCAGCTTCTGTGGATGAAGCAAACCCTCAAGGACTATGGCATTCATCTGAAGCAAGTGCCACTCTACTGCGAAAACGAAAGCACCATCAAGATTGCCAACAACCCTGTTCAGCACTCGAAGACAAAGCACATTGAAATTCGTCATCACTTTAGCAGAGATCATGTTGTGAAAGAAGATATTGATATCATACACGTCAACACTGAAGAGCAATTGGCAGATATCTTCACCAAGCCCTTGGATGAGAAGAGATTTTGCAAGTTGCGGTGTGAGCTAAATATCCTAGAATCCTCAAATGTCCTGTGATCAGGCACACATCCTAACCCTTATGCATATTGATGACTTAGATGTGCAACACATGAAGTAAAGTATATCTTCAATCAATGAAGACATACATTCTAAGTGTGAATACATTAAAGTGGAATTTGACTTCGGAACGCCACCATAATTGTGCGCCGTGTCTGGGTCTAATACTTCCTATACGGTGGGTAACGCCACCACCAAATGTTCTATTTGAAGTGTTTCACTCATGGCGTTACCTTGCTATGTCTTCACATTTGTCTGGTTTCAATCTCAACATGTTTTCATGATTATCTTAACTATGTTGATTATATATATATATATACTGGTGTTCTGTCCTCTACAGCATTCACTTATAGCTATGTCTTCTTGTTGAATCTTTTGATCTAAGTGAATGTGATTGGACCCTAACCTCTCTGTGCTTTCTATCTCAAACTCTATCTCTCCAAGTCATATGCATTCTATTGAAACTATCGAATGTCTTCTCTGCGTCCTTGTCAGCAAAAGATACAGAGATAAACATTAAGTCCATTTTCAATGCTCATTCCTCCACATGAAACCCGGAGAAGTAGGAACGAACACCCGACAATCCAGGCGTGCGTGGGACGTGGAACAAACCCCAATATACTGCATGATGGCCATGTGTTCCTTAGATGTGAATTGCCAGGGGCACCTGTGTAATAACGCAGTGCCGCCCCTGTACCTATAAATACACCCTTCATAGTGGTCATTATCTCTTCTTCCACTCTCGCACGAACCCTAGCGCCACCGCTAGCCCTCGACGACGCCGGCGACGAAGCGCTTCACTGCCGCAACCTCTCCGACGCTGTCTTCACGCCGACCGCGAACATCGTCCTCTCTACCGTCGCCGTAGGTGTCCTCCGTCGCCAAGTTAGGGCACGGAAGATCGAACTGCTCGGCCTCCTCTTCCACTCCGTCTAGAAGTTCCCAGTGTGGTAAATAAAACTTCTTTTTACGGCCCCTTTTGATCCTATGGCTTTGCCACTTTCTACCATAAGAAGTGTATATTCACACAAGTTGGATCTCTTTCCTACTGCATCTCATAACATGCCTAGTATATTCACTTATGCTTCACAAGTAGTTAGATTCCTCACTTGTACTGATCTCTGGATTTGTACAAATCTGGAACCAACTCCTTATCTATGAGTGAATGTCTTTGCACGATGAGGTCAATGTCTTCTAAACTGATTTATCTTCAAAATCTTCTGAGAATGCATATGACCTCTTCCCCTTCCCTCGCACCTTAATGCTGTCATAGGTACATGTTCGTGGGAGAATCCCTTGGTTCTCATAGTCTGCATTCATTTGCAGAATTCTTACAGCATCATATAAATTCTCCCAAAGCCAGTTCCTGTTTGTCCAGCAAGAGAAAACCTTTGAAGCCTTTGAACATTTTGAAGCCTTTCAGTGTGAAGTTCATGGCTGCAGAGAAGTCAGTAAGGAAGGGTGGCAGACAGCGTCGTGGGGGAACATCAAGAGATTTGCCTGATGACCTCTCAGAACTGTACAAGACAGATCCTGAAGAGGATTATAATCAGCGCAAGACCCGAATCCAATGGACTCGAAGATATTGGGCAGAACAATGGTTCAAATACTGGTTTGTGACCCAGGAATATGCTGAGAAAAATGCCATCAAGAGACCGTGGGGAGACATCCTATACAAGAATCTTCAACCCAGGTCCAGAGAAGAAGCCATTAAACAAGGCTTCTATCCCTGCATGGTCCGTGGGCCACAGCCTGCAGATGCACACCCATCGTCACTACTATGGTGCCGTGACGACAATCTGTTCAAGCGCAACTTCCAGTTTGCCAAGAACTCAGCGAAGCAGAACAAGAAGTCTCTTGGATTAGACTTCAACCCTGGTCCTTCTGCTCCAAGGGCTGACGGCACACGTGATGCAGAACCCAATGTCGTCGGTCCTTTCTACAACCTAGCAGGTCTCATCACCCATATCTTGGTTCAAGGGACAGCCGTGAATGAGCCTGCAGTTGACGCTGAATCAGATGAAGCGCCTGAAGCACCGACGCCAAAGAAGTTGAAGAAGCCCAAAGCTTCAAAGCTTGCCCCTTCACCAAAAATCTCAAGGGCGAAGCCACTGGCAACAGCACCTCCTGAAGATAGTGTGCAGTCTGAAGACTTGTCACGCGTCTCCAAGCCCCAGAAGGTCAAGATGCCTCTGACACACACCGGCCAAGAGCTAACTGCTGCTTCCATTCTGCGCAATGAAGCCATCGATCTATCAAGTGATGAAGATCTTGCAGATGACGCTCTTGAGCAACTCATCAAGAGCAAAGAAGAAGCAGAAATCTTCAATAATATGCCGCTCTTCGATGTATCAATCATTCATAACTTTATTGATGAGTGGTTTGACACGCCAAACATCAGCTTCGACGATCTCCAACTACCCATTGGCTTCAGTGTCGCCTTCCATGGCGCCATTGCTTCAGAGTTGGCCATCGCCCAGCGCGTTGTTGAACTGAAGCAGAAGATTGACTATGAAAAGGCTCAGTTCAAGAAGCATATGGCCAAGCTTAGTGTGCAAGAAGTGAAGAACTTCAAGATCATGATGCACGAGCTCACGGAAGCCTTTCTGAAGAAACGTGCAGAAGCTCAGGGTTCGCGTGAGCGCATGAAGGCTCTGGCTGACAGATGTGTGCAAGCCTACAATGAGGCTGAAAAGGGCAAGGCCCTTGGGCGTCCTGGCATTGACCCCAGGATGGCCGCAAAGAAGAAGAAGAAGCCTGCTACGGCTGAACCCAACGAACCAAGGCAGGAAGCAGTTCCGATTGTCTTCCCAACTAGACTGACTGGCTCGAAGCCAAAAGCCGGTCAACCGCTTCAGAGCACAAGAAGACAAGGACTGCTGAGGCTGAAGCCAGGAAGAGGAAACATCCTGAAGCCTCTCCTACTGCCCCCTCCAAGAAGAAGAGGAAGACCAAGAAAGATCGGGCTGCTCCCACAAAGCCTTTGATAGTTGAACCTATTTCAATGGTCTATCATGAAGCTGAACGCCAACTGACAATCCACGAGCCTGCTTCCACAGAGGCTCATGAAGCTGAAGACTTTCCCGCAGCTGATCCCATCAGTGCTGAAGACATTGGTCAACATGACCATGTAGAAGATGGTGCAGTTCTTCCTCAGCTTGAAAACAGCGAACTCATCAGCATTGGTCGTCCACTGACGCCAATTGCACAGGATGCTTCATGGGCAGATCGCCCACAAGAGGAAGAAGACTATGAGGCCCAGCCCACTCCAGCTCCACAGGCGTCGCCCGCGTTGCGCAGGCTTCGCAAAGGTCCAAGACCTCAAGTCTCTACTGAAGACAATCCGGCTGCATCAGCCGCGGAAGAAGAAGTTCCACAAGCTGCTACTCCCCTACCCCACCAAGAAGTCGTTCTCGAGGAGAACGTGATCCTGACCGACCCTCCAGCTCGTCAAGTGGAGGTTAAAAATCTAGAGGCTGCCACCACCAACACCACTGAAGCCACTGACGCCGTCATGGCTGAAGCTAATGTGGAGCCTTCACCCCCAATAGCACCAGAAGTCAGCGAAGCCACTGATCCTGCTGCCTCTGTTCCTGCGTCTGCTGCTGGTCCCCAATTCGACTATCATGTTGAGCACAGGCCTCAGGTCCAGAAGCCAATCCCACGATTGCCCAGGTTCCCAGGTCCTGCATCAGCACCTGGCTCCTTCAACATCAATGGCTTCAGAGCAGACAACACATTCTTCAATAGCTCCAGGAACCCCTACTCTAGGGAAAGAATATCATCTGATCGGTTCTGGAGCTATCAGCAGCGAAGCTATTACTCATGAATTCTTTACAACCAAGGTCGCATCTTCCCACACAAGCGCCTTGACATTGAAGCCATAGCTGGTCTGCCCTGTCTGGAGGAAGCTTTGGATTGCTTCAAAGAAGTTGGGCTGCTGTCGTTCATTACTGACCAAGAGCATTGGAATGAAGAGATGCTGCTCCAGTTCTATGCCACACTTCACATCCGCGGGTATAACAGAGATCCGAAGACTTGGGTCCTGGAGTGGATGACTGGAAACATTCATCACGAAGCTAAAGCCTTTGACATCATTGAGCTCACTGGCTTGCCCACTCCTGGCGATCTCTATGAGCATGGCTGTCAGCTTCACAGTGAAGCTGTTGAGAGCATCTTTCAGAAGCCTGAACCGAATATGAGTCAGATGCTGAGTATGATGAAGGCATTGCCCCAAGATGCTGCTTATCCCACGGAGTTCCTTGTTGAAGACCTTGAGTATCTGCCAAGGACCATTTATCATATCATAAGGCGAACTCTCTGGCCAATCAAAGGACATTATCCCCATGCCAAGCTGGAAGGTGCAATGAAGACTTTGCTCTTCTATATTCTTCATGGAAAATGCTTCAATACACAGGATTTCTCCATTCGCCAACTTGCTGCATCTGGCTCTGATCTGTTCGGGTTGAAGTTCTACGCCCCTTGGGTAATGCGGCTGATCAAACTTCACTCTGCTATCTCATATCAGCCATCTGCCCGCAACCATCGGATCTTCTTGCCTGATGTGGATATGTCTACTGAAGCCATCTATCCTAAGCCTGCCAAGGAACCTCTAAGTCTTCAGAATGCAGAGCATCAGAGTTTCACTCAGAACGTTGAAGGTGTTGAAGCAGTCGCTCAGGTGTATCCTTTGGCTGGCACTACACGTGCACCACACCCTGCTCTCACTGAAGCCACTGACAGCACAACTGCTCCACGACCCAAGAAGCGCACTCGTGTTCTCAACGACCGAGAGCTTCTTGTGACTCTTCATCAGAAACAAGACAGGCATCATGACTGGCTGAAGCGTCAGATGCAAAGCCTCTTGGTGGATGTTAATCGCATTCGAAATCTTGCCACCAAGAATGCTTTCGTTGCCCATGAAACCTCTCGACGCACATGGAAAGGGCTGACACTGCTGTGTTCTGAAGATGATCTGCAAGAGGATGGCTTCACTGAGCGCTTCAAGTTTGACTCCACACCTCCTCGAAGGGTTGTGCTGCGACGAACTCCATCACTAGAAGACTCTGAGTTCTCGTCCTCTGCCGCAACCGTGAATGCCAGAGTGATCGAGGATGAAGATGACGCTACTTCATCGCCGCCTCCTTCGACACACATCGATACTGCTCCAAGTTCGTCTGCACCGCCAAACATCCTCAACGACCCTGCTGCTTCTCCTACTCCTCATGGGAACGAGTAGAGGCTCTATGTCTTCAAACCTTTTTGGTCCATACTGACAAAAGGGGGAGAAGCATATGAGTTTGATAGTCTTCAAGCGGGTCCATATGGGCGGGTGTTTTATATTTTGCTTCGTGCTTACAACTCTCGTTTTGAAACATTTGGGTCTTTGAGTTGTAACAATTAAACTTGATGGTCATCTGCTACCTATTTGCTACCTTGTGTTGCGATGATAAATTCCGCATGTGCGACGATAAATTCCGCACTTAGATCATTTTGCAGACATCCATTTTCCATTATGCATGTCATTATCTTCACATACTTTCACATGCATAGTGGATTGTCATCATAAGTTGAAGTGGATCTCCACAAGCACAACCTGCCATGTGCATTTGCATTCCAAACGCAAATTACTTATATGCACATCTTCAGGGGGAGCCCTTGCAACTTATGAAGACAATTCCCTATCCTTTACAATTTCACACATTATATTCCCCATTGAAAACTTCAACTAGTTTGTCATCAATCACCAAAAAGGGGGAGATTGTAAGTGCATCTAGTGCCACCCCTAGTTGGTTTTGGAGTATTGACGACAAACCTAGTTGAGGGACCAATGTGTTTGTGAGAATTGCAGGATAACACAGGTAGAAGTCCCTCATTGATTCGGTTTTCCCACCAGAGATGACCCCTAAAAATGTATGAAGACATTGATGTCAAAGGTGGTATATGAAGATATTCACATTGAAGACTATGACAAGAGAAGACACCGCATGAAGCCTATGGAGCTCGAAGACTTAGATCTTTCGTAGTTCTTTTTCTTCTGTGTTGAGTCATAGGAACCACCGTACTGTTAAGTGGGGTCCAAGAGAACCAGTCAGAATGAATGAAGTGATGCTTAAACAAAAACCTATGTCTTCGAGTGAAGACTATGAGAGCAAATCTTGTCCAGAGTCGGACAAGTCAGCTTTGCTTGTAGCCCAAGTAAAGTTTCCGTGTGAGTTTGAAATCTGACCGTTGGAACACGTGTCAGTTCCTTAGTGACCCAGGGTCATTTCGGACAAATCAGGTCGGGTTGCCTAGTGGCTATAAATAGCCCACCCCCTACAACCATAAACGGTTGGCTGCTCAGATTCAGAGTACGGCTTTTGTCATTTGAGAGCAACCCACCTCGAAGCCTTTGAGAGAGGATTCCTTGCAAGGATAAAGCCCTAACCACCCAGAGCCAAAGAGAATTAGGCATCACTTAAGTCTTCTTGTCTGAGTGATCTGAAGACTTATTACACTTGAGGACTGTGCATCCTCCAGCCGGTTAGGCGTCACGTTCTGAGCATCCAAGAGACATTGTGGATTGCCGGTGAACGAAGTCTGTGAAGGTTTGGGAGTCTACCTTGAAGACTTACCAGAGTGATTGGGCGAGGTCTGTGTGACCTTAGCTCAAGGGGAATACGGTGAGGACTGGGTGTCCTGAGCTGCGTGTTCAGGACTGGGTGTCCGAGACTGTGTGTCCTTTGGTTTAAATACCTAGCCGCCCTAACCAGACGTACAGTTGTCACAGCAACTGGAACTGGTCCAACAAATCTTTGTCTTCAATGAGTCACTGGTTTCATCCTTCCCTTATCTTTACTTACTGTTACTCTGTGTGAAGTCATTGTATATTTGCTCTATCTTTTGTCTTCACTGAGTGACTGTGTGATCTGTTTGGCTTCTTAATATCTTCTTGCCTGATCCTTACTACCTAGCTTCTATTAGTCATTGTCCTTTCACTTCATTGAATACATGACTATGGTTTATCTAGTGTAGTCTAACTTCCGCTGCATGGTAATAGGTTTATTTCTATCGTTTGTCTTCGAAACTTCCATGTTTTGAAGACTTTCATAAAAATCGCCTATTCACCCCCCTCTAGTCGATATAACGCACTTTCAGCCATGACAGGGATCTGCAAACCAGCAACAGGGTGCATGTCTCAGGTCTAGAGTGCTTCAGTAGAGCTATCAGAGCTGGAGTGATTCCCCCCAACTTCAGGTTGGTGACTGGAGTCAGTAAGTTCACTGGTGAGTCCAAGCCTGACACTTGGCTTGAAGACTACCGAGTGGCTGTCCAGATTGGTGGCGGCAATGATGAAGTGGCCATGAAACACCTTCCTCTGATGTTGGAGGGCTCGGCTAGAGCATGGTTGAATCAGTTGGCACCTGGCAGTATTTATACTTGGGAAGATCTCGCCCGAGTGTTTGTCAGGACATTCGAGGGCACTTGCAACCGGCCGGCAGGTTTGACAGAATTACAGTGTTGTGTACAGAAACTGAATGAAACTTTGAGGGATTATATCCAAAGATGGATCACCCTACACCACACGGTGGAGGATGTGTCTGACCATCAGGCAATTTGTGCCTTTAAGGAAGGTGTCAGGTATCGGGAGTTGAATCTGAAATTCGGCCGGACAGGAAATATGACTCTGACTCGGATGATGGAGATTGCCACCAAGTATGCCAATGGTGAAGAAGAAGAATGACTCCGGAGTGGCAAGCACAAAGCAGTCACCCACGAAGCCGGAGGAGGAAACTCCGGTCGGAAACAGAAGCGCAAGGCCGAGCCAGCTGCTCCTGGTGAAGCCTTGGCTGTGGTTCAAGGAAAGTTCAAGGGGAAGCCCAAAGGGTCGTGGAACCCCAAGAAAGTAAAAGATCAAGATGGAAATGGCGTGTTGGATCTGCCGTGCCACATCCACACCAAAAAGATGAAGAGGGTAACTTCATTTACCCGAAGCACACCACTCGGCAGTGTCGGCTCCTAATCCAGCAATTCCGAGAGAAACAGCCCAAGGAAAAGGAGAAGGAGCAGACAAGGCTGAGGATGAGGAAGGGGATGATGATGATTATCCCCACGTGAATTCCACTCTGATGATTTTTGCTAACGTTGAGAGCAAAAGTCGACTAAAATTCATCAACAGAGAAGTGAACATGGTCGCTCCGGTGATACACAGTTATTTGAAGTGGTCACAGACTGCCATTACATTCGACCAGTCTGATCATCCAGCGCACATAGCCACCCCTGGGAGGCAAGCACTGGTGGTCGACCCGGTGGTCGAAGGCACTCGCTGACAAAAGTCCTAATGGACGGTGGCAGTGGCCTAAACATACTGTATGCAAAGACGTTGAAGGGAATGGGCATTCCGATGTCCAGACTCAGTGAAAGCAATATGAGTTTCCATGGGGTCATTCCAGGCAAGAAGGCTGCATCCCTCGGTCAGATTGCTCTCGACGTAGTTTTCGGTGATTCCAAGAATTACCGCAAAGAAAAGTTGACATTTGAAATTATGGATTTCCAGAGTGCCTATCATGCCATTCTGGGGAGGCCAGCTTATGCACGTTTTATGGCTCGACCATGTTACGTGTACCTCAATTGAAGATGCCTGGTCCCAAAGGGGTGATCACTATCTCTGGTAATCGGAAGAAGGCAGAAGAGTGCTTCCAGAAGGGTTCAAAGATCGCCGATGCTCAGATGGCCGTGGTAGAATTGCAAGAATACCAGAAAAATGCAGATCCGAGTGATTTGTTGCGAGCCAAGAAGCCAGCCACAGATTCAGCATTCCAGTCGTCTGGTGAAACGAAGTCGATTCACATTCACCCGACAGACCCCAATGCTGCTCCGACTCACATTTCAACCACACTCGACTCCAAATAGGAAGAAGCGCTCATCCAGTTCCTCCGTGAGAACTGGGACATCTTTGCATGGAAGCCTTCTGACATGCCGGGTGTTCCCAGGGGACTGGCTGAGCATCGTTTGCGAGTCGACCCAAAAGTGAAACCAGTCAAAGAACATCTTCGACGGTCCGCCGTACAGAAGAGAAAGGCAATTGGTGAAAAGGTGGCTCGGCTTTTGGCAGCTGAGTTTATCCGAGAGATTTACCACTCCGAGTGGTTGGCCAATGTTTTCATGGTCCCAAAGAAGGACGACTCACTTCGCATGTGCATTGACTTCAAGCATATCAATCGGGCGTGCCCGAAAGATCACTTTCCTCTCCCTCGCATCGACCAGATAGTCGACTCGACTGCGGGGTGCGAGCGTTTGTCCTTTTTGGATGCCTACTCCGGGTACCACCAGATCCGCCTGTACGGACCCGACGAGATAAAGACAGCTTTCATCACCCCGTTTGGGTGCTTCTGTTATGTCACAATGCCATTCAGTTTGAAGAACGCTGGAGCCACATTCATGCGGATGATTCAGAAGTGCCTGCTCACTCAGTTCAGTCGGAATATGGAAGCATACATGGATGACATTGTGGTCACGTCACGTAAAGGTTCCGACCTACTGACTGACCTTGCTGAAACTTTTGCCAGCCTCAGAAGGTATGATATCAAGCTCAATCCATCAAAGTGCACGTTTGGAGTCCAGGGCGGAAAATTACTCGGTTTCCTAGTTTCCAAACGAGGGATCGATGCTAACCCAGAGAAAGTGGGTGCTATACTCCGAATGAAACACCATGTGCGTGTGCATGATGTCCAGAAGCTTACTAGTTGCTTGGCCGCCCTAAGTCGATTCATTTCTCGCCTCGGTGAAAAGGCGATGCCTCTTTACCGACTGATGAAGAATTCAGATAAGTTCGAGTGGACCCCAGAAGCTGATGCGGCATTTGCAGAGCTAAAAGCCCTGCTTTCCACCCAGCCGGTGCTTGCTGCTCCAATCAGCAAAGAGCCTTTACTGCTTTATATAGCAGCCACTGGACAAGTCATCAGTACAGTACTTACGGTCGAGCGGGAAGAAGAAGGAAAAGCTTATAAAGTTCAGCACCCAGTTTATTATATTTCTGAAGTCCTGACTCCGTCAAAGCAGAGATATCCGCACTACCAGAAGCTCGTCTATGGGATTTACATGACCACGAAGAAGGTTGCACACTATTTCTCTTATCACTCTGTTACAATCGTCAGCGACACTCCATTGTCAGAGATTCTGCACAACAGAGATGCAACTGGTCGAGTGGCGAAATGGACAATTGAACTCCTTCCCTTAGATATCAAGTTTGACGCAAAGAAATCTATCAAGTCCCAAGCAATAGCAGGTTTCCTCGCCGAGTGGATCGAACAACAACTGCCGACTCAAGTTCACTCGGAGCACTGGACCATGTTCTTTGACGGATCCAAAATGTTGAATGGTTCTGGTGTTGGGGTAGTACTGGTATCCCCCCGAGGAGATAAGCTCAGATACGTCCTCCAGATTCACTTTGATTCTTCCAATAATGAGGCTGAATATGAAGCACTCCTATATGGGTTGCGTATGGCCATCTCACTCAGCGTTCGTCGCCTCATGGTCTACGGCGACTCAGATTTGGTAGTCAATCAAGTGATGAAGGAGTGGGACGTCAGAAGCCCAGCCATGAGTGGTTACTCTAACGCGATGAGGAAGCTGGAAAAGAAGTTTGAGGGGTTAGAGCTCCATCACATACCCCGACTGAAAAATCAAGCAGCCGATGACTTGGCAAAGATAGGTTCCAAGAGAGAAGCCATTCCCAGCAATGTGTTTTTGGAGCATATTCACACGCCGACAGTTCAGGAAGATCCTTTTACTGAAGAGCCCCCGCAGCCTAAGAGCGCCATAGACCTGACTGAAGTCGAGGTCCCAGCCGTGGTCGACCTGATCATGGAGGTTCTGGCCATTACTCCCGACTGGACAGTGTCGTACATTGCGTACATCCTTAGGAAAGAACTCCCAGAGGACGAGGAAGAGGCTCCACAGATCGTCTATCGATCCAAGGCCTTTACTGTGATAAGAGGACAACTGTTCATGGAAAGCATGACTGGAGTCGGTCAGAAATGCATAACACCAGAAGAAGGTCGAATGATCCTCAATGACATCCACTCGGGGACCTGTGGTCACCATGCGTCCTCTCGGGCCATCGTGGCTAAAGCATACCGAGCTGGATTCTATTGGCCACGAGCAAATGAAATGGTGAAAGATATAGTCGACAAATGTGAAGGCTGCCAGTTTTACTCCGACATGTCTCACAAGCCAGCGTCAGCCCTAAAGACCACCCCCTCATCTGGCCCTTTGTTGTTTGGGGACTGGATATGGTTGGACCACTGAGAACTGGTAGGAGCGGCTTCACTCATGTGCTCATTGCAGTCGACAAGTTTACCAAATGGATCGAAGCTAAACCTATCAAGAACCTTGAGGCCAGCACCGTTGTCAGTTTTATCAGAGAATTGACATTCAGATATGGAGTTCCACACAGCATCATCACGGACAACGGGTCGAACTTTGATTCTAATGAGTTTAGAGCTTTCTGCGCTTCTCAAGGCACACGAGTCGACTATGCTTCAGTCGCTCACCCGTAGTCGAACGGACAAGCAGAAAGAGCCAATGGCCTAATTCTCAAAGGACTGAAACCCCGACTGATGCATGATCTCAAACACACAGCAGGCGCTTGGGTTGATGAACTTCCGTCAGTTCTATGGGGTTTAAGGACAACTCCTAATCGGTCGAAAGGACGAACTCCTTTCTTCTTGGTCTATGGAGCCGAAGTTGTTCTGCCAAGTGACCTGCTCCACAACGCACCCTGAGTCGAGCTCTTCTCCGAAGAGGAAGCAGAGAAGGCCCGGCAAGATTCAGTCGATCTCTTAGAGGAGGAAAGAGAGATGGCCTTGATCCGGTCGACCATTTATCAGCAAGACTTGCATCGATTCCACGCCAGAAATGTGAGGGGTCGAGCCTTTCAAGAAAGAGACCTGGTTCTTCGAGTGGATCAACAGAAACCTCACAAGCTCGCCCCGGCTTGGGAAGGCCCCTTCATCATCACCAAAGTCCTCCACAATGGAGCATACCATCTTTACAGTGTTGAGCATCAAAAAGACGAGCCACGGGCTTGGAACGCGGAGCTGCTCCACCCCTTTTATACTTAAGCACTCATTTGGATAAAATGTAATAAGAAGTACCTTTGTAACTTGTTCGTCAAAGACAAGAGCTTTTCAGTCTTCTCGCATGATTGTTGTTGCTTTTATTTACCTCTAAAATCCCCCAGTGGGTGGGCTTAGCTGCGAATCCGTTTCGCCTAAGTTCGGAAGAAAATCCTACCGAGTGGTGAGCAATCCTCCCACTCGGGGGCTTAGCTGCAGTCCAGTACTCGCCTAAGTTCTCTCATTCGGAGACTTAGCTGCAGTCCGGTACTCGCCCAAGTTTGAAAAAATCCTACCGAGTGGTGAGCAATCCTCCCACTCGGGGGCTTAGCTACAGTCCAGTACTCGCCTAACCTAAGTTCTCTCACTCAGAGACTTAGCTGCAGTCCGGTACTCGCCTAAGTTTGAAAAAATCCCACCGAGTGGAGAGCAATCCTCCCACTCGAGGGCTTAGCTGCAGTCCAGTACTCGCCTAAGTTCTC